>NC_069504.1:354931493-355272715 GCF_027579735.1 Bombina bombina
TGTAAAGGAGTACGTTTGTTAACCAAGTGTTAAAGTATATTTTACCTAAGAGTTGCAATTCTCAAAAACTCTACATACAATAGATGTCAAAATATAAGGGAACTACATTTCCCATCGTCCCACTCACTCTGCAGTACGCTCCCATCATGCTGTACACTGCGTCGCCGTTTGTTTACGCTTTATTGTGAAGATGGCTGCTGGAATTGGGAGTGAGTATTGACAGTATTGCGTTTTTTTGTTATTATTTAATATTCAGCTTTATCATTTAGTGGAATAATTTATACGTAAAAAGAGATAAAGCATATTTTTTATAATTAAGTGAAACTGTAAGCAGTAAAATTATGTTAAATTGTTATCGCGTTTTAATTTAAATTACAACACATTTAAACCATTTTATTAACATATAATTTCTAGGCTTTTCTTTTGAATAGTAACCATTTCATCACCTCTTGGATGCCAGAAATGGTTGATTAGAACTAACAGTCAATTATTTAAAGCATCGAATCAAACTGCTTTAACTGAACATATGGATCAGTAATTTTAGTTTCCTTTTATTATGTGGCTTCAATATTGTCACTTGCTCTGTAAAATAAAAAAGACGAGCATTAAAATTGGAAGATGTGTCAAGATTGCTCAGTTGTGTAACAAAACAGTTAGAGGGATTTGTTGTATCACTAGATAAGCCACCCCATTTTTAGTGGACCGAGGTCATAGAATAATATGTAGTTAATTATTACAGGACAGTGATTTCTAGTTATGCATTTGCATACTATTGTCTTAATGCTGTATCTGTTTTCCCCTTCATTGCTGTCATGTTAAAGAACACAAATTGATATGCTCTGGGCCAACAGAGCCCTGGTCAATTCGAGAGAAGCTATGTCTTGCATCTTCAGTCATGCGCAGTGGGGACCAGAATTGGTAAGCAAATTTTACATAATATGTGTTATGTAGTGTTTTATCACAAGCACTTGTCCACAAAGCAGGTGTATTTTTATCATCATCTAGAATTATTTTCCTTTGTCATACTTTTGCTCAGCAGCAAGCAAGTCGTTATTTTCATACTTTAATGACTTTGGAATCAAGCACTTTATGATTGCACATTCAACATAAGTAAACAAGCCTAAAACACTTGGATTTAGAATTCTTCAATCATTTGTATAAAAACATACTTAAATATATTCTCCCCACTTTGTGTTATACCACTTTATTAAAAAAACAAAAAACTTTAAAGCTAAGCTAAATTCTCATTTCAGAGGGGGATGTGTAAATTCTCTTTCTTTTGACTTAGTTGACTTTGCAGAGCCAATACACTTTTATGTGTAAGAATTCTATATGGCTCAAACATAACTTATACTTTTTTATGCACTCCTGAATTGTTACATTTAAAATGATAGTCTACTTGAACATTTTTATTATTTAAAAAGATAGATAATACCTTTATTAGCCATTCTCCAGTTTTGCATAACCAATACTGTTATAGTAATATACTTTTTACCTCTGTGATTACCTTGTATCTAAGCCTCTGTAGACTGCTCCCTTATCTCAGTTCTTTAGACAGACTTGCATTTTAACCAACCAGTGCTGACTCCTAAATAACTCCACGGGAGTGAGCAAAATGTTATCTTTATGAAACCCAAGAACTAGAACTGTCTAACTGGGAAAAACTGTCAAAATGCACTGAGATAAGAGGCATCCTCCAAGGGCCTAGAAATAACATACTACCTAGGTTTAGCTTTCATCAAAGAATTTCAAGTGAAAAAGCGAATATGATAGTGCAATAACTTTCCAATTTCTTTTATTATCTGAATTACGAAAGTTTAATTTTGACTTACATGTCCCATTAATGGGATACTCTTGTGTATGTGTATTTCCTTTAAGAAACAAGGATCTGTGAACACTGGACCAAGCATCAAAATAAAGTTTGTCTATCAGTTGCTGCAAGTTGATAGTTTTTTAAGTGTCAAGTCTCAGATATTCTAACACAAAACACCTTATTTAAGTGATGGGACTCCCTTGTATCAAATAAGGGTCATATAAAGTATTTCTGTGTAGGGGGAATAGGACTTCTTTGGGGATACACACATGCTGTAAGAAATGTAGCTTTGCAATGGCAGTTGCCTAACACTTAGTGTGACATAGGTCCACATGTTTGAAATTAAGGTGTTGTATTTTACGAATGAGGAGTCAAATGCTGCTCAATGATTTAACAACAACATAGGGACTCTCCCTGATAACTGTCTCATATGCTTACAAATTCGGTAAAAGCTGTTGCCACAGTGATTTATAGTCACATGATTTTTTTTACTTCTTTGTTACCTAGTAGACAGATTCCCATTTCTTTATACCACATATGAGTAATCAGACATAATACCATGTACAGAAAAACACAACTAATACCTTAGTGCTTTAATGCATTGTTTAGAATTAAATATAATTTATCTTGTTATAGCTTAATAAGCATTTATATTCAGTGTTCTTCTATATTTAGGGTATCTGTGAGCCGTGCCATCAAACCCTTTGCAGAACCTGGAAGGCCTCCAGACTGGTTTTCCCAGAAAGTGAGTAACGTTTTTATATGTTGTAAATAGAATATTTAAGATTCTGTTCATAGAAAACCTGTATTTGTATAACACATAGTACAAAGGATATTGTTCATTTACATTTGAATGGTTCTGGAAGTACATATACAAAACTTGTAAAATGCATTGAGTTAGGGGCAGAATTGTGTAGATTCTTGGCATAAATCCCATCTGGTTGGGTAACCAACCAGGAATATGTGCAAATTAAATTCTCCTTGATTTGTATCTGAAACTTCTAGTATATCATGCAGGACATTTGTTTTCCTTACATTTCCAAAATGTATTGACTTTTAGAATGTTTGGTGCAACATGTAAATAAATAGTTTTGCAAAAATTAAGTACTGTTGACATATAATTTCCCAATTTTACATAAATTATGGCTACGTTTGACAAACCCAGGCAACAGCGTGCCATCGGCGCCTTAAAGGGACACTGTACCCAAAATTTTTCTTTTGTAATTCATTCAAAAAGAGCATGCAATTTTAAGCTACTTTCTAATTTACTCCTATTATCAATTTTTCTTCGTTCTCTTGCTATCATTATTTGAAAAAGAAGGCATCTAAGCTTTTTTTTGGTTTCAGTACTCTGGACAGCACTTTTTTATTGGTGGATGAATTTATCAGCAAGGACAACCCAGGTTGTTCACTAAAAATGGGCCGGCATCTAAACTTACATTCTTGCATTTCAAATAAAGATACCAAGAGAATGAAGAAAATTTGATAATAGGAGTACATTAGAAAGTTGCTTAAAATTTCATGCTCTATCTGAATCACGAAAGACAATTTTTGGGTACAGTGTCCCTTTAAATTTAGCCTTGGTACCCTGGGCCTAGCAGCTATGAAATCCTAATCCAACTTTTGAAGTGTTATTTTATATTTATATGGTATGAGACAGTCCTTAAACATGTTTTGCATTTTTCTCAGCACTGTGCCTCACAGTATTCAGAATTGCTGGAGACTACAGAGACCCCAAAGTGAGTATACACATTACTAGTCTTTCTCTGTGTCTTGGTATTTTGTTGAAATGATCTTTTATGCAGCGCTTATGTGCAGCAGTGACATAACATAATGTACATACAAAATGAATGAGTGAACTTGCATCTCATCCCAAAGTTTATTAAAGGGTCATAAAAATGCAAAAAGAAAATTCTCTGTGTTAGAGGATTTTATTATTGCACTGTTGTGTGCATATCGCTGTCTGTTTAACTTCTGACATTTATTTTGTATGCAGTCCTTTTGCAATATAGTATTTCAGTGCTGATGTATGTTATGTAAACATAAAAATGTGTTTCATATCATTTTAAGGAAATACTTTAAATATATAAAGGTAGAATCTACATTCCAATTACATGATCATTTTTTTTCAGGCATACATAGAAACAACAGGTATAAAAAAAACAAGAGTGCAAGAATACTAGTATTTCTGTGAATGGCTTTGGAGATACGGATGTTTAATATATATTGTAATGTTATCATGTGCCTGAATTAATTTCCTTTTCTGGATACCTTCTAAAAAAGACACAAAACATTGATTCCCATAAAAAATATTTTGTTATGATTCCTAAAATTGAGAAACATACAATATACTGATGGATTTTCTGTAAATTTACTTTTCCATTTTCTGAATTATCCACTTCCCCTATGCAATGAAGATTTTTGGAAAGTACATTTTGGCACAAAGTATTTATATACTTTGTTTTGTTTCCCAGAGGGATAAGAGAACATTCATTTTATGACTATCAACCTATTTAGACTTTTATATATTGAGGATAAAGACCACTTTCCAGAATTGATGGCTTCTAAAAATGGATGTTTATGCCATATCTGTGGGAAATTCCTAGCCAATTTTGAACATAATTTTTTGCTTTTAGAAAGTATAATTTATGGTTGGATTTAACTTCTAGAAAGATTTTCTGAAATTCTCTAAAAGACTACAATTTTCCAGAGTTAGTCTCATAGAAGTCTTTGATAAGCAAAAGTTTACCTGAGGACCATTTACTAAATATCCTGGACATATTCTCTAACGAAAATACTTTTTACCCTGTATTGAGATCCACTTAGAAATATTTGATTTATTCCCTAACCATTTCATAGATCTCCTCCAAGCCTTTAAGATATCCCTGTATAAAGGACGTGAGGCAATGTTTTTACTTAGCTCTTTATTAGAGGCATGAATAATACAATTTTAAAGAGTGTGGTGAACAGACCTGTTCTTCCAATTCCTTAGTTGAGTATCTAAAAGTTTGCAGCAGCCAATCAATAGGGAGGCGTAAAATTGTTGAAAAATTATACCATTCCAAGTTTGGCAAGGCTAATCTCCCTTTGACGTATGGTTGGTATAAATTATTAAGTTTTATTCTTGCTTTCCTCCCACTCCATAAGTAATTCCTCAGCTTATGATTAAACTGTCCCAGATCTGTTTTTTTTTTTTATTAAGTAGAGGTAACATTCTCATCAGTGTGTATATATATATATATATAATAAAAAAAACTCATTGTGCAGTTCATTAACAAATCTAGACAGGCCCAGAGACTTGTTTCCCACAGAAAACCTCTGAATTACATGGTTTCCAATGCAGCAAAGGATTCTGGGTAAGATATGCAAATTAAGTACACAATGACACACCTTTTTACTTCAGTCTGCTTTTCAGCAGGTTCCCTTAACGCCAAAGTATCGCTGTTCACACAGCTTATAAATTTAGCTAGGGTTAGTGCAGTGATTCATAACCATCCCAGGACATACTGTTTCGTGGTTTTTGCCACTCATCAGCTGGGAGAAGGTTAGAATCCCTGCTGGGTGAAGTTGATTCCAGGCAGAATACAACAACATTTTAAATTTGTTAATGAACTAGATTTGTTAATGAACTGTACAATGAGTTATTTTTTCTATATTTTGTGCGTAGTGGAGGATTTTAAACTCTCCTTTTATCTCCCCCTAATTTAAAATGTTGTTGTATTCTGCCTGGAATCAACTTCACCCAGCAGTGATTCTAACCTTCTCCCAGCTGATGAGTGGCAAAAACCACGAAACAGTCTGTCCTGGGATGGTTATGAATCACTGCAGACTGAAGTAAAAAGGTGTGTAATTGTGTACTTAATTCGCATATCTTACCCAGAATCCTTTGCTGCATTGGAAACCATGTAATTCAGAGGTTTTCTGTGGGAAACAAGTCTCTGGGCCTGTCTAGATTTGTTAATGAACTGCACAATGAGTTATTTTTTCTATATTTTGTGCGTAGTGGAGGATTTTAAACTCACCTTTTATCTCCCCCTAATTTAAAATGTTGAGATATATATATATATATATATATATATATATATATATATATATATATATATATCTCTATCTCTCTTTTTCTCTCTTTTCTCTCTTTTCTCTTTTTTCTCTCTTTTTTTCTCTCTTTTTTTCTCTCTTTTTTTCTCTCTTTTTTTCTCTCTTTTTTTCTCTCTTTTTTTCTCTCTTTTTTTCTCTCTTTTTTTCTCTCTTTTTTTCTCTCTTTTTTTCTCTCTTTTTTTCTCTCTTTTTTTCTCTCATTTTTTCTCTCTTTTTTCTCTCTTTTTTCTCTCTTTTTTTCTCTCTTTTTTTCTCTCTTTTTTTCTCTTTTTTTCTCTTTTTTTCTCTTTTTTTCTCTTTTTTTTCTCTTTTTTTCTCTCTTTTTTTCTCTCTTTTTTTATCTCTTTTTTTCTCTCTTTTTTTCTCTCTTTTTTTTCTCTCTTTTTTTCTCTCTTTTTTTCTCTCTTTTTTTTCTCTCTTTTTTTCTCTCTTTTTTTCTCTCTTTTTTTCTCTCTTTTTTTTCTCTCTTTTTTTCTCTCTTTTTTTCTCTCTTTTTTTCTCTCTTTTTTTCTCTCTTTTTTTCTCTCTTTTTTTCTCTCTTTTTTTCTCTCTTTTTTTCTCTCTTTTTTTCTCTCTTTTTTTCTCTCTTTTTTTCTCTCTTTTTTTCTCTCTTTATTACAAACATTTTAAACAAATTGACCTTTCCAGAGATTGACAGTGGCAGGCTTCCCCAAATATTTTCTCATTATTCTCCTGCAAAATTTGTGAAATGTTTTCTCCATACCATTTTGCAGGGTCTGCAGAGATTTTTAGGCCCAAATAGTCTAGACCATCTGTTTCTGCAAATTGATAAGATTGAAGATTTATTTTCTTTAACTACAATATTTTAGATTTTGTTAAATTGGTTTTATAACCAGACACATGACTAATCTTCTAAAAGTTTAAGAATAATTTTAACATACTTTGTAGGTTCTGGTACAAAAATAAGAAGATCATCAGCAAATAAAGAGATTTTGATTTTGATTGAAACTTTTCCCACCAAGATTCCTGGAAGAATATTTCTTTATTTAATTGATATGGGCTCCAAGACAAGGTCAAATAAAAGAGGGGAAAGGAGGCAACCCTGTCGTGTTGCCCTAGTTAATGAAAATTAATTTGAGATATCATTATTATTCAACAAGGATGCCTTGATATATGAATAAATATTTTCAACCAAACTCATAAAGCTTCCCTCAAATCCAATTTTTTCCAGAACCTCAAACATAAAAGGCCATTCCACCCTGTCGAAGGCCTTCTCTGCATCCAAGGATAGCAGGAAGGCCTCAGACAGGGAGGAGCATCCTCCATTGTATTGACAAAATGTATGTAAGATTTTCCTCTCGTTCACTTCTGACGTTCTACCACTCACAAAACCCACCTGATTCGGGTGTATGATCTTGGGTAATATACTTTTCATTCTTTCTGCCATAATTTTTGTTAAAATCTTATAGTCCAGATTTAATAAAGAGATAGGGCTATAAGATGTTACTTCTAAGGGTTATTTATTCTGTTTAGGGATCAAAATAATATTAGCTCTTTTAAATTCATCTGTTATTTTAACATTATCCTCAAAATAATATTTATAAAGATCTTTCAATACCGGGACAACTGTAGATGACAAAGTTAAGTAAAATTCCAGGGGTTTTCCCTCTTGCCTTTGAAGCTATTAGAACAGTAGATGAGGAAAGATTATTAAAAGAATTAAGGAATAAATGGATAAATCTATTAGACATCCCGACTTGGATAAAACTCAAACAATATGTACCTCTACATACTTTTAAGAAACTCAATTTAGACTACTCCATAGGGATTAAATTACACCATGCAGGGTTGCTAAATGGAAAAAGGAAGCTAGAAATATATGCCCTAAATGCCTATATGCAAACCCAGACTTAGGGCATCTATTATGGGATTGTACAAAGCTAAAACAATTCTGGTCCAAAACGAGTCAACGTCTATCTCTAATAACAAAAAGCAAGATTTGTTTGATCAAGGAAGCTGTTCTTCTTTTGGTTAGTAATGATTCCTTGGAACAGAAAGGTAAATTCGTTCAATTAGTGATCATAATCCTTAGGAAATACATTTTTGTAAATTGGATTAATAATAAAATCCCATCAATTTCACAAGCAAAACATCTTTTAACAAACTCTGCAATTATAACCGCCTATGATTATAAATTAGGAGGAAAAAGGGGGGATTTTCTTGGTAGGATCTAAAAGGATTTTATATGTTATCAAGGTGAGGGATTTAAAACCCGTATAGAACAAATTGCCAACATTCAACTATAATTTCAGGAGTGGAGGAGGGAGGTAGGGAGGGACTAATATGATATAATATTTTTATTTTATTTTTTTAGATGGGAAGGAGAGCATCTATTATTTTAGAGCACATTAGATAAATATCTTCAGATCTATAAGGTATAAGGAAACAGAGAGAATGAAAGCTTGGTCTTATTTAGGCAATACTTACTTAGAATAATTATTGAAGAAATCTTAATGGTTGCATTAGTTGATAAAGATATGTCTATGAAATATTTGAAATACGATAAATTGTTAATAAAGGAATAAAAAATAAATAAAAAAATCAACCTATTTAGGCTTTAACTTTATTGTGGTGTCTCTATGATCCTCAGGAGAAAGCGAGGAGAAAGAGGTGAAGTTGTGGAAACAATAGAAGATGCTATTGTAAGGAAATTGACAGCAGAAAGAATCGAGGAACTTAAGAAATTAATTAAAGAAACTCAAGAAAAATACAGGTAAACGTTTAAGCTATTTTTGCCATAGTTTCCTTCCTAATTTTTGTTTTTTCCTTTGTAAAGTGTAGACTATTGTAGATCGCTTAATTGGTGTTCTTGGACTATTTTTAGGTAGATAGCATTAATTTTCATGTATTCGTTTTGTGGTAGTAAACATGATTTTTTGTATTCTTGCAAAGAAATACTAATGTCACTTTAAAAGTATTATCATTTTTATTTATTTGTAAAGTTCTGCCAAATTCTGGTCATGGTTTAAAAAAAGAAAAAGATACATAAAACAGACTAAAGAAAACAAATACAAGAAGAGAAGTGCCCTGCTTAAAGTAGCTTACATTCACATTATATTCTGTGCATATAAAGTGGTATGCGTTTCCTCTTTGTAACTCTCATACTGCATCATAAAGACGGCATATCAGTGTATTTAGTATTGAAGTAATTTACTTTTTCTCTTAAGACTAAAAATATATTTTTTTTCCTTTTGAGCTAACACACTTTATTATTTTTTTTTTGTAAAAAGAGAGAGACTCTCTTGTCATATTATTAAAATATTTTTATTGGCTTGGTAATGCCAAAACATAAAGAAGTTGGCTACCCCATTCAGTTACATGTTCGTTAATTTGTCTTATTTTTTTTAAACCAACACACACATAATGACAGAATTGGGATAAATATATTGTATTTAGTGTAAGTTACTTTGAATGAATTATGACTAATTGCTCTTGAGAATTACACTCACCAGCCACTTTATCAGGTACACCTGTTCAATTGCTTGGTAACACAAATTGCTAATCAACCAATCACATGGCAGCTACTCAATGCATTTAGGCATTTAGATGTGGTGAAGACGACTTGCTGACGTTCAAACCGAGCATCAGAATGGGAAAGAAAGGGGATTTAATGCACAACACGTCAAACCTTGAAGCTGATGGGCTACAGCAGCAGAAGACCACACCGGGTGCCACTCCTGTCAGCTAAGAACAGGAAAGTGAGGCTACAATTCGCACAGGCTCTCCAAAATTTGACAATAGAAGGTTGGAAAACATTGCCTTGTCTGATGAATCTCGATTTCAGCTGCGACATTCAGATGGTAGGGTCAGAATTTGGTGTAAATAACAATGAAAGCATGAATCCATCCTGCCTTGTATCAACGGTTCAGGCTGATGGTGGTGGTATAATGTTTTCTTGGCACACTTTTGGCCCCTTAGTACCAATTAAGCATTTTTTAAACGCCACAGACTACCTGAGTATTGTTGCTGAGCAAGTTCATCCCTTTATGACTACAATGTACCCATCTTTAGATGGCTACTTCCAGCAGGATAATGCACCATGTCACAAAGCTCAAATCCTCTTAAACTGGTTTCTTGAATATGACAATGAGTTCACTGTACTCCAATGGCCTCCACAGTCACCAGATCTCAATCCAATAGAGCACCTTTGGGATGTGGTGGAATGGGAGATTCACATCATGGGTGTGCAGCCACTGCGTGATGCTATCATTTCAATATGGACTAAAATGTCTGAGGAAGTTTTCCAACACCTTGTTGAATCTATGCCACGAAGAATTAAGGCAGTTCTGAAGGCAAAAGGGGGTCTATCCCGGTACTAGCAAGCTGTACCTAATATAGTGGCCGGTGAGTGTATATGTTAATAAAATGACCCCTGCAGCCATATCTTTGAAAAATGAGAAACTACTTTATTGGTGGACATACCTTACAAAACTCTCAGTAGAATTACTTCAATTTTCCAAAGAGAAAAAAATACAAAATTTGTAATACAATTTATATTCCCTCTTGTAGATGCTCAGAGGAACAATAGTGCTAGGAAGGGGGGGGGTGCTTGTATGTTTGCTTGATGACATTACAAATTGAGCTCTAGAAATGGCATGAAAGGTAAAATGTGAAATGATGAAGGTTAATGTGAAGCAGTCACATAAATTGTGTATATTGCATAAAATCAGTTTTTTGTTTTTGTTTGTTTTAATATCTCTTTTTTTCTAAGGAAATTAAAGAAAGAAGCAGAATTGATTCAAAGTGGCCACATGGACAGCAAACTGGAGGAACTGTGGAATGACATTGTAGTGTGGGTTCACTTTTTATTGCATGCTTGTTTAACTTTATGGAAAGTCTGAACTCCATTTAGATCTGGTTTTGACCGAAAAACTTAATTTTATAGCAAGAAAAAACAGGATGAAGAGGAGGCAGAGTTGAAGAGAAAGACCACAGATGCTGCTTATCAAGGCAAGTGTTATGAAACTTCTAATTTATTAGCAGCTTAGTTGTAATAAATAAATACAATAAAATACACTGCTGTTAAATTCAGGGTTAAACAACCAAATGACTGGTAATCACAATGTGGCCCCCTCATTTTTTTTTATCCGACCCACCACATCTACAAATTTGTAATGGTTTGTAGAGGTATTTTGCCCAAACAATTAATCACTTTAAACGGCATTGCATGATTTTATAATAAAGGGTTTGTCCGGTAAGGTATTGTTATATTAGCTCAATTTCTCATCAGTCATTAATATTTTTAGTCCCAGACTTGAGCCACACTCTTACTGCATCATAGCAAATATGTAATTTACATAATGGAAGAGAACAAACATGTGTGTGCATAACATTAATAAAGAAAGTGTTGTGGGTCTTGCTGGCGCAAGTTAATTTAGAAAATTGACTGGAGTTATATAAAGTTATAAAGGATATGCAGTTTAGGGATCATTTCTTGGAAACTCATGATTTTCAAGTGGTGATTTTTTTATAGCTTAGAGCTAGGATTCAGTTGTTTTTGTTTTTTAAGCCGAAGACAGTATTTTAATGTAATTCTAAGTATAAAAATTGGGAAGAGAGAATGTATACTAGCAGAATTGAAGATCAGGTTGGTCAATCCTTTAAAAGAAAGATACTAGTGCAAAGTTTTTTTTTTTTTTTTTAAATAAAAAAAGTAAAGCTATATTTACTAATGAGCAGGAATGCTATGTGTACATTATGCAGGAAATACTTAATAATCATTACCTGTTTTAGTGCTGAGATAGGCACCCAGTGCAGGCATGTTCATGTTGCCTGAACGGTGCATATGTGGTGTACACAATACACAGATCTTGCTTACCAAACTGCGTCTATGTTAGCTCTTAGAAAGGCACACAGTACAATCACATGTTGCAAATATGAGCAATAAACAACTTAATGGGGCTTTTCTTAACATTCTGTTGCAGGGCTCGACAAACCTGAGCGCCACTGGCGCCTTTAAATTATGCCCTGGCTCCCTGGTTTGAAGCCCCTATAATACCCATAGGTTTCCCCAATTTGTCTCCGCTGACTGATGCCAGCCACACATAAAATTTAGCCTGGTCAGGCTGGATCCTTCTAGTCCGTGCGGTTGGGGAGTATTAGTTCCAGAATGCCGCACGGCCAATGAGGGAGCAGTAAGTAAGTTATAGTACATCTTCATTACAACTGATGAATTAAACTACATCTAAAATATCACATTCCAGATTTGTTTTTATAAAGGGGAGTGTTTACCATCACTTTACCTTGTAAACCTGTGCAGTAGCTACAGTGATTATGAACATAAGTCTTCCCTAAATTAACACTGATTTCAATGTCCTCCTAGCTCGCCAGGCAGTTAAGAACATTCCTCGTAGGACTCCAAGCACAATGGGCCGCTCCTCTGTAGGATCCTCGTCTCCAGGAGGAGAGTTTGGTTTGGGGGACCTGACACCAAGTAGTACTGAGGAGGGAAGCGCGGGGGTATGTATTAATGCAAATAAAGTTATAATTTGCAAATATCATTATCTGATTTGGCAAAGCATCATATATCAAATATGTAAAAGTTTGACTGGGATTATTCCATCATTGCTTTTCTTCCATTTTTTATTTGTAGAATTTTTGTAATCTCTTTATGTCTTACAGGCGTGTGTGCGCGCACACACACACACAATTATTATTATAATAATAATATTATTATTATAAGATGTTCACTAATAGCTAGAGCATTAAAAGGAAAGAAATAGCAAAAGAAAAACAACAGTGTAATCTGATAAGATACGTATCAGAAAAAAATGTGAGTGGTTATTCTCATCTTGCTAACCCTCAAAAATATCCAGTATACTTATCAGTCTGATGTTGGGTATTGGAAGCTAGATGTAGAACTTCTAATCACGAGGCGATGGGTAATCCAGATACGGTAACAGAATAATAGCTCCGGTAAAAAGTTTTTTCTTGGTTTGAATACTTCAGAGCTGGTATATCAATTTTTGATTCATTGTAATCTATTATCTGAACACAGCATAAAGGATACACTTCATCAGATCCATTGTTTATTAGGACCTACAGATTAATTAATTTACTGACACCTTTAAATTTACTAGGAAAACATTCCTCTTACAGGCTTTGATTATACCTCATATATTTGAGGGTTGGCAAGATGAGCATAACCACTCACATTTTTTCTGATACGTAGCAGCATTTGAGTACTGTTTTGCAAGTTTGTCACTTTCTAGTAGAGCTGCAACAAGTAATCGACATAATCGATAATAATCGATTATAAAAATAGTTGTCAACGAATCTCATAATCGATTAGTTGGTTTGCAATTAGTTGGTCTGTGCACAGCACCAGCTGCTTTAGTCCAATGAACTCTGGCACATGGTATTGTGTTTTATGGTTATACCTGTCTTATGTGCAACCCAGAATTAAATTAGGGGTCATAATTTGGATTCTTTATATTAAATCAGGTGATTTGGAACTTTGCTTTGCATTATATAGTGCCAAGCTTGTTATTTACACCTAGTCCTAGATTGATGGGAGATGTTATATGAATTTATGTCACCATTACCCGTTTGCACAATTTTTAGCGGATTGCTTGCTATTGCTGATTATATGTACTCTATAGATAAATGTGCAAGGCTGTGTCCTGTTACTGATATATAGTCTTTAGCCCTTTTGCCTTTTTTTTTAATTTTTATATTTTTAATTGATTGAATATGTACCAAATTCAACCTCTAAGTATATATCTGTTATTTTAAGAGTGGACTAGATATTTTTCCCCCTAACCTTATAGCTGGTTGTTTAACATTGCATATAAATATTCAAGATATTTTTATGTCAGAATGAAGTCCAGGCTTATTTTTTTTTTTTTAAGAGGCCCCTTGCATTGGTGGAGAGCTAACAAAGATAAATAGCCCACCTTGGTGAAATTGGCAAAAACCCTATTTATGCATCTCAGGCACCTCAACACCATCTGAACACCTCTTCTCGGCTGCAGGCAAAATAGGTTGCAAAAAGAGAGCCAGCCTTAGCCAGGAGCATGTGAACATGTTGCCATTTTTGCATTTCAATGCAAAGTTGGACCAACAGTCGTGTTAATGTAAAGTTATAAAGTTTTAGTCTGAAGTTTATATTTATAACACTCATTATGTGGATTTTATTTTAAATATAGGAAAAACTGATTAGTCGATTAATTGAAAAAATAATCGGCCGATTAATCGATTATGAAAATAATCGTTAGTTGCAGCCCTACTTTCTAGCTTATTGTACTTGTCCCCTGACCTTCTGTTGTTGTTGTTGCTGCAGCATAAGGGTATTATAGCACTTACACATATCCCCTTGTTGTTTATACCGCACTCACTGGATTGTGAAAAAATGCTAATATTTTAATGTGGTAATGTTTTGGGGACAGGCTTCCCTTCAGACCCTGAGGAAGGGGGGTCTGTCCCCAAAACGTTACCCGCATTAAAATATTTGCATTTTTTTCACAATCCAGTGAGTGCGGTCCTTTGTCAGATTTATGTATTCCCTATACTTGCACCCTGGTGGATAACCTACAAGTCAGTGACAACATTTATTTATATATATATATATATATATATATATATATATATATATATATATATATATATATATATATATATATATATATATATATATATATATATATATATATACACAATGTATGTCCAGGACACCTGACCATCACATCTATTTGAGCTTCTTGGATATCGCATTCCAAAACCATGGGCATTAATTCATCCCCAAAGGTGTATAATGGGGTTGAGGTCAGGACTCTGTGCAGGCCACCTGAGTTTCTTAACACCAAACTCATCAAACAACCTCTTCATAGATGTCACATTGTGCACAGGGGCACAGAAATCCTATAACAGCCTTCCCCAAACTGTTATGACAAAGTTGGAAGCACCCAATTGTATAAATTGTCTTTGTATAGGTGACCCTTCACTGGAACTAAGGGGCCTAGCCCAAACCCTGACAAATAGCCCCAGACTATTATCCCTCCAACACCAAACTTTATAGTAGACACTACACATTCCAGAGAAGATGTATCTATTGTTTTAGAGTCTAGTGGTGGCTTGCTTCACTGATGCTTGACTTTGTGCATGCTGAGGTGATGCTTGCGTACAGATGGTCAGCCATGGAAAACCATTTCATAAAGCACCCAACATAAAGTTGTTCTGATGTTGCTCCAGAGGTAGTTTGTAATTCTGTAGTCGTGAGTAATGGCAACAGATGATAGGTGATTTTTATAAGCTTCAGCAGTCTGTGAGACTGCATGGTCTACCACTTTTGTAGCTGGGCTGTTGTTGTTTCTAGATTCTTCCATGTCACAATAATGGCCCTTACAGTTGAATTGGTTGGAAATTTCATGAACTGATTTGTGGCGTCCTATGACAGTGCTGAGCTCTTCAGTATAACCCATTGTTCTACCAATGTTTGTCTATAAAGATTTCATGGCTATATGCTGGATTTTAGGCACCTGTTATCAACAATGGATGTAATCAAAATTTCACTGATTTGGTACGAATTTCTACTGACTATACCATATAGTATCATTTTAAATATTACGTATTTATGCTTTTCAATTATATTTATTGTCATATGTTATTAAAGTAGTTTTTTTTTTAATTATTAGTATTATAGATTGAAGGAACTTTTATAAAATTATTTTTTGTGTAAATCAAGGTAGTTATTGACATTCCCTAGAAAGCTTTTAATTAGTTAAAGGGATACTAAACCCCCATTTTTTTCTTTAATGATTCAAACAGAGCAGGCAATTTTAAGCAACTTTCTAATTTACTCCTATTATCAATTTTTCTTTGTTCTCTTGCTATCTTTATTTTAAAAGTAGGAATGTAAAGCTTAAAGGACCCCAGTCAATAGTGTTGAATTTGTGCTGAAACATTTATAAAAAATTACCGCAATTATTTATATACACACCTCGTTAAAATCTGCTGCATATTTTTTCTGCTCTATCGTTTGGAAATTTATAATAAATTCCCTGTCCTCTGCGGTCACATGGTTTGCACTAGCCTAAGAAAATAGCATATACGTATATGCTGTTTTCCTGCACAACGCATGCGCATTAAAACCACACATGCGCATTAGGAGCCGGTGACCTCATCAATGACATCACCTGTGACGTTGCCGCAAGCACATAAAACGAGCGTGCACAGAATCAGAAGTGATTTATTTGTACTAGTTGAAGAAAACCAACCGCAGCAAGTGACACAAAAGGGAACAGCTCCAGCTTCACTGATCATACAGCAGAGCTGCACCCTTTTATGCTGTGCAACATTGTGTTTGAGCGCGGCAGAGGAGGGGGTTGAATGTGAGCACGCTAATGAGTTGTAAAAGTAACACGCGCGCATGCGTACATGAACAATGTCCATGCTAATTAGCGCTACAATGATTGGTCTAATACGCTTGTCAATCATTGAAGGGAAATCCTCCTCTGGACATGGGCCGTCGGCATGCGGTGGTGAAATTGAGTAAGCATGATTTTTAAAGTAAGTTTTTTGAAAACTTTACATTCTTCTCTTTAAATTTTATAATGCAGGTAGATTGAATTTCGTGTTATCCATGCACTAGTACTTTTTTTAAACTTTCATTTCAGCATGTATTGAGTGGTCCTTTAAGAGACGGCCCATTTTTGGTTTAGAACCTGGGCTATGCTTGCTTATTGGTGGCTAGCCACCAATAAGCAAGCACTATCCAAAAGGGTATCAAAAAGATTGAATCAATTAGCTGGTAAAATCTGTAACCGAGCACTTTTTTTTTTGTTCTTCATGTGTCAGTTCTTTAGATGATAGGTTAATTACCAGTGAGTTTTGTACTTTTCCCAAATGTATATCGTCATTATAAAGGTCCATCTGATCAAGCGTCAGGTTATATTTGAAATGGGTGAGAGAGTAGGAATCTCCAAAGAAGTTTTTTTTTTTTTTACCCCCTCACAACAGAAATATGCAATAAGACTTCTGAGTTGAAAGAGAAGTGTAGATAACATGGCAGCAACTTCTGGCCACGTGATTTGTTTTTCAGTGTCAGGACTTATAGATCTTTATTTTACAAGCATTTGAGGGTATCCTTTTAAGTTGAAAAAAAGAATGCCGAGATACAGCGCTACACTACCCCCAAAAGAGGGTTGTGTTGCTAAAGATGGTGTCCACGACTATAGAAATATATATATTAATATGAATATATTGATAAAAATATATATATATTATATAAAACGTTAAACCGTTAAAAAAGGTTATTGGTGTGAAATACAATTTTAGAAATATTATAAAATGAACAATCGTTTTATTAACATAAAATTACAATTAAAATAGGTATCCAAACTGATGGAATGTCCCATACAATGTTCAAGGAGTACTGGCCCATACAAAATCCAATTAGTAACGTCCCATACAGAAATGTCCAAAAAATGTGTCCAAAAAACAGTAGGTGTCCCCAAAAATATAATAAGTAAAAAGTCCAAAGCTGAGTGTCTAAAAATTATGTGTAAGTGGCAATCCAAATGTGTATATATATATATATATATATATATATATATATATATATATATATATATATATATATATATATATATATATATATATATATATATATATATATATATGTATATATGTGATGTGTTGAAAACTCCAATCCAGGTGAAAAAATCAAATAATTGTGAAAAAATATATGAAAAAAGATAAAAAGATAAAAAATAAAAATATATGAGTTGTGATCAGCAACCCATATAGGAAAAAAAATATATATATATATATATATATATATATATATATATATATATAATAATAATAATAAGTTGATCTAGTGAAGGTGTACACCTAAAAATGTGTCCTAAAAAATAAACAAAAAAGGCTTATGAAAGTCCTTACAAATTGGTAAAACCTTATGAAGAAAAATGTATGAAAATATGAAAATTATGAAGTGCAATAGTCAAATAATTGTGTTCAAATAAACAATATAAGGGTTGTGAATAGCTCCAAATGAATCCAAATGTGAATGTATAAGGTGCTGGGTTGATGTTCCTCTTCTCAAAGGGTTATCAATGTATTGGGATATCCTCCTGTACCTAAAAAAGTGTACAGAAAATGGACATAGTGCAATAAAATCACCATAAAAAAGGAATATAAGTATTCTACTCACCAGATATATTCTGAGCTGCAATACCAGTGTATAGCCAACGCGTTTCGGTCCTCAGGGACCTTTCTCAAGACTGGTAGCAGCTGTCTGGCTTCTACACCTTAAATGTATTCTAATAGCCAATAGAATGGTTTGTAAATTTGCGGTATTGGTATTGGTAGCTCAGAATATCTGGTTAAATATAAATAAGTACAGATATATGCAGAATTATATATCGGTACTATGGTATTGGTTAACATTGTAGAAATGTGACATACTAATATGCAAAAGATATTATACAAAAAAAAAATATATATATATATATACCCTAAATATATGCACAAAAATGTGCAAAGACTTACATTCTTTTAAAATGTATGACATTGGAAATCGGATTTATCTATATACAACCTATAAATATTAATAATATTACAACATACTAAAACCATAAAACCCCTACTAAAATCTGAATGGAGGGGTAAAAACTCGAGGGTCTCAGTGTCTTGTGCTAGTTTAGGAGTCTGCCAATAGGTTTGGGGATGATTAATGGACTTCCCAAAGACAGTCTAATAAATTCAAATATATATTATAAAAACCTTGTTTTTAAAACCTTGTTTAAAAAACCTTTAGGACCTTATAAAATCCTTTAAAACTTTTTTAAAACCATTCTAAAAATTTCTTTTGTTTTAAAAAATTATTTTGTTTTTTAAAAAATTATTTGTTTTTTAAAAAATTCCTTTTATTTTAAAATTAAGAATGGAGCTTTTGATTGAAATACTCCACTTTCTGCCCATATTTTCAAATGTCTTGTGGAAACACCCAAGGATACCTGTATTCTACTACCTTCCTAAAATACATAAATGGTTGGATAACCCCCCCGGAAGGCCTATCATATCCGGTATTGGTTCCATCACCTGCAACCTATCAGAATATATTGACAGGAGACTTCAGAAACGTGTACAAAAACTACCATCCTATCTTAAGGACTCCACGGAAGTCCTGAATTTACTCAATAGTCTGGAATGGGACGACCAATACATATTAGCTACCTGTGATGTCACTGCTCTTTATACGAGTATCCCACACGATTTGGGTTTAGAAGCAGTGGAATATTTCATGGAAAAGGACAGCGAATTGAGTCAGGAACAAAGAAAGTTTGTTCTGGAGGGTATCTCCTATATCCTCAGTCATTATTACTTCAACGATAGAGGAGTGTTCTACAACCAGATATGCGGAACAGCTATGGGGACCAGGTTTGCGCCTAGCTACGCTAACTTGTATATGGGAAAATGGGAGAACCTTTTTTGGGACTCCTGCCCAGCAGGCGCAGACCTGGTCCTATACAAAAGATACATAGATGACATCCTCATTATATGGAGAGGATCTGTGGAAGACCTCCAACACACTATTAGTGTGATGAATAATAACACTATGAACTTAAAATTCACGTACAAGATAAGTAAGAACAATATTCACTTCTTGGACTTAGACATAACGATAAAAGAAGGAAGAGTGTCTACTTCCACGTACTTCAAGGATGTGGATTGTAGCAATTACATCCATCAGACCAGCTGTCACCATCACAGATGGAAATCAAACATCCCGAAAGGACAGCTAATGAGGATCAGAAAGAATTGCTCAGACACAGAGAAATGGAAAGAACAGTCAAAGGTCCTAAAAGAAAGATCCATAGACAGAGGATATGATATGGAAACCATAAACAGAACGATTGAAGAAGTGGAGAAAACGGATAGAGGGTCTATGTTGAAATATAAAAATAAGGATAAGACTCTAGAAAGGGACAACATCATACAGGTACCATTCATTTCTGAATACAGCGAAAATAGGTTTCTAATAGAAAAAATAATAAAGAAGCACTGGCACTTTCTGAAAGAGGATAACATAATTGGGAAGAATCTAAAAGAATCCCCAACATTCATTTACAGAAAAACGAAAAACATTAAAACAATGATCGCCCCCAGTATCCCCAAAGTGACCATGAAAACCACAATGAAAGATCTGTATGGGAAACGATTAAAAGGTTTTCTTTCCTGCCTTTCATGCAAAGCTTGCAAACATGGCAAGAAGAGTCACACATTCAAATCTAATATTACACAGGAGTCTTTAATATGAAAGAAAATGATTAGATGCCAGGATTCGGGCATCATATACTTAATTGAATGTGGATGCGGATTACAATATGTAGGGCAACCTCGAGGAAACTTCGAGACAGAATCCGCGAGCATCTTTTACAGATAAAATGGGGAAAGGAAGATTTCCGCTATACAAACATTTTAAAGAAACACATAAAGGAAGTAACAAAAACTTTAAATATATGGGGCATTAGTAGACCCACTAAAATTGGAGAGGGGGGATTTTGAAAGACAACTTCTGAGAGTAGAATCAAAGTGGATCTTCCTTCTAGACTGCACCTTCCCCAAAGGTTTAAACAGCAATATGGAAATATTCCATCTACTATAAGAGAAGCAAAAATACTGCTCTTCAAATTTATCCCCCATTGACTCTCCACAAGACATTTGAAAATATGGGAAGATGGGAAGAAAGTGGACTATTTCAATCAAAAGCTCCATTCTTAATTTTAAAATAAAAGGAATTTTTTTAATAAACAAAAGAATTTTTTAAAACAAAAGAATTTTTAGATGTGGTTTTAAAAAAGTTTTAAAGGATTTTATAAGGTCCTAAAGGTTTTTTAAACAAGGTTTTAAAAACAAGGTTTTTATAATATATATTTGAATTTATTAGACTGTCTTTGGGAAGTCCATTTAATCATCCCCAAACCTATTGGCAGACTCCTAAACTAGCACAAGACACTGAGACCCTCGAGTTTTACCCCTCCATTCAGATTTTAGTAGGTGTTTAATGGTTTTAGTATGTGGTAATATTATTAATATTTATAGGTGTATATAGATAAATCCGATTTCCAATGTCCATACATTTTAAAAGAATGTAAGTCTTTGCACATTTTTGTGCATATATTTAGGGTATATATATATATATTTTTTTTTTTGTATAATATCTTTTTGCATATTAGTATGTCACATTTCTACAATGTTAACCAATACCATAGTACCGGATATATAATTCTGCATATATCTGTACTTATTTATATTTAACCAGATATTCTGAGCTACCAATACCAATGTCTATATAATGGTCTTTTATATAGAACACATTTGTTTACATTTGTTTATATTTTTATATATTGATATATTAATACATTTCTAAATACAGATATATATTTTTTCATATAGGAGATTTTATATATGGATATTTGTTATATGGAGTATCTTTACATATTAAGCCAACTTTGGGGAATATGTTTTTTTAGCGCGAATATTTGCGCAAAATTTTGCCGCAAATTTACAAACCATTCTATTGGCTATTAGAATACATTTAAGGTGTAGAAGCCAGACAGCTGCTACCAGTCTTGAGAAAGGTCCCTGAGGACCGAAACGCGTTGGCTATACACTGGTATTGCAGCTCAGAATATATCTGGTGAGTAGAATACTTATATTGCTTTTTTATGGTGATTTTATTGCACTATGTCCATTTTCCTGTACACTTTTTAGGTACAGGAGGATATCCCAATACATTGATAACCCTTTGAGAAGAGGAACATCAACCCAGCACCTTATACATTCACATTTGGATTCATTTGGAGCTATTCACAACCCTTATATTGTTTATTTGAACACAATTATTTGGACTATTGCACTTCATAATTTTCATATTTTCATACATTTTTCTTCATAAGGTTTACCAATTTGTAAGGACTTTCATAAGACTTTCATAAGCCTTTTTTGTTTATTTTTGTTTATTTTTTTAGGACACATTTTTAGGTGTACACCTTCACTAGATCAACTTATTATTATATATATATATATATATTTATTTTTCCTATATGGGTTGCTGATCACAACTCATATATTTTTATATTTTTATTTCTCCTGTTAAGTGTGGTCAGTCCACGGGTCATCATTACTTCTGGGATATTAACTCCTCCCCAACAGGAAGTGCAAGAGGATCACCCAAAGCAGAGCTGCTATATAGCTCCTCCCCTCTACGTCACACCCAGTCATTCTCTTGCACCCAACCTAATAGATAGGAATGTGTGAGAGGACTGTGGTGATTATACTTAGTTTATTATATCTTCAATCAAAAGTTTGTTATTTTAAAACAGCACCGGAGTGTGTTGTTCCTTCTCAGGTAGAATTTGAAGAAGAATCTACCCTGAGTTTTTGGATGATTTTAGCCGGCGTAGCTAAAATTCATTTTGCTGTTCTCGGCCCATTCTGAGGAGTGAGGTAAACTTCAGATCAGGGGACAGCGGGCAGGTTCACCTGCAAAGAGGTATGTTGCAGTATATTATTTTCTGAGGAATGGAATTGACTGAGAAAATACTGCCAATGCCAATATAATGTAAGTTCAGCCTTAAATGCAGTAGTAGCAACTGGTATCAGGCTGTTTATGTATATATGTGTACACTTCAGTATTCTGGGGAATGGCACTTCTCTGGGTAATACTATATGCATATAATCTTTAGCCTTACTTGCAGTGGGAACGTCTAGCAACAGGCTGTCTAATGACATTTCATGATATTTAATTTTAAACGTTTTTGCTGGCATGCTAAATTGTTTAAATATCTGAGGTACTGGGTGAAAACTTGTTTTTGGGCACTGTTTTTCCACTTGGCTGTCTTTTATTTTAATTTGAGACAGTTTACTGAACTTCCCTCACTGCTGTGGGTGAGGGGGAGGGGCCTATTTTGGCGCTTTTGCTACGCATCAGAAATTCAGTCAAAAGTCTTTTTCTCTTCCTGCATGATCCGGATCGTCTCTACAGAGCTCAAGGGTCTTCAAAAATTATTTTGAGGGAGGTAATCACTCACAGCAGACCTGTGAGATTGTGCTTTGACTGTGATAAAAAACGTTTATTTTGTACATTTGTTTCTCTGCTATTAAGGGTTAGTTATCCATTGCTAATGGGGGCAATCCTTTGCTAAATTTATGCTTTTACTGGGAAAAATCTGAATGTTATAATTTTTCCGGTTTCCTTATTATTAAACTGTCATAATTTTTTTTTTTCTGTGCTTCTTAAAGGCACAGTGCGTTTTTCATATTACTTGTAATTTGAGTGAAAAGTATTTCCAAGCTTGCTAGTTTAATTTCTAGTTTGTTAAACATGTCTGACTCAGAGGAATATCTCTGTGCTATATGTGCAAAAGCCAAGGGGGAGCCCAATAGAAATTTATGTACTAATTGCATTGATGCTACTTTGAATAAGAGTCATTCTGTACAAATTGAACATCATTCACCAAACAACGAGGGGGAAGTTATGCCGACTAACTTGCCTCACGTGTCAGTACCTGCATCTCCCGCTCGGGAGGTGCGTGATATTGTAACGCCGAGTACTTCAGGGCAGCCATTACAAATCACACTACAGGACATGGCTAATGTTATGACTGAAGTTTTGTCTAAATTACCAGAACTTAGAGGTAAGCGAGATCACTCTGGGGTGAGAACAGAGTGCGCTGATAATATTAGGGCCATGTCAGATACTGCGTCACAATTTGCAGAACATGAGGACGGAGAGCTTCATTCTGCAGGTGACGGATCTGATCCAAATAAACTGGATTCAGACATTTCAAATTTTAAGTTTAAGCTGGAAAACCTCCGTGTATTACTTGGGGAGGTCTTAGCGGCTCTGAATGATTGTAACACAGTTGCAATACCAGAGAAAATGTGTAGGTTGGATAAATATTTTGCGGTACCGTCGAGTACTGACGTTTTTCCAATACCTAAGAGACTTACTGAAATTGTTACTAAGGAGTGGGATAGACCCGGTGTGCCTTTCTCACCCCCTCCTATATTCAGAAAGATGTTTCCAATAGACATCACCACACGGGACTTATGGCAAACGGTCCCTAAGGTGGAGGGAGCAGTTTCTACTTTAGCTAAGCGTACCACTATCCCGGTGGAGGATAGCTGCGCCTTTTCAGATCCAATGGATAAAAAGTTAGAGGGTTACCTTAAGAAAATGTTTGTTCAACAAGGTTTTATATTGCAACCCCTTGCATGCATTGCGCCTGTCACGGCTGCAGCAGCATTTTGGTTTGAGTCTCTTGAAGAGACCCTTGAATCAGCTCCATTAGATGAGATTACACACAAGCTTAAAACCCTTAAGCTAGCTAATTCATTTATTTCTGATGCCGTAGTACACTTAACTAAACTTACGGCTAAGAATTCCGGATTCGCCATTCAAGCACGCAGAGCGCTGTGGCTAAAATCCTGGTCAGCTGATGTTACTTCTAAATCTAAATTACTTAACATACCTTTCAAAGGGCAGACCTTACTCGGGCCCGGTTTGAAGGAAATTATCGCTGACATTACAGGAGGTAAAGGCCATGCCCTGCCTCAAGACAGAGCCAAACCTAGGGCTAGACAGTCTAATTTTCGTGCCTTTCGTAACTTCAAGGCAGGAGCAGCATCAACTTCCTCTGCACCAAAACAGGAAGGAGCTGTTGCTCGATATAGACAAGGCTGGAAACCTAACCAGTCCTGGAACAAGGGCAAGCAGGCCAGAAAACCTGCTGCTGCCCCTAAGACAGCATGAAGTGAGGGCCCCCGATCCGGGAACGGATCTAGTGGGGGGCAGACTCTCTTCGCCCAGGCTTGGGCAAGAGATGTCCAGGATCCCTGGGCGTTAGAGATCATATCTCAGGGATATCTTCTGGACTTCAAAGCCTCTCCCCCAAAAGGGAGATTTCATCTTTCAAGGTTGTCAACAAACCAGATAAAGAAAGAGGCGTTTCTACGCTGTGTACAAGATCTTTTACTAATGGGAGTGATCCATCCGGTTCCGCGGTCGGAACACGGACAAGGGTTTTACTCAAATCTGTTTGTGGTTCCCAAGAAAGAAGGAACCTTCAGACCAATCTTGGATTTAAAGATCCTAAACAAATTCCTAAGAGTTCCATCGTTCAAAATGGAAACTATTCGGACAATCTTACCCATGATCCAAAAGGGTCAGTACATGACCACAGTGGATTTAAAGGATGCCTACCTTCATATACCGATTCACAAAGATCATTACCGGTATCTAAGGTTTGCCTTCCTAGACAGGCATTACCAGTTTGTAGCTCTTCCATTCGGATTGGCTACGGCTCCAAGAATCTTCACAAAGGTTCTGGGCTCTCTTCTGGCGGTGCTAAGGCCGCGAGGAATTTCGGTGGCTCCGTACCTAGACGACATTCTGATACAAGCGTCAAGCTTTCAAACTGCCAAGTCTCATACAGAGTTAGTACTGGCATTTCTAAGGTCGCATGGGTGGAAGGTGAACGTAGAGAAGAGTTCTCTCTTACCACTCACAAGGGTTCCCTTCTTGGGGACTCTTATAGACTCTGTAGAAATGAAGATTTACCTGACAGAAGACAGGTTAACAAAGCTTCAAAATGCTTGCCGTGTCCTTCGTTCCATTCAACACCCGTCAGTGGCTCAATGCATGGAGGTAATCGGCTTAATGGTAGCGGCAATGGACATAGTACCTTTTGCATGCCTGCATCTCAGACCACTGCAATTGTGCATGCTAAGTCAGTGGAATGGGGATTACTCAGATTTGTCCCCTATGCTGAATCTGGATCAAGAGACCAGAAATTCTCTTCTATGGTGGCTTTCTCGGCCACATCTGTCCAGGGGGATGCCATTCAGCAGACCAGATTGGACAATTGTAACAACAGACGCCAGCCTACTAGGTTGGGGCGCTGTCTGGAATTCCCTGAAGGCTCAGGGATCATGGACTCAGGAGGAGAGTCTCCTTCCAATAAACATTCTGGAATTGAGAGCAGTTCTCAATCTCTTCTGGCTTGGCCTCAGTTAACAACTCGGGGGTTCATCAGGTTTCAGTCGGACAACATCACGACTGTAGCTTACATCAACCATCAAGGAGGGACAAGAAGCTCCCTAGCGATGATGGAAGTATCAAAGATAATTCGCTGGGCAGAGTCTCACTCTTGCCACCTGTCAGCGATCCACATTCCTGGAGTGGAGAACTGGGAGGCGGATTTCCTAAGTCGTCAGACTTTTCATCCGGGGGAGTGGGAACTTCATCCGGAGGTCTTTGCCCAAATACTTCGACTTTGGGGCAAACCAGAGATAGATCTCATGGCGTCTCGCCAGAACGCCAAGCTTCCTTGTTACGGGTCCAGGTCCAGGGACCCGGGAGCGGTCCTGGTAGATGCTTTGACAGCACCTTGGACCTTCGGGATGGCCTATGTGTTTCCACCCTTCCCGATGCTTCCTCGATTGATTGCCAGGATCAAACAGGAGAGAGCATCGGTGATTCTAATAGCGCCTGCGTGGCCACGCAGGACCTGGTATGCAGATCTAGTGGACATGTAATCCTGTCCACCTTGGTCTCTGCCTCTGAGACAGGACCTTCTAATTCAGGGTCCTTTCAAACATCAAAATCTAATTTCTCTGAAGCTGACTGCTTGGAAATTGAACGCTTGATTTTATCAAAGCGTGGTTTTTCGGAGTCAGTTATTGATACCTTAATACAGGCTAGGAAGCCTGTTACCAGAAGGATTTACCATAAAATATGGCGTAAATACTTACATTGGTGCGAATCCAAGAATTACTCATGGAGTAAAGTTAGGATTCCTAGGATATTGTCTTTTCTACAAGAAGGTTTAGAAAAGGGTTTATCTGCTAGTTCCTTAAAGGGACAGATCTCAGCTCTGTCCATTCTTTTACACAAGCGTCTGTCAGAAGTTCCAGACGTTCAGGCTTTTTGCCAGGCTTTGGCCAGGATTAAGCCTGTGTTTAAAACTGTTGCTCCACCATGGAGCTTAAATCTAGTTCTTAACGTTTTACAGGGCGTTCCGTTTGAACCCCTTCATTCCATTGATATCAAGCTGTTATCTTGGAAAGTTCTGTTTTTAATGGCTATTTCCTCGGCTCGTAGAGTCTCTGAGTTATCAGCCTTACATTGTGATTCTCCGTATCTGATTTTTCATTCAGATAAGGTTGTTCTGCGTACTAAACCTGGGTTCTTACCTAAGGTTGTCACTAACAAGAATATCAATCAAGAGATTGTTGTGCCATCATTGTGTCCGAATCCTTCTTCAAAGAAGGAACGACTTCTGCACAATCTAGATGTAGTCCGTGCCCTGAAATTTTATTTACAGGCAACTAAAGATTTTCGCCAAACTTCTTCCCTGTTTGTCGTTTATTCTGGACAGAGGAGAGGTCAAAAAGCTTCTGCTACCTCTCTCTCTTTTTGGCTTCGTAGCATAATACGTTTAGCCTATGAGACTGCTGGACAGCAGCCTCCTGAGAGAATTACAGCTCATTCCACTAGAGCTGTGGCTTCCACTTGGGCCTTTAAGAATGAGGCCTCTGTTGAACAGATTTGCAAGGCTGCAACTTGGTCTTCTCTTCATACTTTTTCCAAATTTTACAAATTTGACACTTTTGCTTCTTCGGAGGCTGTTTTTGGGAGAAAGGTACTTCAGGCAGTGGTTCCTTCCGTATAAAGATCCTGCCTGTCCCTCCCGTCATCCGTGTACTTTAGCTTTGGTATTGGTATCCCAGAAGTAATGATGACCCGTGGACTGACCACACTTAACAGGAGAAAACATAATTTATGCTTACCTGATAAATTCCTTTCTCCTGTAGTGTGGTCAGTCCACGGCCCGCCCTGTTTTTTATGGCAGGTCTAAATTTTTAAATTATACTCCAGTCACCACTGCACCCTATAGTTTCTCCTTTCTCGTTTGGTTTTTGGTCGAATGACTGGGTGTGACGTAGAGGGGAGGAGCTATATAGCAGCTCTGCTTGGGTGATCCTCTTGCACTTCCTGTTGGGGAGGAGTTAATATCCCAGAAGTAATGATGACCCGTGGACTGACCACACTACAGGAGAAAGGAATTTATCAGGTAAGCATAAATTATGTTTTTTTATTTTTTATCTTTTTATCTTTTTTTCATATATTTTTTCACAATTATTTGATTTTTTCACCTGGATTGGAGTTTTCAACACATCACATATATATATATATATATATATATATATATATATATATATATATATATATATATATATATATATATATATATATATATATATATATATATATACACACATTTGGATTGCCACTTACACATAATTTTTAGACACTCAGCTTTGGACTTTTTACTTATTATTATATTTTTGGGGACACCTACTGTTTTTTGGACATTTCTGTATGGGACGTTACTAATTGGATTTTGTATGGGCCAGTACTCCTTGAACATTGTATGGGACATTCCATCAGTTTGGATACCTATTTTAATTGTAATTTTATGTTAATAAAACTATTGTTAATTTTATAATATTTCTAAAATTGTATTTCACACCCATAACCTTTTTTAACGGTTTAACGTTTTAACGTTTTATATAATATATATATATATTTTTATCAATATATTCATATTAATATATATTTCTATAGTCGTTGACACCATCTTTAGCAACACAACCCTCTTTTGGGGGTAGTGTAGCGCTGTATCTCGGCATTCTTTTTTTCATTCACATATCGGAGTCTGGTTGGGAGACTCCGCCTCTATTAGATATAGCTTGTATGGTATTATTGTGGCGCTGATAGACATACATTTGTTTGAACTATCCTTTTAAGTTGAACAAGTGTATGCTAAAAATAAGTGGCATTTTGGAAAATCTGAGCACAGTGTTTTTGTTTCTTAAATCATTTTTGTAAATCATTTAACTATACTATGGTGAGTTTAGATAAGGGTTGGAGCAGCATAACTCCTTTTTGGAAATCATAATGTAATTTAGTTTTAAAATGTATGTAATATTTTTAGTATTCCTAATCATTTTTTTGTATTATATTTTATCTTATAGTTTTCAATGTATAATATATATTGGAAAAACAAGAACTGAGGTCTAATTTTAAAACCATGAATTGATTTATTGAGATATTTGGAAAATTTAGACTCAAATACTATTTACCATTTTTACTGTAGAAATTAAGCCCTTAGGTATTTCTGCAAACTAATTTTCTAACAGTGCTGTCTGCTGAAAAATAGAGCATAATTTGTACGGTTACATTACAGATAAACTCACTGATATTGATCTGATATCTTCACGAGAGTCTGGAAGCTATGGCTTCTAGGATTTTACCCTTGGCTCACAAGTTTTTAGATTTTTGTATGTGTAAACCTTTGCTTCTAAAAATTGTGTAGCTAACTCCTTTAAAGGGACACTCAAGTCAAAATTAAACTTGGAAAAAAAAAAGTCCACAGTCTTTTTATATTTAAAACCTTTTAAGTCACCAGCTCCTACTGAGCATATGCAAGAATTCACAGAATAAGTGTATATGCGTTTGTGATTGGCTGATGGCTTTCACATGGTGCATGTATGCATTTGTGATTGGCTGATGGCTGTCACATGGTACAGGGGGAGTGGAAATAGACATAACTTTTAAAATTGTCAGAAAAAAAATCTACTATTCATTTGAAGTTCAGACTAAGTGCTATTGCATGGTCTTGTTATCTTGCATTTTTTGATTATGCAAATTTACTGTGTTGACTGGTCCTTTTAATGTTCTAGTTGTACCTCAACTTGTAATATGAAATAAAAATTATTTGGATCCAATTATTTTATATAGAAACATATTGCTATAATGTATACACAGATAACAATAATAGGCAGATGTGTGTAAAATGCCATTATCAAAATAATAACAAAGCTGAAATAAATTGCCGGCATGTAGTACCTAAATAAATAAATACATTTTACGCCGGGGTTAGGTTCCAGAAGGAATGGTTGTAAATCGAAACCGTTGTAAATTGAAACCCAGTTTATAATGTAAGTCAATGGGAAGTGAGGGAGATAGATTCCAGGCCCCTCTCAAAATTGACATAAGTAACACCTAACACATTATTTTTAAAGCTTTGAAATGAAGACTTTAAACGCTAAACAGAGTTATAAACCTTATTAACCCTTTAAGGACACAGCTTTCAGTTTGCTCAATTGTTTTATGACGGAAAAATTCCGTCATATGTCCTTAAGAGGTTAAATAATCACACAACAGACTGTATCATCAAACTAAGTTTAGTGAACAAAAACATTTGCTAATAATCACACAACAGACTGTATCATCAAACTAAGTTTAATGAACAAAAACATTTTCTTTCTAATGACAGGATGAGTCCACGGATCATCTAATTACTATTCGGAATATCACTCCTGCCCAGCAGGAGGGGGCAAAGAGCACCACAGCAATGCTGTTAAATATCACCTCCCTTCCCTCCAACCCCAGTCATTCTCTTTGCCTACGTTAGAGTAGGGAAGTGGTAAAGTTAGGTGTCTGGAAAAATTCTTCAGTCAAGAGTTTATTTTATTTGCAGTACAAGTATGTGCTGTTTTTACTCCAGGGTGTATCTGTAGTCCATTTCAGTATCTTCAGTAGAGCATTGGTGGCTTTAAAGCAAAGGGAACTTGTGGGACATAATTCTCACTGCGCCTCCCTTATATTTAAATAAAAGTGCTGCCTTTATTATTTTCCACAGGTCCATGTGAGGGAGAGGACCTCTAAAACCTAGTGAGCTGCCTTGCTGCCAGGCAGATTTTATGAGGTAAGTGCTAACTTTATTTTCTTAAGCAGTATTAAGAAAAATAATACTTTTGGCACTTTATTATTTCCCTGATATTGGCTACATTACTCCTATTGTTTTTAGGGGATTATGTAAGGCAGTATATTGCAGGCACTGGGGACTTGAGGAGACTCAACAATGTTTGTGACATTTCTGTTAGTTATTAATGGAGTTTCACTGGTAATGTCGGATAGATGTTATTTCTCTTGTTAAGTGTATCCAGTCCACGGATCATCCATTACTTATGGGATATTAACTCCTCCCCAACAGGAAGTGCAAGAGGATTCACCCAGCAGAGCTGCTATATAGCTCCTCCCCTAACTGCCATTACCAGTCATTCTCTTGCACCCAACGAATAGATAGGATGTGTGAGAGGACTGTGGTGATTATACTTAGTTTCATACCTTCAATCAAAAGTTTGTTATTTTATAATAGCACCGGAGTGTGTTATTCCTTCTCTGGTAGAATTTGAAGAAGAATCTACCTGAGTTTTTCTATGATTTTAGCCGGAGTAGTTAAGATCATATTGCTGTTTCTCGGCCATCTGAGGAGAGGTAAACTTCAGATCAGGGGACAGCGGGCAGATTAATCTGCAAAGAGGTATGTAGCAGCTTATTATTTTCTGACAATGGAATTGATGAGAAAATTCTGCCATACCGATATAATGTAAACTCAGCCTTAAATGCAGTAGCAGCAACTGGTATCAGGCTGTCATGTATGTATATTTTACACTTCAGTATTCTGGGGAATGGCACTTCACTGGAATTATACTGTATGCATAAAACTTTAGCCTAATTTGCAGGGACTAGCAACAGGCTTTTTAATAACACTCAATTTATTAATGTTAAACGTTTTTTGCTGGCATGTAAAATCGTTTAATTTTCTGAGGTACTGGGTGAAAAAATGTTTTGGGCACTATTTTTTTCCACTTGGCAGTCGTTTTATTTAATTTATGACAGTTTACTGATCTCTCTCACTGTTATGTGTGAGGGGGAGGGACCTTTTTTGGTGCTTTTGCTACGCATCAAAAAATTCAGTCAGAAGTTTATTGTCTTCCCTGCATGATCCGGTTCATCTCTACAGAACTCAGGGGTCTTCAAAACTTGTTTTGAGGGAGGTAATCACTCACAGCAGAGCTGTGAGATTGTAGTTGACTGTGATAAAAAAAAAACGTTTATTTCTGTATTTTTTTTTTTTTTCTGCTATCAGGGTTAGTTATCCTTTGCTAATGGGAGCAATCCTTTGCTAAAATTGTGTTTTTTACAAAGATTTGATGCTATAACTTTTCAGTTTATTAATTTTCAACTGTCATAACTTTTTCTGTGCTTCTTATAGGCACAGTACGTTTTCATATTATAGTAAATTACTTGAAAAGTATTTCCAAGTTGCTAGTTTATTTGCTAGTGTGTTAAACATGTCTGATTCAGAGGAAGATATCTGTGCTATATGTGCTAAAGCCAAAGTGGAGCCCAATAGAAATTTATGTACTAACTGTATTGATGCTACTTTAAATAAAAGTCAATCTGTACAAATTGAACATATTTCACCAAACAACGAGGGGAGAGTTATGCCGACTAACTCGCCTCACGTGTCAGTACCTGCATCTCCCGCTCGGGAGGTGCGTGATATTGTAGCGCCGAGTACATCTGGGCGGCCATTACAAATCACATTACAGGATATGGCTACTGTTATGACTGAAGTTTTGGCTAAATTACCAGAACTAAGAGGTAAGCGTGATCACTCTGGGGTGAGAACAGAGTGCGCTGATAATATTAGGGCCATGTCAGGCACTGCGTCACAATTTGCAGAACATGAGGACGGAGAGCTTCATTCTGCGGGTGACGGTTCTGATCCAAACAAACTGGATTCAGATATTTCAAATTTTAAATTTAAGCTGGAAAACCTCCGTGTATTACTAGGGGAGGTGTTAGCGGCTCTGAATGATTGTAACACAGTTGCAATACCAGAGAAAATGTGTAGGTTGGATAAATATTTTGCGGTACCGGCGAGTACTGACGTTTTTCCTATACCTAAGAGACTTACTGAAATTGTTACTAAGGAGTGGGATAGACCCGGTGTGCCGTTCTCACCCCCTCCGATATTTAGAAAGATGTTTCCAATAGACGCCACCACACGGGACTTATGGCAAACGGTCCCTAAGGTGGAGGGAGCAGTTTCTACTTTAGCTAAGCGTACCACTATCCCGGTGGAGGATAGCTGCGCCTTTTCAGATCCAATGGATAAAAAGTTAGAGGGTTACCTTAAGAAAATGTTTGTTCAACAAGGTTTTATATTGCAACCTCTTGCATGCATTGCGCCTGTCACGGCTGCAGCAGCATTTTGGTTTGAGTCTCTGGAAGAGACACTTGAATCAGCTCCATTAGATGAGATTACACACAAGCTTAAAGCCCTTAAGTTAGCTAACTCATTTATTTCAGATGCCGTAGTACATTTAACTAAACTTACGGCTAAGAATTCCGGATTCGCCATTCAGGCACGCAGAGCACTGTGGCTAAAATCCTGGTCAGCTGACGTTACTTCTAAATCTAAATTGCTTAATATACCTTTCAAAGGGCAGACCTTATTCGGGCCCGGGTTGAAAGAAATTATCGCTGACATTACAGGAGGTAAAGGCCATGCCCTGCCTCAAGACAGAGCCAAACCTAAGGCTAGACAGTCTAATTTTCGTTCCTTTCGTAATTTCAAAGCAGGAGCAGCATCAACTTCCTCTGCACCAAAACAGGAAAGAGCTGTTGCTCGCTACAGACAAGGCTGGAGACCTAACCAGTCCTGGAACAAGGGCAAGCAGGCCAGGAAACCTGCTGCTGCCCCTAAGACAGCATGAATCGAGGGCCCCCGATCCGGGAACGGATCTAGTGGGGGGCAGACTTTCTCTCTTCGCCCAGGCTTGGGCAAGAGATGTCCAGGATCCCTGGGCGTTAGAGATCATATCTCAGGGATACCTTCTAGACTTCAAATTCTCTCCCCCAAGAGGGAGATTTCATCTGTCAAGGTTGTCAACAAACCAAATAAAGAAAAAGGCGTTTCTACGCTGCGTACAAGATCTTTTATTAATGGGAGTGATCCATCCGGTTCCGCGGTCGGAACAAGGACAAGGGTTTTACTCAAATCTGTTTGTGGTTCCCAAAAAAGAGGGAACTTTCAGGCCAATCTTGGATTTAAAGATCCTAAACAAATTCCTAAGAGTTCCATCGTTCAAAATGGAAACTATTCGGACAATTTTACCCATGATCCAAAAGGTTCAGTACATGACCACAGTGGATTTAAAGGATGCTTACCTTCACATACCGATTCACAAAGATCATTACCGGTATCTAAGGTTTGCCTTTCTAGACAGGCATTACCAGTTTGTAGCTCTTCCATTCGGATTGGCTACGGCTCCGAGAATCTTCACAAAGGTTCTGGGTGCTCTTCTGGCGGTACTAAGACCGCGAGGAATTGTGGTAGCTCCGTACCTAGACGACATTCTGATACAAGCTTCAAGCTTTCAAACTGCCAAGTCTCATACAGAGTTAGTACTGGCATTTCTAAGGTCGCATGGATGGAAGGTGAACGAAAAGAAGAGTTCTCTCTTTCCACTCACAAGAGTTCCCTTCTTGGGGACTCTTATAGATTCTGTAGAAATGAAGATTTACCTGACAGAAGACAGGTTAACAAAGCTTCAAAATGCATGCCGTGTCCTTCATTCCATTCAACACCCGTCAGTAGCTCAATGCATGGAGGTGATCGGCTTAATGGTAGCAGCAATGGACATAGTACCCTTTGCACGTCTACATCTCAGACCGCTGCAATTGTGCATGCTAAGTCAGTGGAATGGGGATTACTCAGACTTGTCCCCTACTCTGAATCTGGATCAAGAGACCAGAAATTCTCTTCTATGGTGGCTTTCTCGGCCACATCTGTCCAGGGGGATGCCATTCAGCAGGCCGGACTGGACAATTGTAACAACAGACGCCAGCCTACTAGGTTGGGGCGCTGTCTGGAATTCTCTGAAGGCTCAGGGACAATGGAATCAGGAGGAGAGTCTCCTACCAATAAACATTCTGGAATTGAGAGCAGTTCTCAATGCCCTTCTGGCTTGGCCCCAGTTAACAACTCGGGGGTTCATCAGGTTTCAGTCGGACAACATCACGACTGTAGCTTACATCAACCATCAGGGAGGGACAAGAAGCTCCCTAGCAATGATGGAAGTATCAAAGATAATTCGCTGGGCAGAGTCTCACTCTTGCCACCTGTCAGCAATCCACATCCCGGGAGTGGAGAACTGGGAGGCGGATTTCTTAAGTCGTCAGACTTTTCATCCGGGGGAGTGGGAACTTCATCCGGAGGTCTTTGCCCAAATACTTCGACGTTGGGGCAAACCAGAGATAGATCTCATGGCGTCTCGACAGAACGCCAAGCTTCCTCGTTACGGGTCCAGATCCAGGGATCCGGGAGCGGTTCTGATAGATGCTTTGACAGCACCTTGGACCTTCGGGATGGCTTATGTGTTTCCACCCTTCCCGATGCTTCCTCGATTGATTGCCAGAATCAAACAGGAGAGAGCATCAGTGATTCTAATAACGCCTGCATGGCCACGCAGGACTTGGTATGCAGATCTAGTGGACATGTCATCCTGTCCACCTTGGTCGCTACCTCTGAAACAGGACCTTCTGATCCAGGGTCCCTTCAAACATCAAAATCTAATTTCTCTGAAGCTGACTGCTTGGAAATTGAACGCTTGATTTTATCAAAACGTGGTTTTTCTGAGTCAGTTATTGATACCTTAATACAGGCTAGGAAGCCTGTTACCAGAAAGATTTACCATAAGATATGGCGCAAATACTTATATTGGTGCGAATCCAAGAGTTACTCATGGAGTAAGGTTAGGATTCCGAGGATATTGTCTTTTCTACAAGAAGGTTTAGAAAAGGGTTTATCCGCTAGTTCCTTAAAGGGACAGATTTCAGCTCTGTCCATTCTTTTACACAAACGTCTGTCAGAAGTTCCGGACGTTCAAGCTTTTTGTCAGGCTTTAGCTAGGATCAAGCCTGTGTTTAAAACTGTTGCTCCACCATGGAGTTTGAACTTAGTTCTTAATGTTTTACAGGGGGTTCCGTTTGAACCCCTTCATTCCATTGATATCAAGTTGTTATCTTGGAAAGTTCTGTTTTTAATGGCGATTTCCTCGGCTCGAAGAGTCTCTGAGTTATCTGCCTTACATTGTGATTCTCCTTATCTGATTTTTCATTCAGACAAGGTAGTTCTGCGTACTAAACCTGGGTTCCTACCTAAGGTGGTCACTAACAGGAATATCAATCAAGAGATTGTGGTTCCATCTTTGTGTCCTAATCCTTCTTCGAAAAAGGAACGTCTGCTACACAATCTAGATGTAGTCCGTGCCCTGAAATTTTATCTACAGGCAACTCAGGATTTTCGACAAACGTCTTCCCTGTTTGTCGTTTATTCTGGTCAGAGGAGAGGTCAAAAAGCTTCGGCTACCTCTCTCTCCTTTTGGCTTCGTAGCATAATACGGTTAGCCTATGAGACTGCTGGACAGCAGCCTCCTGAAAGAATTACAGCACATTCTACTAGAGCTGTGGCTTCCACTTGGGCCTTTAAGAATGAGGCTTCTGTTGAACAGATTTGCAAGGCTGCAACTTGGTCTTCTCTTCATACTTTTTCCAAATTTTACAAATTTGACACTTTTGCTTCTTCGGAGGCTGTTTTTGGGAGAAAGGTTCTTCAGGCAGTGGTTCCTTCCGTATAAAGAGCCTGCCTGTCCCTCCCGTCATCCGTGTACTTTAGCTTTGGTATTGGTATCCCATAAGTAATGGATGATCCGTGGACTGGATACACTTAACAAGAGAAAACATAATTTATGCTTACCTGATAAATTTATTTCTCTTGTAGTGTATCCAGTCCACGGCCCGCCCTGTCACTTTAAGGCAGGTAATTTTTCCATTAAACTACAGTCTCCACTGTACCCTATGGTTTTCCTTTCTCTGCATGTTTTCGGTCGAATGACTGGTAATGGCAGTTAGGGGAGGAACTATATAGCAGCTCTGCTGGGTGAATCCTCTTGCACTTCCTGTTGGGGAGGAGTTAATATCCCATAAGTAATGGATGATCCGTGGACTGGATACACTACAAGAGAAATAAATTTATCAGGTAAGCATAAATTATGTTTTTTGCCATGCTGGGCGGAGCTTGTGTGACCGTAAAATTAGCAGTTGCGCACTTATTATTCTCTCCCTTCTTGTATACCGAGGAGAAAAACATTGAAACCCGCCATTTTTTATTCATATCAATCAAACAATCGTCTGGCTTCATTTGTACAGCTCTGTGTACCTCTGCTTTTCACATTCACATATTTACGGTATCAAGCAAGGTAGGCACCTCAGCAGAGCTATAGCTGAGGTGTAGAGACTGTTTGAGGTTTTTTTTATTTATTTATTTATTTTTATAATTTTTTTTTGAGTATAAGGATTAGTAACAACAATTGGGGACATGCAGGACCTCTGGTAAATATAAACAAGACATTCAAGTACACATATCCAAAACTAATGAACGTAGATACAGCACATAAAGATATATCCAGATATCGAAATAAATGATAAACAAGTTAATTCTAGACAATGGGGAGATGATGTTCCTGTAAAATAACAAAAAAAAGTTTGGGGCGAAAATAGTCCGCCTAGTTTGGACCCTAATGTGGGCTCTATAAATGGGGGGGGGGGGGGGGGGAGGGAGGAGGTGAACTAGTGCAGAGCATTCTATATGACTAAACATAATGGTGAGTAAGCATAACACAGAATAAGAATTAAAAATAAGTGTTACTTGTCCTAAACATAATATTATTTCCTTAGATTACCTTCTGGTTTAGCACGCCCTAGAGTATTATAGATAACATAGCACTAGGCTTTCGTTGAGTCTAGGACCCATCTACCATGCAATGGGGTCGCGCCATATAACATAATTAGACTAAGTTGCTTAAGCTAGCTCTTTTCCTCGCTGTATATAAGAGTGTATATTAATTAATCCTAGGTTGGCATATTCACGTGTTAAACTTCCATTATATGGACTCCCTCCAGACCCTGGCCACTGGCCTAGAAAGAGGAGCACATGTTATGTAAGGGTTGTCACGAGCAATAGTAAAAAGGATGATACAAAAGAGTACAATAGCAATATATACTTGTACATATCGAGGGCCCCCTCAAACCCCCAAACTGGACAAACGTATATACAGGGTTTATCATTATCGTTAAAGGTGTAGTATCAGTGACCCACGTACACCACAGTTATATAACCGCTGTGACATTAGTTTCAAATACAGCGGTACAGTTGTCTCACCCGGGGCTCCCTACTAACCCACAGGCGAGGTGTAAGAACCAGATGTCTGCAGCTATTGGTATGAAAGCCATCTGCCAACCACATGGTAACAGGAAATAGCGAACTAAGGTAGCATTAAAGACCCACAGCATTGTTATCAAGATTTAAGCATCTCTTATATCAGTTTCTTTGGACCTACAAGCATTGAGGTAGTGGTATGACCTGGACTATAAAATTGGAAATGCGATATGCCTCATTTTGGGCGCTTCATATTAGCAAACTACAACATATAAAAAATGTATACACTAGTCCATGTACCTTGTAAAGTAATGCAAAAGAACACTCTCTGAATGTATGGAATAAATTATGCTCTACCGATAACTTATTACATTTTACTTATAGCCAAATAGAGGAAATAAGAATGTTAGCCTTAGTGGCCGCTTAACACCAAAAAGGAACATGACAAAAGATATGGGTGTGTGAACATTCACATTCAACATGCAATCAAAGAAGAGAAAAAGAAATAAAAAGAAAAGAAGAACAAATATGTGAATATAATATATACCTTATAGTCTAAAGAAGTCATACACATCCCAATGTTATTAGGTAGCAACCAACAATACAGCATCATGTTAAGCAATGACATGCATATAAACTGACCATAGTCAAATCAGTCAATATCAGCCTCATAAACATATTAAACTGTGATAGGAGAGCCCTGAAAATGTGAACTATGCACTTCAATTCAGAAAGTCTGTTAGATGACATCTAATGTCAAATTGGTCCTGGGATATCCCATGCCTATGCCCTCCTTATGCAGGACCTATATATGGTGTCACATAGTTATTGGCAAAGATATATATATATATATATATATATATATATATATATATATATATATATATATATATATAGAGGCACTAGTTGTATAATATATTAAATATGTGGTGAGAAACTATAGAGCCACTTGAACAGATTAATGAAATTTATCTAGCATAAACTTGTATATACACTGAACATAACTGATGTCTATAGACGAGAAGTGTAAGCCCAAATGTATGAGTTCTTAGTGGCAAACCTCCGCTGTACATCTGCGCTGTTTACCCCACACCGAGTCTAGTAAGAGTGGGGACAAACCAATTTACCCCTCTGCCGGCATGAACAATCCCAGGTTTTTTGTTCAGATTTTCGGATGCTGCAAGTGGACCCTTGGTAGGTAAGCTCAAGTCAACCTGTCTCGCCAGGAGATGATTCCAGTAGAAGGCTATGATAGAATAGGCCCCTTCTATCCAATGGAGCTGATGGGGTAACTCCGGATCCCCTATAGCTTCTTGCGGGGGCAGAGTCCAGTTCTGAGGTGGATCGTATGAGCCATCCATAGGCAAAGCTGAGAGTCACAGGGCCAGGGCAAGCCGGAATTGTAAACTGCAGAGTCAATCCGTGCATATCCCTGGGTCCTGTCTTCTTGGGGCTTGGACCGTGCCCCGTCCACCACAGCAGCTACGTGTCTAGTGTGTTCAACAGAGCCTGCATGTTCCTCCAGATCACGGCCTGTACCGCTACTGACGCTAGCCCAAGTTCCACATAATCTATCGTGTCTCCTACCAAAGCGGTCTGCTGCTTCACATAAGGGAAGTTAGGTAATCTCCGGGCAGATATATTTTCCATGGTTGTAGATATTATCTGTTTCAGCTCCAAGAAATGTGCATCGAGGAGCTCCAAGAATTTTACTTCCCACGTGGTAGTCGCCATCTTGGCTACCTGCATCCGGCAGCGATATGGCGATTATCCTGAGTGTCTGTTTGTATGCAGATGTTTGCAGCCAGTATTCTAAGTACTCAGCTCAGGGTAGTGTTTACGATTTGACCAAGGGGTCAGGAGACATGTGGACAATCACAGACCAGCCTTCAATGGTAGAGGAAACTGTCACCCGGCTCTGGATCTGTCCTGCTGCATTCCGGAGACATAGCTGTGATATTCACCCGGAGGGCTTTATAATCCGCTCCCAACAATGTTCTCTGTTGTAGAGATCTCAAGGGACAAGTTTTTATGCAGTAACGTAAAGATTAAACTTTAAAAAAGTCTATTATTTTCTAGTTAGCCTCTGGAGCTCTTCACATACACGTCTACTTGCTCTGGTGGCTAGCTCCTCTTGTTTTGGATATTTTTAAAGATGGATCAAGCCTCTGTGATATATTTTACATATGTTCTTTATTTTTTAATGCTAACATACATTAATCCACCAATTCCTTTCTGTTTCTCATGTTTTGAGAGAACATTAATTTTTAAGGATACACCTTTTGAGCCAACATTGTCTAAGAGGATGCTGTCCAGGAGTCTTCTGACAATGTTCAAAATATGCCGCATATTTCTCCTCAGGTGTCCCAAATGTTATTACTATTAATACAGTGCCCTGCGCTTCCTCTCAAGCTCTGCCTGGGGTCTCTTTGCAAGACATTGTTACCCTCATGTCTTCTGAAGTTTTCTGATGCGTTGTCTTTCCCATGCTACAGGGAAAGCACAAGAGGAAGACTAAACAATCAGTGCGTAAGGTGTCTGACTCATTTGTGGCTATTCCGAATATTCCCTCTCATAGATCTGATGGGGAGGATTCTTCAGTAGCATCTGAGGGTGAGATCTCAGATTTTGACAGTGTAATTCCTTTCTCTGATGCTGAAGTTGTATCCTTTCAAGTTTATGCTAGAGCACCTCTGTTTACTCCTCAAGGAGGTTTTGGCTACTCTGGATGACTCTGACACTACTGTCGTTGTCAACCCTAATAAGTCTAGTAAACTTAACAAGTATTATGATGTACCTTCCATGCTGGAATGTTTTCCCGTACCAGATCGGGCTACAGAATTTATTGTTAAGAAATGAGAGATGACTCTATTAAGGAGTATTGGCAAATGGTCCCCAAGGTGGAAGGGGCAATTTCCACTTTAGCTAAGAGATCTACAATTCCTATAGAGGATAGCTGTTCTTTTAAGGACCCTATGGATAACTGGATTGCCATTCTGGCTCGCAGAGCCTTGTGGTTGAAATCTTGATCGGCAGATGTGTCGTCTAGTTTTTGGCTATTCCTTACAAGGGTAAGACCTTGTTTAGCCCAGCTTTGGCTGAGATTATTTCTGATATTACAAGAGGAAAAGGACATTTTCTCCCTTAGGATAAGAGAAAGGGACGTCAGAGTAATTTTCATTCCTTTCGAAAACTTCAAGGGTAAACCTTCCTCTCCTCCTACAAGACAGGAACAGTCCAAGCCCTCCTGGAGACCCATCCAATCTTGGAATGAGGGAAAAGCAATCCAAGAAGCCAGCTAATGATCCAAAGTCAGCATGAAGGGTCTGCCCCCGATCCAGGACCGGATCTTGTGGGGGCAGACTTTTCTTTTTTCGCTCATGTGGATCCTTGGGTGATAGACATTGTGTCCCAGGGATACAAACTAGAATTCAAGACCTTTCCCCCCCAGGGGCAGATTTCTTCTCTCAAGATTATCTGTCGACCAGATTAAAAGAGTGGTGTTTTTTCGTTGTGCTCGGGATCTATCCAAAATGGGGGTGATAGTTCCTGTTCCAATTAAGGAGCAGGGTCTGGGATTTTACTCCAATTTGTTTGTGTTTCCCAAGAAAGAGGGAACCTTCATACCAATCTTGGATCTTAAGAGCCAAAACAAAATTTCTCAGAGTACTGTTCTTCAAAATGGAAACTATTTGTTCCATTCTTCCTTTAGTTCAAGAGGGTCATTTTATGACAACTGTAGTAGTAGTAATTATTATTATTATTATCATTAATTTGTATGGCGCCGACAAATTCCGTAGCGCTGGATACAGTGCGTGCAATTGTTCTGTCAGGCCTTGGTCAGAATCAGGCCTGTGTTTAAGCCGGTTACTCCTCCCTGGAGTCTTAATCTAGTTCTTAAAGTTCTTCAACAGGCTCCGTTTGAGCCTATGCATTCCTTAGATATTCAGTTGTTATCTTGAAAGGTTTTGTTTCTTGTTGCTATTTCATCTGCTCGTAGAGTTTCAGAGCTCTCAACATTACAGTATGAGTCTCCATATCTTATTTTTCATTCGGATAAGGTGGTTTTGCGTACTTAGGGTTTCTCCCTAAAGTGGTTTCAGATTGGAACATTAATCAGGAGATTGTTGTTCTTTCCTTGTGTCCTAACCCTTCGTCTCAGAAGGACCGTCTGCTGAACATTCTGGACGTAGTCCATGCATTGAAATTCTATTTGCAGACGACTGAGGTTTTTCATCAGTCTTCTGCTTTGTTTGTTGTTTTCTCTGGGAAACGCCAGGTTGCGAAAGCTACGGCTACTTCTCTTCTTTGTGGCTGAAGAGCAGCCTCCTGAGAGAGTCACGGGGGCTGTATCTTCTTCCTGGGCATTCAAAGATGAAGCTTCTGCGGTGCAGATTTGCAAGGCTGAAACTTGGTCCTCTCTTCACTCTTTTTTTCAAAATTCTATAAATTTGATACTTTTGCCTCGGCTGAGGTTTCTTTTGGGAGAAAGGTTCTTCAAGCAGTGGTGCCTTCGGTTTAGGTTCCCTGTCTTGTCCCTCCCATATCATCTGTGTCCTCTAGCTTGGGTATTGATTCCCAATAGTAAAATCCATGGACTCATTGTGTCATTAGAAAGAAAACAAAATTTATGCTTACCTGATAAATTTCTTTCTTGACACGATGAGTCCACGACCCGCCCTGTTTTTTTTAAGACAGGCTTTTGTCATACTATAAACCTCAGACACCTCTGCACCTTGTTGCTTCCTTTCTCTCCTTTTACTTCGGTCAAATGACTGGGGTTGGAGGGAAGGGAGGTGATATTTAACAGCTTTGCTGTGGTGCTCTTTGCTTCTTTGCTGCCTCCTGCTGGGCAAGAGTGATATTCCCAATAGTAATTTGATGATCCGTGCACTCATCGTGTCAAGAAAGAAATACATTTATCAGGTAAGCATAAATTTTTTTTTTTCTCTATGCAAAACACTTATAATATCTTTTTTTTTTTTAATATTTTTATTGAGGGAATAAGATTCATACAGATTTCATAATAAAAGCAAAATAGCAATTAATCACGTCATTTCTGATTTTTTATATTACAATATTGAAAACCCTCCTTTTTTAGACCCCATAAACCATAATGCAGATCACTCTTGGATCTATTCCAGTGCTTAAAGTGAAAACATTGGGGGAAACATGCATCATGAAACAAAAATAAGAAATTACAAAAGAGACAAACCACATAATTTAAAGAAGAAACAAAATAAACAAAATATGATGAAACAACTCGATTCTAGAAGATTAAGAGTAGATGCGTGAACCAGGACTGGGTACAGTACTAATATATATCTCACAAAAGCAAGCAACTATCGTATTGTAAGTCTATGCTAGGTATATTAGGCATTTTTAAACATATATTCTTAACAGTTTATTATGCATCCCTCTCTGTCAGTATACTATAATGCGAACCCCTATTCCAAAAATTCCACACAGCGCACACTATAAGCCTGCTTTTAACACTTCGTTCTTGTTATTGACTTGATATGGTATGTACCGGTCTCCCCTTCCCAGGTCCCGGCCGCAGACCACATGGGGGGGGGGGCCCTCCTTATATTTTCTGTTAAGAACTGAGGCTGCTCGCAGAGTGTGGAGCCCTTTTAACAAATGTAAAACTATGCCACCCTAGGAGCCACCCTCCAAACCCCCCAGGAGACAAATAAAATTATAAAAGGGCATGAAAGCTATTCTGGAACTGCTTACAGATTGTCAGTGTGCTTGTACTGTTAGAGCTTATAGTTAGCGCAGCAGCCGGGGTGCTGATAGACAGTTGTTTAGAAAAGTAGAGATGCACTTATACCTAAGCATATTCTAACCTCTTATAAACATACAAGTTCTTTGCCTAAATAAAAAAAAAAAAAAAAACACTTAATTCAACAAAGAAGAAACCACAACAATCAACATTTTCAGGTGTACAATTTTGAGATGTATTTGATCCATATATATGATCCATGTTAAACTGTTTATATAAGATCCCTTCCACTGGGTAGGACTGCTTGTCAGGCTGCAGGTGGAGATTTTCTAGCGACATATATTGTGTGCTATACGTGGATTTAGAGTTGCAGGAGTCTCCCTTGCTCTCTTGAACAAATCGTCTCTCCGCACCATGTGCGACAAGCATCGGTATAGACCGAGACAAGATAGTAAGCATCCTGGTGCCTTTCTTGTCGGCCTGTTTTTGCTTGGTCATCAAAGCATCCTGTGGGGTCAAGTTGATTTGTAGATCTATTTCGGTCATTAGTGATCTGGTCTTCATCCGAATCAGCTTCACGCTTGTCTTGCCCTGTAATGGTGTTGCTGATTCAGAGCTAATTTCTTTGTTGCTTATGAGGGGGGAGGCCACAGGGGCGCCCTTTACCGCAGCCCCGTCCACCTCACAGATCACCTCTACCTCTTCTGACTTGATCTCAGCGTTGGGCTTGAACTGTGGTAAATTTGCAAAAAAGTCCCACGGAGCTCTATGTATTAGGCCCATTAAGCAATGTTCTATCTTGTCCAGGGTAGCGTTGAAACTGACTACGCAGCTGGGTTCTTTCTCGGCGGCCATCTTTGTTGCGTTGTGTCAATAATCTGAATAGACTTGAAGTCGTTATACGAGAAGGAGTCTGCTTACTTTATAAACTTGTGAGAATGTGGGTTAAAATTTCTGTAACCCATCCTGGCAGAAAACCTCAGAGAGCCGAGGGGGGTAGCGATACCTATCGGGAGCAGTCGCTCCTGATCTGTTCTGTCCGACCTTGAGCTCCGGCTTCAAAAATACAGTTACAGGCTTGAGTTATTATATTCCATCTACTAGTCCAGCTTTGCTGGCCTCTTTTAGCAGTTGTTCACTGTGATAATTATCCTAAACCAACAGTTTATTGGATATTCAGCTAGAGCACCAAGAAAATGCGACCGTCCACAGTCACTATTCGGACACGCCCCCTAAATTTAGTTTTTTTACTTGCATTTTTCTGCAAACAGTTATCTGCATTGTTAGCATGTTAGATAATATTGGGTTTGCACCTATTCTTTGCATTTCAATCTGGACTGATTAAGCAGTTAGGCACCCTCACCTCAAGCAGCTGGACAGGAAGACAATAGGGAAGTGGCTGCTAGATTTTGCTGCTTTGAAAGCTGCTCAATAGCTAATGTCTGTTCTGTGTACACATATTAATTTCAGACCTGCTAAGCTTTGCATCACTTTGCTGCAACACAAGCGGACAGCTCCACCTACTGGCTATTTTAATTAGTGCACTGCTTTTCAATGCTTTTCAATAGCAGTCACATGACTGAAAAAAAAAAGGTTGTTATTCTGCAACGGCGCAAATTGAACCGGCGTAAACCGAGTGCCACCTGTACATGTGTTCATTTTTTTCTGTATCTAATAGATAATAAAATCTTGTGCTATTTAGATATTAAGTACTATATATTAGAGAATTTTAAATTTTGATTTGCCTTTGTATTAACCTAACTTTTGAATGTATCACATTAAGAAGGTATTTGTTTTATTTATTTTTTGTCTGTGGTTAGAACAGGTCTTTGTCAGTGGTACTTGTGATGGGACCAGTAAGTGCTACAACTTAAATAGTTTTTGGTTAGAAACCATGCTTCCTCTTAGACATATGAGAGACATCATTTTTAATAGGAAAAAAATATTTCAAAGCAGGGCCTTACAGCCCACTATATATCATTTGGTTGATGTGAAAATTGCAATATCTTAATCACTTCCGCCCCAGTGTAGGTGATAAGACTGTTTGTCATTCTTGTACATAAATAAACCACTAAAAGAGATTTAAAGGTGGCTCACAACTATTACATAGTAAAATGACTTGATATCCATCACAATCCCCCAAGGAACACTCATGCTAGAGCACACTGTGAGAAGAAATTAGTTTTTTTAAATAGTGAACAATTAATTGTTTGCTGTTTTTCGCTAATTGAATCAGTGAAAAATCACAGCTAGATTTTTTACAACATGTATAAGGCCACTTCTACAGGAGACACGCGCCAGGGGAGTGGTCTGGGGTGGACAACTCTAATTGTAGTAGAATGCTCCACCTCCCAATGCATACAAAGTTGGGATGGTCTCTCTTTCTCTAAGGCTACGTAGCCAGGATGGAGTATGATACAGCTCCCATGCTCCATCACCACAAATACTTCAAAATATAAAGTGCACTATAACTAATTTGCAAACTAAGAAATCACCACACCCTTACAGTGAGTGTTTATTGCCTTACAGCAGTGATTCCCAAACCCAGTCCTTAGGACCCTTACTCAGGCCAGATATTCATTATATCTAAAGCACAGGTGAAATAATCAGCTGATGGGTGAGCGGATTGTTTCACCTGTGCTCTAGTTAAGATATAATGAAAATCTGGCCTGAGTAAGGGTCCTGAGGACTGGGTTTGGGAAACACTGCCTTACAGGCATTTCGTTAGGGATATTTAGCTATTCACCCCACAATATATAATTATAATATCTCTCATTAACCCTTTTAATATTGTGCTGGTTAGTTGGCTGCATGAGGATCAAATAGACGTAAGGGCCCCATTTTGGACAGCCATCATTGACATCATTGTTTTGTAAACATCTTTGCATGAAAAGTACCAGCATATTCATTTTGGTTTTCTTTTTATTTTCAGGTAAGTGTGGGGTCTTTGCCAAGCACACCAATCACCTCTTTCATTGGGATTCCTGATACCCCTCCTCCTACCTCCGCCCCCCTGGAATTCCCGTTGACCCCTGTGATGGATGACTCTCCCCAGAAAAAGATGCTAGGACAGAAAACTCCTCCCCCTTCCCCGCTGCTCTCGGAGCTACTGAAGAAAGGCAGTCTGTTGCCCACGAGTCCCCGGCTGGTATGGAACCCCCACCCTGGCCCCCACAGAGCGCCCTTACACCATCCAGAATTTTGCTAAGGGAGAAATTGTGTATTTAGAAGTGTCTTGCTATACCAATTTCCTTCTTTCCAGGTCAGTGAGGGCGAAATGACTTTAGCTTCTGGACACATTTCTGGTTCAGGTGTCCTGATGGATGTAGGTGTTATTCCATCCCTGCATGATGGGGAACTGCATGCCATTTCAGGCTCAATTCCAGCATCCCCAGTAGCTTCGGGTAAGTATCCTATATTTAATTTTCTTGTAATTTTCTAATGATTTCCAGATGTTGGTTGATCTGCTGGTTTGGTATTGAAGCCCTTAAAGGGACACTAAACCAAAAAAAATTATTTCGTGATTCAGATAGAGCATGCAATTTTAAACAACTTTCTAATTTACTCCTATTATCAATTTTTCTTTGTTCTTTTGCTATCTTTATTTAAAAAGCAGGAATGTGATGCATAGGAGCCGGCCCATTTTTGGTTGAGAACCTGGGTTATGCTTGCTTATTAGTGGGTAAATGTAAGCCTCCAATAAGCAAGCACTAACCATGGTGCTCAACCTAAAATGGGCTGGCTGCTAAGATTCCTGCTTTTAAAATAAAGATAGCAAGAGAACGAAGAAAAATAATGATAATAGGAGTAAATTAGAAAGTTGCTTAAAATTGCATGTTCTATCTGAATCACAAAAGAAAACATTTGGGTTCAGTGTCCCTTTAAGTTTTCTTTTTCTGGACTATTTTCCAATCACCCTTTTATTTTCACTTTTTCTTTTTTTTATGTCAAATCTCTTCTTCATAAAACATTTCTTGTTTCCTCTTCTATTCTGTTTTCCCTTCATGGTCTTGCGTTGCTAGGTGCTCCTACTCTGTCCCGGCTTCTAGAAGCTGGTCCTACACACTTTGCTGCACCTCTTGCTTCCTTCTCTGCTGTTGCCGCCAGTGAGCCTCCACCTAAACCTTTGCTGACCCCTTTAGAGCCCCAGGCCACCATTGTTATGATGTCAACACTTCCAGTGACTGCTGCTGTCCCAGGTAACTTTGCCATGGGATAAGTCTGTAATTGTTCTTTATCTGTATTAATTTATAGTAACTAACCCGTTAAATATCGTGAAAAGGTGGAAATAACTGTAGGCATCAGAACATGGGACTATTAAGTTAAATCTTTTTTTTTTTTTTTTTTATGCAGCGTAAATAATGCAGTTAGACTTACATTTTCTCTCTAAGCAGGAGTAGATCAGGCATTAGCTGTCATGGTGATGCAAAGCCCTGTTACCCTGAGAATTATATCCTTGTGTAGTTTATTTCAAGAGTATTCAACTTCCACACTAGAAGATTAGTATTATTATTTAAATAAATAATTTGTTACTGAACTGTGCCAGTGAACAAACTTAAGAAATTCTGTTAAAGGACAGTACAATTAAAAATGTATGCTTATGAAACAACACTAGTTAATGGGACAGTCTAGTCCAAAATAAACGTTCATGATTCAGATAGGGCATGCCATTTTAAACAACTTTCCAATTTACTTTTATCCCCAGTTTTGCTTTCTTCTTTTGGTATTCTTAGTTGAAAGCTAAACTTAGGAGGTTCATATGCTAATTTCTTAGACCTTGAAGGCCGCCACATATGAATGCATTTTCACAGTTTTTCACGACTAGGGTGTTAGTTCATGTGTGTCATATAGATAACACTGCGCACACACACATCAAGTTATCCAGGAGTAAGCACTAATTCGGCATCTGCTACACAGCTCATGTCTTGGTTCTCTTCCTATCTGTCTAACCGTACCTTTAGTGTAGCCTTCTCTGGGGCATCCTCTGCCCCGTTAACCTCTTTCTGTTGGGGTACCGCAAGGCTCTGTCCTCGGTCCCCTTCTCTTCTCAATCTACATGTCCTCAGGTTCCTTAATAAAGTCCTACATGTTTCATTATCATTTTTATGCCGATGATACCCAAATTTACCTCTCTGCACCAGAACTATCTCCTTCCTTGCTTACCCGTGTCATTAACTGTCTCTCTCATATCTCATCTTGGATGTCCTCTCACTGCCTTAAGCTAAATCTCTCCAAAACTGAGCTCCTTATTTCTCTTGTTAAGTGTATCCAGTCCACGGATCATCCATTACTTATGGGATATTCTCCTTCCCAACAGGAAGTTGCAAGAGGATCACCCACAGCAGAGCTGCTATATAGCTCCTCCCCTAACTGCCATTACCAGTCATTCTCTTGCAACCCTCAACAAAGATGGAGGTCGTAAGAGGAGAGTGGTGTTTTATACTTAGTTTATTTCTTCAATCAAAAGTTTGTTATTTTTAAATGGTACCGGAGTGTGCTGTTTATCTCAGGCAGTATTTAGAAGAAGAATCTGCCTGCATTTTCTATGATCTTAGCAGAAGTAACTAAGATCCATGGCTGTTCTCACATATTCTGAGGAGTGAGGTAACTTCAGAGAGGGAATGGCGTGCAGGTTTTCCTGCAATAAGGTATGTGCAGTTATTTTTCTAGGGATGGAATTTGCTAGAAAATGCTGCTTATACCGGATTAACGTAAGTAAAGCCTTAAATGCAGTAATAGCTACTGGTATCAGGCTTATTAATAGAGATGCATACTCTTTTATAAAAATGTAATATAAAACGTTTGCTGGCATGTTAATCGTTTTTATATATGTTTGGTGACAAAACTTATTGAGGCCTAGTTTTTTTCCACATGGCTGGTTTGATTTCTGCCTAGAGACAGTTTCCTGAAGCTTTCCACTGTTGCAATATGAGTGGGAAGGGCCTATTTTAGTGCTTTCTGTGCAGCTAAAAATACTGACAGAGACATTCAGCTTCCCTCTGCATGATACAGGACATCTCTGAAGGGCTCAAAAGGCTTCAAAGTCGTGTTTGAGAAGGGTAACAATCACAGTAGACTGTGGCAGTTGTTGTGACTGTGTTTAAAAAACGTTTTTGTCATTTATTATTCTGGTTTTGTTATTAAGGGGTTAATCATCCATTTGCAAGTGGGTGCAATGCTCTGCTGACTTGTTACATACACTGTAAAAATTTTGTTAGTGTAACTGCCTTTTTTCACTGTTATTTCAAATTTTGTCAAAATTTGTTTCTCGCACAGTAACGTTTTTTATATTGCTTGTTAAGTTGCTTTAAAGTGTTTTCCAAGCTTGCTAGTCTCATTGCTAGTCTGTACAAACATGTCTGAAACAGAGGATACTTGTTCATTATGTTTAAAAGCCATGGTGGAGCCCCATAGGAGAATGTGTACTAAATGTATTGATTTCACCTTAAACAGTAAAGATCAGTCTTTATCTATAAAAGAATTGTCACCAGAGGGGTCTGTCGAGGGGGAAGTTATGCCGACTAACTCTCCCCACGTGTCGGACCCTTCGCCTCTCGCTCAAGAGGCGCCAAGTACATCAGGGACGCCCATAGCGATTACTTTGCAGGACATGGCTGCAATCATGAATAATACCCTGTCAGAGGTATTATCCAGATTGCCTGAATTGAGAGGCAAGCGCGATAGCTCTGGGGTTAGACGAGATACAGAGCGCGCAGATGCTGTAAGAGCCATGTCTGATACTGCGTCACAATATGCAGAACCTGAGGACGGAGAGCTTCAGTCTGTGGGTGACGTCTCTGAATCGGGGAGACCTGATTCAGAGATTTCTAATTTTAAATTTAAGCTTGAGAACCTCCGTGTATTGCTTGGGGATGTATTAGCTGCTCTGAATGACTGTGACACAATTGCAGTGCCAGAGAAATTGTGTAGGCTGGATAAATACTATGCAGTGCCGGTGAGTACTGATGTTTTTCCAATACCTAAAAGGCTTACAGAAATTATTAGTAAGGACTGGGATAGGCCCGGTGTGCCCTTTTCCCCACCTCCTATATTTAGAAAAATGTTTCCAATAGATGCCACTACACGGGACTTATGGCAGACTGTCCCTAAGGTGGAGGGAGCAGTTTCTACTTTAGCAAAGCGTACCACTATCCCGGTTGAGGACAGTTGTGCTTTTTCAGATCCAATGGATAAAAAATTACAGGGTTACCTTAAGAAAATGTTTATTCAACAAGGTTTTATTTTACAGCCCCTTGCATGCATTGCGCCTGTCACTGCTGCGGCGGCATTCTGGTTTGAGGCCCTGGAAGAGGCCATCCATACAGCTCCATTGACTGAAATTGTTGACAAGCTTAGAACTCTTAAGCTAGCTAACTCATTTGTTTCTGATGCCATTGTTCATTTGACTAAACTAACGGCTAAGAATTCCGGATTCGCCATCCAGGCGCGTAGGGCGCTATGGCTCAAATCCTGGTCAGCTGATGTGACTTCAAAGTCTAAATTACTCAACATTCCTTTCAAGGGGCAGACCTTATTCAGCCTGGTTTGAAAGAAATTATTGCTGACATTACTGGAGGTAGGGGGCAGACTTTTTGTCTTTGCCCAGGCGTGGGCAAGAGATGTTCAGGATCCCTAGGCGGAGATCATATATCAGCGATATCTTCTGGACTTCAAAGCTCCCCTCCACAAGGGAGATTTCATCTTTCAAGGTTATCAGCAAACCAGATAAAGAAAGAGGCATTCCTACGCTGTGTGCAAGACCTCCTAGTAATGGGAGTGATCCATCCAGTTCCGCGGACGGAACAAGGACAGGGTTTTTATTCAAATCTGTTTGTGGTTCCCAAAAAAGAGGGAACCTTCAGACCAATTTTGGATCTAAAGATCTTAAACAAATTCCTCAGTTCCATCTTTCAAAATGGAAACTATTCGGACCATCAGTGGACTTAAAGGATGCCTACCTTCACATACCGATTCACAAAGATCATCATCGGTTCCTAAGGTTTGCCTTTCTAGACAGGCATTACCAATTTGTAGCTCTTCCCTTCGGGTTGGCTACAGCCCCGAGAATCTTTACAAAGGTTCTGGGCTCACTTCTGGCGGTTCTAAGACCGCGAGGCATATCGGTGGCTCCGTATCTAGACGACATCCTGATACAGGCGTCAAGCTTTCAAATTGCCAAGTCTCATACAGAGATAGTTCTGGCATTTCTGAGATCGCACGGGTGGAAAGTGAATGAGGAAAAGAGTTCTCTATCCCCACTCACAAGAGTCTCCTTCTTAGGGACTCTTAGGGACTCTTATAGATTCTGTAGAGATGAAAATTTACCTGACAGAGTCCAGGTTATCAAAGCTTCTAAATGCTTGCCGTATTCTTCATTCTATTCCGCGCCCTTCGGTGGCTCAGTGTATGGAGGTGATCGGCTTAATGGTAGCGGCAATGGACATAGTGCCATTTGCGCGCCTACATCTCAGACCGCTGCAATTATGCATGCTAAGTCAATGGAATGGGGATTACACAGATTTGTCCCCTCTGCTAAATCTGGATCAAGAGACCAGAGATTCTCTTCTCTGGTGGTTGTCTCGGGTCCACCTGTCCGAGGGTATGACCTTTCGCAGGCCAGATTATATCACGACTGTGGCTTACATCAACCATCAAGGGGGAACCAGGAGTTCCCTAGCGATGTTAGAAGTCTCAAAAATAATTCGCTGGGCAGAGACTCACTCTTGCCACCTGTCAGCAATCCATATCCCAGGCATGGAGAACTGGGAGGCGGATTTTCTAAGTCGTCAGACTTTTCACCCGGGGGAGTGGGAACTCCATCCCGAGGTGTTTGCTCAATTGATTCATCGTTGGGGCAAACCAGAGTTGGATCTCATGGCGTCTCGCCAGAACGCCAAGCTTCCTTGTTACGGATCCAGGTCCAGGGACCCAGAAGCGACGCTGATTGATTCTCTAGCAGCGCCTTTGTTCTTCAACCTTGCTTATGTGTTTCCACCGTTTCCTCTGCTCCCTCGACTGATTGCCAAAATCAAACAGGAGAGAGCATCGGTGATTCTAATAGCGCCTGCGTGGCCACGCAGGACCTGGTATGCAGACCTAGTGGACATGTCATCCTTTCCACCATGGACTCTGCCTCTAAGACAGGACCTTCTAATACAAGGTCCTTTCAATCATCCAAATCTAATTTCTCTGAGACTGACTGCATGGAGATTGAACGCTTGATTTTATCAAAGCGTGGCTTCTCCGAGTCAGTCATTGATACCTTAATACAGGTACGAAAGCCTGTTACCAGGAAAATCTATCACAAGATATGGCGTACATATCTTTACTGGTGTGAATCCAAGAATTACTCATGGAGTAAGGTTAGGATTCCTAGGATATTGTCCTTTCTCCAAGAGGGTTTGGACAAAGGATTATCAGCTAGTTCCTTAAAGGGACAGATTTCTGCTCTGTCTATTCTTTTGCACAAGCGTCTGGCAGAAGTTCCAGACGTCCAGGCATTTTGTCAGGCTTTGGTTAGAATTAAGCCTGTGTTTAAACCTGTTGCTCCCCCATGGAGCTTAAACTTGGTTCTTAAAGTTATTCAAGGAGTTCCGTTTGAACCCCTTCATTCCATTGATATTAAGCTTTTATCTTGGAAAGTTCTGTTTTTGATGGCTATTTCCTCGGCTCGGAGAGTCTCTGAGCTATCTGCCTTACAATGTGATTCTCCTTACCTGATTTTTCATGCAGATAAGGTAGTTCTGCGTACCAAACCTGGGTTTCTCTTGTTAAGTGTATCCAGTCCACGGATCATCCATTACTTATGGGATATTAACTCCTCCCCAACAGGAAGTGCAAGAGGATTCACCCAGCAGAGCTGCTATATAGCTCCTCCCCTAACTGCCATTACCAGTCATTCTCTTGCACCCAACGAATAGATAGGATGTGTGAGAGGACTGTGGTGATTATACTTAGTTTCATACCTTCAATCAAAAGTTTGTTATTTCTTTCATGTAATTAACAAGAGTCCATGAGCTAGTGACGTATGGGATATACATTCCTACCAGGAGGGGCAAAGTTTCCCAAACCTTAAAATGCCTATAAATACACCCCTCACCACACCCACAAATCAGTTTTACAAACTTTGCCTCCAAGGGAGGTGGTGAAGTAAGTTTGTGCTAGATTCTACGTTGATATGCGCTCCGCAGCAAGTTGGAGCCCGGTTTTCCTCTCAGCGTGCAGTGAATGTCAGAGGGATGTGAAGAGAGTATTGCCTATTGAATGCAGTGATCTCCTTCTACGGGGTCTATTTCATAAGGTTCTCTGTTATCGGTCGTAGAGATTCATCTCTTACCTCCCTTTTCAGATCGACGATATACTCTTATATTTACCATTACCTCTACTGATTCTCGTTTCAGTACTGGTTTGGCTTTCTACAAACATGTAGATGAGTGTCCTGGGGTAAGTAAGTCTTATTTTCTGTGACACTCTAAGCTATGGTTGGGCACTTTATTTATAAAGTTCTAAATATATGTATTCAAACATTTATTTGCCTTGACTCAGAATGTTCAACTTTCCTTATTTCCAGACAGTCAGTTTCATATTTGGGATTATGCATTGAATTATCATATTTTTCTTACCTCAAAAATTTGACTTTTTTCCCTGTGGGCTGTTAGGCTCGCGGGGGCTGAAAATGCTTCATTTTATTGCGTCATTCTTGGCGCGGACTTTTTTGGCGCAAAAATTCTTTTCCGTTTCCGGCGTCATACGTGTCGCCGGAAGTTGCGTCATTTTTTGACGTTATTTTGCGCCAAAAATGTCGGCGTTCCGGATGTTGCGTCATTTTTGGCGCCAAAAGCATTTAGGCGCCAAATAATGTGGGCGTCTTATTTGGCGCTAAAAAATATGGGCGTCGCTTTTGTCTCCACATTATTTCAGTCTCATTTTTCATTTGCTTCTGGTTGCTAGAAGCTTGATATTTGGCATTCTTTCCCATTCCTGAAACTGTCTTATAAGGAATTTGATCTTTTTTGCTTTATATGTTGTTTTTTCTCTTACATATTGCAAGATGTCTCACGTTGCATCTGAGCCAGAAGATACTACAGGAAAATCACTGCCTGCTGGATCTACCAAAGCTAAGTGTATCTGCTGTAAACTTTTGGTAGCTATTCCTCCAGCTGTTGTTTGTAATAATTGTCATGACAAACTTGTTAAAGCAGATAATATTTCCTTTAGTAATGTACCATTGCCTGTTGCAGTTCCCTCAACATCTAAGGTGCAGAATGTTCCTGATAACATAAGAGATTTTGTTTCTGAATCCATAAAGAAGGCTTTGTCTGTTATTTCTCCTTCTAGTAAACGTAAAAAGTCTTTTAAATCTTCTCTCTCTACAGATGAATTTTTAAATGAACACCATCATTCTGATTCTTTGGACTCTTCTGGTTCAGAGGATTCTATCTCAGAGATGGATGCTGATAAATCTTCATATTTATTTAAGATGGAATTTATTCGCTCTTTACTTAAAGAAGTACTAATTGCTTTAGAAATAGAGGATTCTAGTCCTCTTGATACTAATTCTATACGTTTGGATAAGGTTTTTAAAGCTCCTGCGGTTATTCCAGAAGTTTTTCCTGTTCCTAATGCTATTTCTGCAGTAATTTCCAAAGAATGGGATAAATTGGGTAATTCATTTACTCCTTCTAAACGTTTTAAGCAATTATATCCTGTTCCGCCTGACAGGTTAGAATTTTGGGACAAAATCCCTAAAGTTGATGGGGCTATTTCTACCCTTGCTAAACGTACTACCATTCCTACGTCAGATGGTACCTCGTTTAAGGATCCTTTAGATAGAAAAATTGAATCTTTTCTAAGAAAAGCTTATCTGTGTTCGGGTAATCTTCTTAGACCTGCTATATCATTGGCTGATGTTGCTGCAGCTTCAACTTTTTGGTTGGAAACTCTAGCGCAACAAGTAACAAATCGTGATTCTCATGATATTATTATTCTTCTCCAGCATGCTAATAATTTTATCTGTGATGCCATTTTTGATATTATTAGAGTTGATGTTAGGTTTATGTCTCTGGCTATCTTAGCCAGAAGAGCTTTATGGCTTAAGACTTGGAATGCTGATATGGCTTCTAAATCAACTCTACTTTCCATTTCTTTCCAGGGAAACAAATTATTTGGTTCTCAGTTGGATTCTATTATTTCAACTGTTACTGGTGGGAAAGGAACTTTTTTACCACAGGATAAAAAATCTAAAGGTAAAAACAGGGCTAACAATCGTTTTCGTTTCAACAAAGAACAAAAGCCTGATCCTTCGTCCTCAGGAGCAGTTTCAGTTTGGAAACCATCTCCAGTCTGGAATAAATCCAAGCCTGCTAGAAAGGCAAAGCCTGCTTCTAAGTTCACATGAAGGTACGGCCCTCATTCCAGTTCAGCTGGTAGGGGGCAGGTTACGTTTTTTTCAAAGAAATTTGGATCAATTCTGTTCACAATCTTTGGATTCAGAACATTGTTTCAGAAGGGTACAGAATTGGTTTCAAGATGAGACCTCCTGCAAAGAGATTTTTTCTTTCCCGTGTCCCAGTAAATCCAGTGAAAGCTCAAGCATTTCTGAATTGTGTTTCAGATCTAGAGTTGGCTGGAGTAATTATGCCAGTTCCAGTTCCGGAACAGGGGATGGGATTTTATTCAAATCTCTTCATTGTACCAAAGAAGGAGAATTCCTTCAGACCAGTTCTGGATCTAAAATTATTGAATCGTTATGTAAGGATACCAACGTTCAAGATGGTAACTGTAAGGACTATATTGCCTTTTGTTCAGCAAGGGAATTATATGTCCACAATAGATTTACAGGATGCATATCTGCATATTCCGATTCATCCAGATCATTATCAGTTCCTGAGATTCTCTTTTCTAGACAAGCATTACCAATTTGTGGCTCTACCGTTTGGCCTTGCTACAGCTCCAAGAATTTTCACAAAGATTCTCGGTGCCCTTCTGTCTGTAATCAGAGAACAGGGTATTGTGGTATTTCCTTATTTGGACGATATCTTGGTACTTGCTCAGTCTTTACATTTAGCAGAGTCTCATACGAATCGACTTGTGTTGTTTCTTCAAGATCATGGTTGGAGGATCAATTTACCAAAAAGTTCTTTGATTCCTCAAACAAGGGTAACCTTTCTGGGTTTCCAGATAGATTCAGTGTCCATGACTCTGTCTTTAACAGACAAGAGACGTCTAAAATTGATTACAGCTTGTCGAAACCTTCAGTCTCAATCATTCCCTTCGGTAGCCTTATGCATGGAAATTCTAGGTCTTATGACTGCTGCATCGGACGCGATCCCCTTTGCTCGTTTTCACATGCGACCTCTTCAGCTCTGTATGCTGAACCAATGGTGCAGGGATTACACGAAGATATATCAATTAATATCTTTAAAACCGATTGTTCGACACTCTCTAACGTGGTGGACAGATCACCATCGTTTAATTCAGGGGGCTTCTTTTGTTCTTCCGACCTGGACTGTAATTTCAACAGATGCAAGTCTCACAGGTTGGGGAGCTGTGTGGGGATCTCTGACGGCACAAGGAGTTTGGGAATCTCAGGAGGTGAGATTACCGATCAATATTTTGGAACTCCGTGCAATTTTCAGAGCTCTTCAGTTTTGGCCTCTTCTGAAGAGAGAATCGTTCATTTGTTTTCAGACAGACAATGTCACAACTGTGGCATACATCAATCATCAAGGAGGGACTCACAGTCCTCTGGCTATGAAAGAAGTATCTCGAATTTTGGTTTGGGCGGAATCCAGCTCCTGTCTAATCTCTGCGGTTCATATCCCAGGTGTAGACAATTGGGAAGCGGATTATCTCAGTCGCCAAACGTTGCATCCGGGCGAATGGTCTCTTCACCCAGAGGTATTTCTTCAGATTGTTCAAATGTGGGGGCTCCCAGAGATAGATCTGATGGCCTCTCATCTAAACAAGAAACTTCCCAGGTATCTGTCCAGATCCCGGGATCCTCAGGCGGAGGCAGTGGATGCATTATCACTTCCTTGGAAGTATCATCCTGCCTATATCTTTCCGCCTCTAGTTCTTCTTCCAAGAGTAATCTCCAAGATTCTGAGGGAATGCTCGTTTGTTCTGCTAATAGCTCCGGCATGGCCTCACAGGTTTTGGTATGCGGATCTTGTCCGGATGGCATCTTGCCAACCATGGACTCTTCCGTTAAGACCAGACCTTCTGTCGCAAGGTCCTTTTTTCCATCCGGATCTGAAATCCTTAAATTTAAAGGTATGGAGATTGAACGCTTGATTCTTGGTCAAAGAGGTTTCTCTGACTCCGTGGTTAATACTATGTTACAGGCTCGTAAATCTGTATCTCGAGAGATATATTATAGAGTCTGGAAGACTTATATTTCTTGGTGTCTTTCTCATCATTTTTCTTGGCATTCTTTTAGAATACCGAGAATTTTACAGTTTCTTCAGGATGGTTTAGATAAGGGTTTGTCCGCAAGTTCTTTGAAAGGACAAATCTCCGCTCTTTCTGTTCTTTTTCACAGAAAGATTGCTATTCTTCCTGATATTCATTGTTTTGTACAAGCTTTGGTTCGTATAAAACCTGTCATTAAGTCAATTTCTCCTCCTTGGAGTTTGAATTTGGTTCTGGGAGCTCTTCAAGCTCCTCCGTTTGAACCTATGCATTCATTGGACATTAAATTACTTTCTTGGAAAGTTTTGTTCCTTTTGGCCATCTCTTCTGCTAGAAGAGTTTCTGAATTATCTGCTCTTTCTTGTGAGTCTCCTTTCTGATTTTTCATCAGGATAAGGCGGTGTTGCGAACTTCTTTTGAATTTTTACCTAAAGTTGTGAATTCCAACAACATTAGTAGAGAAATTGTGGTTCCTTCATTATGTCCTAATCCTAAGAATTCTAAGGAGAAATCGTTGCATTCTTTGGATGTTGTTAGAGCTTTGAAATATTATGTTGAAGCTACGAAATCTTTCCGTAAGACTTCTAGTCTATTTGTTATCTTTTCCGGTTCTAGGAAAGGCCAGAAAGCTTCTGCCATTTCTTTGGCATCTTGGTTGAAATCTTTAATTCATCTTGCCTATGTTGAGTCGGGTAAAATTCCGCCTCAGAGAATTACAGCTCATTCTACTAGGTCAGTATCTACTTCCTGGGCGTTTAGGAATGAAGCTTCGGTTGACCAGATCTGCAAAGCAGCAACTTGGTCCTCTTTGCATACTTTTACTAAATTCTACCATTTTGATGTATTTTCTTCTTCTGAAGCAGTTTTTGGTAGAAAAGTTCTTCAGGCAGCGGTTTCAGTTTGAATCTTCTGCTTATGTTTTTCGTTAAACTTTATTTTGGGTGTGGATTATTTTCAGCAGGAATTGGCTGTCTTTATTTTATCCCTCCCTCTCTAGTGACTCTTGTGTGGAAAGATCCACATCTTGGGTAGTCATTATCCCATACGTCACTAGCTCATGGACTCTTGTTAATTACATGAAAGAAAACATAATTTATGTAAGAACTTACCTGATAAATTAATTTCTTTCATATTAACAAGAGTCCATGAGGCCCACCCTTTTTTGTGGTGGTTATGATTTTTTTGTATAAAGCACAATTATTCCAATTCCTTATTTTATATGCTTCGCACTTTTTTTCTTATCACCCCACTTCTTGGCTATTCGTTAAACTGATTTGTGGGTGTGGTGAGGGGTGTATTTATAGGCATTTTAAGGTTTGGGAAACTTTGCCCCTCCTGGTAGGAATGTATATCCCATACGTCACTAGCTCATGGACTCTTGTTAATATGAAAGAAATGAATTTATCAGGTAAGTTCTTACATAAATTATGTTTTTATAATAGCACCGGAGTGTGTTATTCCTTCTCTGGTAGAATTTGAAGAAGAATCTACCTGAGTTTTTCTATGATTTTAGCCGGAGTAGTTAAGATCATATTGCTTTTTCTCGGCCATCTGAGGAGAGGTAAACTTCAGATCAGGGGACAGCGGGCAGATTAATCTGCAAAGAGGTATGTAGCAGCTTATTATTTTCTGACAATGGAATTGATGAGAAAATTCTGCCATACCGATATAATGTAAACTCAGCCTTAAATGCAGTAGCAGCAACTGGTATCAGGCTGTCATGTATGTATATTTTACACTTCAGTATTCTGGGGAATGGCACTTCACTGGAATTATACTGTATGCATAAAACTTTAGCCTAATTTGCAGGGACTAGCAACAGGCTTTTTAATAACACTCAATTTATTAATGTTAAACGTTTTTTGCTGGCATGTAAAATCGTTTAATTTTCTGAGGTACTGGGTGAAAAAATGTTTTGGGCACTATTTTTTTCCACTTGGCAGTCGTTTTATTTAATTTATGACAGTTTACTGATCTCTCTCACTGTTATGTGTGAGGGGGAGGGGCCTTTTTTGGCGCTTTTGCTACGCATCAAAAAATTCAGTCAGAAGTTTATTGTCTTCCCTGCATGATCCGGTTCATCTCTACAGAACTCAGGGGTCTTCAAAACTTGTTTTGAGGGAGGTAATCACTCACAGCAGAGCTGTGAGATTGTAGTTGACTGTGATAAAAAAACGTTTATTTCTGTATTTTTTTTTTTTTTCTGCTATCAGGGTTAGTTATCCTTTGCTAATGGGAGCAATCCTTTGCTAAAATTGTGTTTTTTACAAAGATTTGATGCAATAACTTTTCAGTTTATTAATTTTCAACTGTCATAACTTTTTCTGTGCTTCTTATAGGCACAGTACGTTTTCATATTATAGTAAATTACTTGAAAAGTATTTCCAAGTTGCTAGTTTATTTGCTAGTGTGTTAAACATGTCTGATTCAGAGGAAGATATCTGTGCTATATGTGCTAAAGCCAAAGTGGAGCCCAATAGAAATTTATGTACTAACTGTATTGATGCTACTTTAAATAAAAGTCAATCTGTACAAATTGAACATATTTCACCAAACAACGAGGGGAGAGTTATGCCGACTAACTCGCCTCACGTGTCAGTACCTGCATCTCCCGCTCGGGAGGTGCGTGATATTGTAGCGCCGAGTACATCTGGGCGGCCATTACAAATCACATTACAGGATATGGCTACTGTTATGACTGAAGTTTTGGCTAAATTACCAGAACTAAGAGGTAAGCGTGATCACTCTGGGTTGAGAACAGAGTGCGCTGATAATATTAGGGCCATGTCAGACACTGCGTCACAATTTGCAGAAAATGAGGACGGAGAGCTTCATTCTGCGGGTGACGGTTCTGATCCAAACAAACTGGATTCAGATATTTCAAATTTTAAATTTAAGCTGGAAAACCTCCGTGTATTACTAGGGGAGGTGTTAGCGGCTCTGAATGATTGTAACACAGTTGCAATACCAGAGAAAATGTGTAGGTTGGATAAATATTTTGCGGTACCGGCGAGTACTGACGTTTTTCCTATACCTAAGAGACTTACTGAAATTGTTACTAAGGAGTGGGATAGACCCGGTGTGCCGTTCTCACCCCCTCCGATATTTAGAAAGATGTTTCCAATAGACGCCACCACACGGGACTTATGGCAAACGGTCCCTAAGGTGGAGGGAGCAGTTTCTACTTTAGCTAAGCGTACCACTATCCCGGTGGAGGATAGCTGTGCCTTTTCAGATCCAATGGATAAAAAGTTAGAGGGTTACCTTAAGAAAATGTTTGTTCAACAAGGTTTTATATTGCAACCTCTTGCATGCATTGCGCCTGTCACGGCTGCAGCAGCATTTTGGTTTGAGTCTCTGGAAGAGACACTTGAATCAGCTCCATTAGATGAGATTACACACAAGCTTAAAGCCCTTAAGTTAGCTAACTCATTTATTTCAGATGCCGTAGTACATTTAACTAAACTTACGGCTAAGAATTCCGGATTCGCCATTCAGGCACGCAGAGCACTGTGGCTAAAATCCTGGTCAGCTGACGTTACTTCTAAATCTAAATTGCTTAATATACCTTTCAAAGGGCAGACCTTATTCGGGCCCGGGTTGAAAGAAATTATCGCTGACATTACAGGAGGTAAAGGCCATGCCCTGCCTCAAGACAGAGCCAAACCTAAGGCTAGACAGTCTAATTTTCGTTCCTTTCGTAATTTCAAAGCAGGAGCAGCATCAACTTCCTCTGCACCAAAACAGGAAGGAGCTGTTGCTCGCTACAGACAAGGCTGGAGACCTAACCAGTCCTGGAACAAGGGCAAGCAGGCCAGGAAACCTGCTGCTGCCCCTAAGACAGCATGAATCGAGGGCCCCCGATCCGGGAACGGATCTAGTGGGGGGCAGACTTTCTCTCTTCGCCCAGGCTTGGGCAAGAGATGTCCAGGATCCCTGGGCGTTAGAGATCATATCTTAGGGATACCTTCTAGACTTCAAATTCTCTCCCCCAAGAGGGAGATTTCATCTGTCAAGGTTGTCAACAAACCAAATAAAGAAAAAGGCGTTTCTACGCTGCGTACAAGATCTTTTATTAATGGGAGTGATCCATCCGGTTCCGCGGTCGGAACAAGGACAAGGGTTTTACTCAAATCTGTTTGTGGTTCCCAAAAAAGAGGGAACTTTCAGGCCAATCTTGGATTTAAAGATCCTAAACAAATTCCTAAGAGTTCCATCGTTCAAAATGGAAACTATTCGGACAATTTTACCCATGATCCAAAAGGGTCAGTACATGACCACAGTGGATTTAAAGGATGCTTACCTTCACATACCGATTCACAAAGATCATTACCGGTATCTAAGGTTTGCCTTTCTAGACAGGCATTACCAGTTTGTAGCTCTTCCATTCGGATTGGCTACGGCTCCGAGAATCTTCACAAAGGTTCTGGGTGCTCTTCTGGCGGTACTAAGACCGCGAGGAATTGTGGTAGCTCCGTACCTAGACGACATTCTGATACAAGCTTCAAGCTTTCAAACTGCCAAGTCTCATACAGAGTTAGTACTGGCATTTCTAAGGTCGCATGGATGGAAGGTGAACGAAAAGAAGAGTTCTCTCTTTCCACTCACAAGAGTTCCCTTCTTGGGGACTCTTATAGATTCTGTAGAAATGAAGATTTACCTGACAGAAGACAGGTTAACAAAGCTTCAAAATGCATGCCGTGTCCTTCATTCCATTCAACACCCGTCAGTAGCTCAATGCATGGAGGTGATCGGCTTAATGGTAGCAGCAATGGACATAGTACCCTTTGCACGCCTACATCTCAGACCGCTGCAATTGTGCATGCTAAGTCAGTGGAATGGGGATTACTCAGACTTGTCCCCTACTCTGAATCTGGATCAAGAGACCAGAAATTCTCTTCTATGGTGGCTTTCTCCAGGGGGATGCCATTCAGCAGGCCGGACTGGACAATTGTAACAACAGACGCCAGCCTACTAGGTTGGGGCGCTGTCTGGAATTCTCTGAAGGCTCAGGGACAATGGAATCAGGAGGAGAGTCTCCTACCAATAAACATTCTGGAATTGAGAGCAGTTCTCAATGCCCTTCTGGCTTGGCCCCAGTTAACAACTCGGGGGTTCATCAGGTTTCAGTCGGACAACATCACGACTGTAGCTTACATCAACCATCAGGGAGGGACAAGAAGCTCCCTAGCAATGATGGAAGTATCAAAGATAATTCGCTGGGCAGAGTCTCACTCTTGCCACCTGTCAGCAATCCACATCCCGGGAGTGGAGAACTGGGAGGCGGATTTCTTAAGTCGTCAGACTTTTCATCCGGGGGAGTGGGAACTTCATCCGGAGGTCTTTGCCCAAATACTTCGACGTTGGGGCAAACCAGAGATAGATCTCATGGCGTCTCGACAGAACGCCAAGCTTCCTCATTACGGGTCCAGATCCAGGGATCCGGGAGCGGTTCTGATAGATGCTTTGACAGCACCTTGGACCTTCGGGATGGCTTATGTGTTTCCACCCTTCCCGATGCTTCCTCGATTGATTGCCAGAATCAAACAGGAGAGAGCATCAGTGATTCTAATAGCGCCTGCATGGCCACGCAGGACTTGGTATGCAGATCTAGTGGACATGTCATCCTGTCCACCTTGGTCGCTACCTCTGAAACAGGACCTTCTGATCCAGGGTCCCTTCAAACATCAAAATCTAATTTCTCTGAAGCTGACTGCTTGGAAATTGAATGCTTGATTTTATCAAAACGTGGTTTTTCTGAGTCAGTTATTGATACCTTAATACAGGCTAGGAAGCCTGTTACCAGAAAGATTTACCATAAGATATGGCGCAAATACTTATATTGGTGCGAATCCAAGAGTTACTCATGGAGTAAGGTTAGGATTCCGAGGATATTGTCTTTTCTACAAGAAGGTTTAGAAAAGGGTTTATCCGCTAGTTCCTTAAAGGGACAGATTTCAGCTCTGTCCATTCTTTTACACAAACGTCTGTCAGAAGTTCCGGACGTTCAAGCTTTTTGTCAGGCTTTAGCTAGGATCAAGCCTGTGTTTAAAACTGTTGCTCCACCATGGAGTTTGAACTTAGTTCTTAATGTTTTACAGGGGGTTCCGTTTGAACCCCTTCATTCCATTGATATCAAGTTGTTATCTTGGAAAGTTCTGTTTTTAATGGCGATTTCCTCGGCTCGAATAGTCTCTGAGTTATCTGCCTTACATTGTGATTCTCCTTATCTGATTTTTCATTCAGACAAGGTAGTTCTGCGTACTAAACCTGGGTTCCTACCTAAGGTGGTCACTAACAGGAATATCAATCAAGAGATTGTGGTTCCATCTTTGTGTCCTAATCCTTCTTCGAAAAAGGAACGTCTGCTACACAATCTAGATGTAGTCCGTGCCCTGAAATTTTATCTACAGGCAACTAAGGATTTTCGACAAACGTCTTCCCTGTTTGTCGTTTATTCTGGTCAGAGGAGAGGTCAAAAAGCTTCGGCTACTTCTCTCTCCTTTTGGCTTCGTAGCATAATACGGTTAGCCTATGAGACTGCTGGACAGCAGCCTCCTGAAAGAATTACAGCACATTCTACTAGAGCTGTGGCTTCCACTTGGGCCTTTAAGAATGAGGCTTCTGTTGAACAGATTTGCAAGGCTGCAACTTGGTCTTCTCTTCATACTTTTTCCAAATTTTACAAATTTGACACTTTTGCTTCTTCGGAGGCTGTTTTTGGGAGAAAGGTTCTTCAGGCAGTGGTTCCTTCCGTATAAAGAGCCTGCCTGTCCCTCCCGTCATCCGTGTACTTTAGCTTTGGTATTGGTATCCCATAAGTAATGGATGATCCGTGGACTGGATACACTGAACAAGAGAAAACATAATTTATGCTTACCTGATAAATTTATTTCTCTTGTAGTGTATCCAGTCCACGGCCCGCCCTGTCACTTTAAGGCAGGTAATTTTTCCATTAAACTACAGTCACCACTGCACCCTATGGTTTTCCTTTCTCTGCATGTTTTCGGTCGAATGACTGGTAATGGCAGTTAGGGGAGGAGCTATATAGCAGTTCTGCTGGGTGAATCCTCTTGCACTTCCTGTTGGGGAGGAGTTAATATCCCATAAGTAATGGATGATCCGTGGACTGGATACACTACAAGAGAAATAAATTTATCAGGTAAGCATAAATTATGTTTTTTACCTAAGATGGTTTCTAACAAGAATATCAATCAAGAGATTGTTGTTCCATCATTGTGTCCTAATCCTTCTTCAAAGAAGGAACGTCTTTTACATAATCTGGACGTAGTCCGTGCCTTGAAGTTTTACTTACAAGCTACTAAGGATTTTCGTCAAACATCTTCCCTGTTTGTCGTTTATTCTGGACAGAGGAGAGGTCAAAAAGCTCCGGCAACCTCTCTTTCCTTTTGGCTTCGGAGTATTATACGCCTAGCCTATGAGACTGCTGGACAGCAGCCCCCTGAAAGAATTACAGCTCATTCTACTAGAGCTGTGGCTTCCACCTGGGCCTTTAAAAATGAGGCCTCTGTTGAACAGATTTGCAAGGCCGCGACTTGGTCTTCGCTTCACACTTTTTCAAAATTTTACAAATTTGATACTTTTGCTTCTTCGGAGGCTGTTTTTGGGAGAAAGGTTCTTCAGGCAGTGGTTCCTTCCGCTTAATCCCTGCCTTGTCCCTCCCATCATCCGTGTACTTTAGCTTTGGTATTGGTATCCCATAAGTAATGGATGATCCGTGGACTGGATACACTTAACAAGAGAAAACATAATTTATGCTTACCTGATAAATTTATTTCTCTTGTAGTGTATCCAGTCCACGGCCCGCCCTGTCATTTTAAGGCAGGTCTAAAATTTAATTAAACTACAGTCACCACTGCACCCTATGGTTTCTCCTTTCTCTGTTTGTTTCGGTCGAATGACTGGATATGGCAGTTAGGGGAGGAGCTATATAGCAGCTCTGCTGTGGGTGATGCTCTTGCAACTTCCTGTTGGGAAGGAGAATATCCCATAAGTAATGGATGATCCGTGGACTGGATACACTACAAGAGAAATAAATTTATCAGGTAAGCATAAATTATGTTTTTCCACCCTTCTTCCAAAATCTCCACCCCCCATGTCAACTGTTGATAACTCCATCATTACCCCAATCTCACATGCCCGATGTCTTAGAGTCACACTTGACTCAGATCTTTCTTTCACTCCTCACATTTAGTCCTTGGCTAACACCTGCCGCTTCCACCTTAAAAACATCGCTAAAATTAGACGTTTCCTTACACAAGACACAACTAAGATTTCTCCAACATTGGTGTGTCCGGTCCACGGCGTCATCCTTACTTGTGGGAATATCTCTTCCCCAACAGGAAATAGCAAAGAGTCCCAGCAAAGCTGGCCATATAGTCCCTCCTAGGCTCCGCCCACCCCAGTCATTCTGTTTGCCGTTGCACAGGCAACATCTCCACGGAGATGGTTAAGAGTTTTTTGGTGTTTAAATGTAGTTTTTTATTCTTCTATCAAGTGTGTGTTATTTTAAAATAGTGCTGGTATGTACTATTTACTCTGAAACAGAAATGGATGAAGATTTCTGTTTGTGAGAGGAAGATGATTTTAGCAGACAGTAACTAAAATCGATTGCTGTTTCCACATAGGACTGTTGAGATGAAGTAACTTCAGTTGGGGGAAACAGTTAGCAGACTTTTCTGCTTAAGGTATGACTAGCCATATTTCTAACAAGACCATGTAATGCTGGAAGGCTGTCATTTCCCCTCATGGGGACCGGTAAGCCATTTTCTTAGTCAAGCAAACAGAATAAAGGGCTTAATATGGGCTATAAAACTGGTAGACACTTTTATGGGCTAAATCGATTGCTTTATTTGGGCATTTTATACATGTTTATGCTGATAATTCTCATTTATAAACTTGGGGAACGTTTTTTAACGGCAGGCACTATGTTAGACACCTTTTCCAGTCAGGGAGGGCCTTCCCTGTTGTAGGCTGAGCCTCATTTTCGCGCCATTACTGCGCAGTTGTTTTTTGAGAGCAAGACATGCAGATGCATGTGTGAGGATCTGAAAGTAGCTGGAAAAGTTTCTAGAAGGCGTCACTTGGTATCGTATTCCCCTCTGGGCTTGGTCAGGTCACAGCAAAGGCTATAGCTGGGACTGTATAGGGGTTAAATTTGTAAACGGCTCCGGTTCCGTTATTTTAAGGGTTAAAGGGTTAAAGCTGTGCAATACTCTTAATGCTTTAAGACACTGTGGTGAAATTTTGGTAATTTTTGAACAATTCCTTCATACTTTTTCACATATTCAGTAATAAAGTGTTTTCTGTTTAAAATTTAAAGAGACAGTAACGGTTTTGTTTTAAAACGGTTTTTTTGTGTGCTTTGACAAGTTTAAGCCTGTTTAACATGTCTGTGCCTTCGGATAAGCTATGTTCTATATGTATGAAAGCCAATGTGTCTCCCCATTTAAATTTGTGTGATAATTGTGCCATAGCGTCCAAACAAAGTAAGGACAGTACTGCCACAGATAATGAAATTGCCCAAGATGATTCCTCAGATGAGGGGAGTAAACATGATACTACATCATCTCCTACTGTGTCTACACCAGTTTTGCCCACGCAGGAGACCCCTAGTACATCTAGCGCGCCAATGCTTATTACCATGCAACAATTGACGGCTGTAATGGATAACTCCATAGCAAATATTTTATCCAAAATGCCTACATATCAGAGAAAGCGCGATTGCTCTGTTTTAAACACTGAAGAGCAGGAGGGCGCTGATGATAATTGTTCTGTCATACCCTCACACCAATCTGAAGTGGCCATGAGGGAGGTTTTGTCAGATGGGGAAATTTCAGATTCAGGAAAAATTTCTCAACAAGCTGAACCTGATGTTGTGACATTTAAATTTAAATAAGAACATCTCCGCGCACTGCTTAAGGAGGTGTTATCTACTCTGGATGATTGTGACAACTTGGTCATTCCAGAGAAATTATGCAAGATGGACAAGTTCCTAGAGGTTCCGGTGCACCCCGACGCTTTTCCTATACCCAAGCGGGTGGCGGACATAGTGAATAAGGAGTGGGAAAAGCCCGGCATACCTTTTGTTCCCCCTCCTATATTTAAGAAATTATTTCCTATGGTCGACCCCAGAAAGGACTTATGGCAGACAGTCCCTAAGGTCGAGGGGGCAGTTTCTACTCTAAACAAGCGCACTACTATTCCTATCGAGGATAGTTGTGCTTTCAAAGATCCTATGGATAAAAAATTGGAAGGTTTGCTTAAAAAGATTTTTGTACAGCAAGGTTACCTTCTACAACCCATTTCGTGCATTGTTCCTGTCACTACAGCAGCGTGGTTCTGGTTCGAGGAACTAGAAAAGTCGCTCAGTAGAGAGACTCCATATGAGGAGGTTATGGTCAGAGTTCACGCACTTAAGTTGGCTAACTCTTTTATTTTAGATGCCGCTTTGCAATTAGCTAGATTAGCGGCGAAAAATTCAGGGTTTGCAATCGTGGCGCGCAGAGCGCTTTGGCTAAAGTCTTGGTCAGCGGATGTGTCATCCAAGACAAAATTGCTTAACATCCCTTTCAAAGGCCGAACTCTATTTGGACCAGAATTGAAAGAGATTATCTCAGACATCACTGGGGGAAAGGGCCACACCCTTCCACAAGATAGGCCTTTCAAGGCCAAGAATAAGTCTAATTTTCGTTCCTTTCGCAATTTCTGGAACGGACCGGCCTCTAATTCTGCATCCTCTAAGCAAGAGGATAATGCCTCACAACCCAAACCAGCCTGGAAACCGATGCAAGGCTGGAACAAGGGTAAGCAGGCCAAGAAGCCTGCTGCTGCTAACAAAACAGCATGAAGGAGTAGCCCCCGATCCGGGACCGGATCTAGTAGGGGGCAGACTCTCTCTCTTTGCTCAGGCTTGGGCAAGAGATGTTCAGGATCCCTGGGCACTAGAAATAATTTCTCAGAGTTATCTTCTGGAATTCAGGGAACTACCCCCAAGGGGAAGGTTCCACGTGTCTCACTTATCCTTAAACCAAATATAGAGACAGGCGTTCTTACATTGTGTAGAAGACCTTTTAAAGATGGGAGTGATACACCCAGTTCCACTAAAGGAACAAGGAATGGGATTTTATTCAAATCTGTTCGTAGTTCCCAAAAAAGAGGGAACTTTCAGACCAATTTTGGACTTGAAGATCCTAAACAAATTTCTCAGGGTACCATCGTTCAAGATGGAAACGATTCTACCCACTATCCAGGAAGGTCAATTTATGACTACCGTGGATCTAAAGGATGCGTACCTACATATTCCTATCCACAAAGAACATCATCAGTTCCTAAGGTTCGCCTTTCTGGACAAACATTACCAGTTTGTGGCCCTTCCATTCGGGTTAGCCACTGCTCCAAGGATTTTCACAAAGGTACTAGGGTCCCTTCTAGCGGTTCTAAGACCGAGGGGCATTGCAGTAGTACCTTACTTGGACGACATTCTAATACAAGCGTTGTCCCTGTCAAAAGCAAAGGCTCATACAGACATCGTTCTGGCCTTTCTCAGATCACACGGATGGAAGGTGAACATAGAAAAAAGTTCTCTGTCTCCGTCAACAAGAGTTCCCTTCTTGGGAACAATAATAGATTCCTTAGAAGTGAGGATTTTTCAGACAGAGGTCAGAAAGTCAAAACTTCTAAGCGCTTGTCAAGTTCTTCATTCTGTTCCACGTCCTTCCATAGCGCAGTGCATGGAAGTTGTAGGGTTGATGGTTACAGCAATGGACATAGTTCCTTTTGCACGAATTCATCTAAGACCATTACAACTGTGCATGCTCAAACAGTGGAATGGGAACTATACAGACTTGTCTCCGATGATTCAAGTAGATCAGAAGACCAGAGATTCACTCCGTTGGTGGCTGACCCTGGACCATCTATCCCAGGGAATGAGCTTCCGCAGACCAGAGTGGGTCATTGTCATGACCGACGCCAGTCTAGTGGGCTGTGGTGCGGTCTGGGAATCCCTGAAAGCTCAGGGACTATGGTCTCGGGAAGAGTCTCTTATCCCGATAAATATTCTGGAACTAAGAGCGATCTTCAATGCTCTCAGGGCTTGGCCTCAGCTAGCAAAGGCCAGATTCATAAGATTCCAATCAGACAACATGACGACTGTTGCGTATATCAATCATCAGGGGGGAACAAGGAGTTCCCTGGCGATGAAAGAAGTAACCAAAATAATTCAATGGGCGGAGGATCACTCCTGCCACCTATCTGCGATCCACATCCCAGGTGTGGAAAACTGGGAAGCGGATTATCTGAGTCGTCAGACATTCCATCCGGGGGAGTGGGAACTCCACCCGGAGATCTTTGCCCAACTAACTCAATTATGGGGCATTCCAGACATGGATCTGATGGCGTCTCGTCAGAACTTCAAGGTTCCTTGCTACGGGTCCAGATCCAGGGATCCCAAGGCGACTCTAGTAGATGCACTAGTAGCACCTTGGACCTTCAACCTAGCTTATGTATTTCCACCGTTTCCTCTCATTCCCAGGCTGGTAGCCAGGATCAAACAGGAGAGGGCTTCGGTGATCTTGATAGCTCCTGCGTGGCCACGCAGGACTTGGTATGCAGACCTGGTGAATATGTCATCGGTTCCACCATGGAAGCTACCTTTGAGACAGGACCTTCTTGTTCAGGGTCCATTCGAACATCCAAATCTGGTCTCCCTCCAGCTGACGGCTTGGAGATTGAACGCTTGATTTTATCAAAGCGTGGGTTTTCAGATTCTGTGATAGATACTCTGGTTCAGGCCGGAAAACCGGTAACTAGAAAGATTTACCATAAAATATGGAAAAGATATATCTGTTGGTGTGAATCCAAAGGATTCCCATGGAATAAGATAAAAATTCCTAAGATTCTCTCCTTTCTACAAGAAGGTTTGGAGAAAGGATTATCTGCAAGTTCTCTAAAGGGACAGATTTCTGCTTTATCTGTCTTCTACACAAAAGACTGGCAGCTGTGCCAGATGTTCAAGCATTTGTTCAGGCTCTGGTTAGGATCAAGCCTGTTTACAGACCTTTGACTCCTCCCTGGAGTCTAAATCTAGTTCTTTCAGTTCTTCAAGGGGTTCCGTTTGAACCTTTACATTCCATAGATATTAAGTTACTATCTTGGAAAGTTTTGTTTTTGGTTGCTATTTCTTCTGCTAGAAGAGTTTCAGAGTTATCTGCTCTGCAGTGTTCTCCGCCCTATCTGGTGTTCCATGCAGATAAGGTGGTTCTGCGTACTAAGCCTGGTTTTCTTCCAAAGGTTGTTTCTAACAAGAATATTAACCAGGAGATAGTTGTACCTTCTTTATGTCCGAATCCAGTTTCAAAGAAGGAACGTTTGTTACACAATTTGGACGTAGTCCGTGCTTTAAAATTCTATTTAGAGGCTACAAAAGATTTCAGACAAACATCTTCTTTGTTGTCTATTCTGGTCAAAAAACGACTTCTACCTCTCTTTCCTTTTGGCTTAAAAGCATCATCCGATTGGCTTATGAGACTGCCGGACGGCAGCCTCCTGAAAGAATCACAGCTCACTCCACTAGGGCTGTGGCTTCCACATGGGCCTTCAAGAACGAAGCTTCTGTTGACCAGATATGTAAGGCAGCGACTTGGTCTTCACTGCACACTTTTGCCAAATTTTACAAATTTGATACTTTTGCTTCTTCGGAGGCTATTTTTGGGAGAAAGGTTTTGCAAGCTGTGGTGCCTTCCGTTTAGGTAACCTGATTTGCTCCCTCCCTTCATCCGTGTCCTAAAGCTTTGGTATTGGTTCCCACAAGTAAGGAAGACGCCGTGGACTGGACACACCAATGTTGGAGAAAACAGAATTTATGCTTACCTGATAAATTACTTTCTCCAACGGTGTGTCCGGTCCACGGCCCGCCCTGGTTTTTTAATCAGGTCTGATGAATTATTTTCTCTAACTACAGTCACCACGGTACCATATGGTTTCTCCTATATATTTCCTCCTGTCCGTCGGTCGAATGACTGGGGTGGGCGTAGCCTAGGAGGGACTATATGGCCAGCTTTGCTGGGACTCTTTGCCATTTCCTGTTGGGGAAGAGATATTCCCACAAGTAAGGATGACGCCGTGGACCGGACACACCTTTGGAGAAAGTAATTTATCAGGTAAGCATAAATTCTGTTTTTTATCCACTCTCATCTTTTACCACCTCGACTACTGCAACTCCATCCTCTCTAGTCTCCCTAGCTGCCGCCTAACTCCTTTACAATCCATAATGAATGCCTCTGCCAGGCTCATCTTCCTTACACGTCGCTCTTCATCTGCCGCACCTCTCGGCCAATCCCTTCACTGGCTTCCTCTTGCCTCCAGGATTAAACACAAAACTCTTACTTTGACACACAAAGCCCTCAGTTGTATTGCTCCCCTTACATCTCAGACCTTGTCTCCAGATACTCTCCCTCCCGTCCACTTCGCTCTGCTCATGATCTCCTACTCTCCTCCTCTCTTGTTATCTCCTCACATTCCCGTTTACAAGATTTCTCCAGACTGGCTCCCATCTTATGGAACTCTCTGCCTCGCTCCACAAGACTCTCCCCTAGTTTTAAAAGCTTCAAGTGCTCCCTGAAGACTCTACTATTCAGGGACTCATACAACCTACACTAACCTTCCTTTCTCCACTGCTATCCTCTTACACCCCATAGCATGTAAGCCTATGAGCCCAGCTGTTTGTAGTTAATCTTCATAAGAGTCAACCACAACAGTGCAACTCTCGGTAGGACCCTCTACCCATTTGATTCCTGTAATTGTTTTTTATTTACCACCTATGTTCATAGCGCTGCGCAACCTGTCGGCGCTCTACAAATACCTGATAATAATAATAATAATAAAATGCAAGTCTGTCAAAAGAACTGAAATAAGGGGGCAGTTTGCAGAGACTTAGATACAAGATAATCACAGAGGTAAAAAGTGTATTTATATAACTGTGTTGGTTATGCAAAACTAGGGAATGGGTAATAAAGGGATTATTTATCTTTTAAAACAAAAACAATTCTGGTGTAGACTGTCCCTTCAAGCATTTTAAATGATTTTTTTTTTTGCATGGAAAAACATAATTTATGTAAGAACTTACCTGATAAATTCATTTCTTTCATATTAGCAAGAGTCCATGAGCTAGTGACGTATGGGATATACATTCCTACCAGGAGGGGCAAAGTTTCCCAAACCTCAAAATGCCTATAAATACACCCCTCACCACACCCACAATTCAGTTTAACGAATAGCCAAGAAGTGGGGTGATAAGAAAAAAGTGCGAAAGCATATAAAATAAGGAATTGGAATAATTGTGCTTTATACAAAAAAATCATAACCACCACAAAAAAAGGGCGGGCCTCATGGACTCTTGCTAATATGAAAGAAATGAATTTATCAGGTAAGTTCTTACATAAATTATGTTTTCTTTCATGTAATTAGCAAGAGTCCATGAGCTAGTGACGTATGGGATAATGATTACCCAAGATGTGGATCTTTCCACGCAAGAGTCACTAGAGAGGGAGGGATAAAATAAAGACAGCCAATTCCTGCTGAAAATAATCCACACCCAAAATAAAGTTTAATGAAAAACATAAACAGAAGATTCAAACTGAAACCGCTGCCTGAAGTACTTTTCTACCAAAAACTGCTTCAGAAGAAGAAAATACATCAAAATGGTAGAATTTAGTAAAGGTATGCAAAGAGGACCAAGTTGCTGCTTTGCAAATCTGATCAATCGAAGCTTCATTCCTAAACGCCCAGGAAGTAGAAACTGACCTAGTAGAATGAGCTGTAATCCTTTGAGGCGGAGTTTTACCCGACTCGACATAGGCATGATGAATTAAATATTTCAACCAAGATGCCAAAGAAATGGCAGAAGCTTTCTGGCCTTTTCTAGAACCGGAAAAGATAACAAATAGACTAGAAGTCTTTCGGAAAGACTTAGTAGCTTCAACATAATATTTCAAAGCTCTAACAATATCCAAAGAATGCAACGATTTCTCCTTAGAATTCTTAGGATTAGGACATAATGAAGGAACCACAATTTCCCTACTAATGTTGTTGGAATTCACAACTTTAGGTAAAAATTCAAAAGAAGTTCGCAACACCGCCTTATCCTGATGAAAAATCAGAAAAGGAGACTCACAAGAAAGAGCAGATAATTCAGAGATTCTTCTGGCAGAAGAGATCGCCAAAAGGAACAAAACTTTCCAAGAAAGTAATTTAATGTCCAATGAATGCATAGGTTCAAACGGAGGAGCTTGAAGAGCCCTCAGAACCAAATTCAAACTCCAAGGAGGAGAAATTGATTTAATGACAGGTTTTATACGAACCAAAGCTTGTACAAAACAATGAATATCAGGAAGATTAGCAATCTTTCTGTGAAAAAGAACAGAAAGAGCAGAGATTTGTCCTTTCAAAGAACTTGCGGATAAACCTTTATCTAAACCATCCTGAAGAAACTGTAAAATTCTCGGAATTCTAAAAGAATGCCAAGAAAAATGATGAGAAAGACACCAAGAAATATAAGTCTTCCAGACTCTATAATATATCTCTCTGGATACAGATTTACGAGCCTGTAACATAGTAGTAATCACAGAGTCAGAGAATCCTCTCTGACCAAGAATCAAGCGTTCAATCTCCATACCTTTAAATTTAAGGATTTAAGATCCTGATGGAAAAAAGGACCTTGCGACAGAAGGTCTGGTCTTAGTGGAAGAGTCCACGGATGGCAAGAGGCCATCCGGATAAGATCCGCATGTCAAAACCTGTGAGGCCATGTCGGAGCTACCAGCAGAACAAACGAGCATTCCTTCAGAATCTTGGAGATTACTCTTGGAAGAAGAACTAGAGGCGGAAAGATATAGGCAGGATGATACTTCCAAGGAAGTGATAATGCATCCACTGCTTTCGCCTGAGGATCCCGGGATCTGGACAGATACCTGGGAAGTTTCTTGTTTAGGTGAGACGCCATCAGATCTATTTCTGGAAGCTCCCACATTTGAACAATCTGAAGAAATACCTCTGGGTGAAGAGACCATTCGCCCGGATGCAACGTTTGGCGACTGAGATAATCCGCTTCCCAATTGTCTATACCTGGGATATGAACCGCAGAGATTAGACAGGAGCTGGATTCCGCCCAAACCAAAATTCGAGATACTTCTTTCATAGCCAGAGGACTGTGAGTCCCTCCTTGATGATTGATGTATGCCACAGTTGTGACATTGTCTGTCTGAAAACAAATGAACGATTCTCTCTTCAGAAGAGGCCAAGACTGAAGAGCTCTGAAAATTGCACGGAGTTCCAAAATATTGATCGGTAATCTCACCTCCTGAGATTCCCAAACTCCTTGTGCCGTCAGAGATCCCCACACAGCTCCCCAACCTGTGAGACTTGCATCTGTTGAAATTACAGTCCAGGTCGGAAGCACAAAAGAAGCCCCCTGAATTAAACGATGGTGATCTGTCCACCACGTTAGAGAGTGTCGTACAATCGGTTTTAAAGATATTAATTGAGATATCTTTGTGTAATCCCTGCACCATTGATTCAGCATACAGAGCTGAAGAGGTCGCATGTGAAAACGATCAAAGGGGATCGCGTCCGATGCAGCAGTCATAAGACCTAGAATTTCCATGCATAAGGCTACCGAAGGGAATGATTGTGACTGAAGGTTTCGACAAGCTGAAATCAATTTTAGACGTCTCTTGTCTGTCAAAGACAGAGTCATGGACACTGAATCTATCTGGAAACCCAGAAAAGTCACCCTTGTCTGAGGAATCAATGATCTTTTTGGTGAATTGATCCTCCAACCATGATCTTGAAGAAACAACACAAGTCGATTCGTATGAGATTCTGCTAAATGTAAAGACTGAGCAAGTACCAAGATATCGTCCAAATAAGGAAATACCACAATACCCTGTTCTCTGATTACAGACAGAAGGGCACCGAGAACCTTTGTAAAAATTCTTGGAGCTGTAGCTAGGCCAAACGGCAGAGCCACAAACTGGTAATGCTTGTCCAGAAAAGAGAATCTCAGGAACTGATAATGATCTGGATGAATCGGAATATGCAGATATGCATCCTGTAAATCTATCGTGGACATATAATGCCCTTGCTGATCAAAAGGCAAGATAGTCCTTACAGTTACCATTTTGAACGTTGGTATTCTTACATAACGATTCAATATTTTTAGATCCAGAACTGGTCTGAAGGAATTCTCCTTCTTTGGTACAATGAAGAGATTTGAATAAAACCCCATCCCCTGTTCCAGAACTGGAACTGGCATAATTACTCCAGCCAACTCTAGATCTGAAACACAATTCAGAAATGCTTGAGCTTTTACTGGATTTACTGGGACACGGGAAAGAAAAAATCTCTTTGCAGGAGGTCTCATCTTGAAACCAATTCTGTACCCTTCTGAAACAATGTTCTGAATCCAAAGATTGTGAACAGAATTGATCCAAATTTCTTTGAAAAAACGTAACTTGCCCCCTACCAGTTGAGCTGGAATGAGGGCCGCACCTTCATGTGGACTTAGAAGCTGGCTTTGCTTTTCTAGAAGGCTTGGATTTATTCCAGACTGGAGATGGTTTCCAAACTGAAACTGCTCCTGAGGATGAAGGATCAGGCTTTTGTTCTTTGTTGAAACGAAAGGAACGAAAACGATTATTAGCCCTGTTTTTACCCTTAGATTTTTTATCCTGTGGTAAAAAAGTTCCTTTCCCACCAGTAACAGTTGAGATAATAGAATCCAACTGAGAACTAAATAATTTGTTACCCTGGAAAGAAATGGAAAGTAGAGTTGATTTAGAAGCCATATCAGCATTCCAAGATTTAAGCCATAAAGCTCTTCTAGCTAAAATAGCTAGACATAAACCTGACATCAACTCTGATAATATCAAAAATGGCATCACAGATAAAATTATTAGCATGTTGAAGAAGAATAATAATATTATGAGAATCATGATCTGTTACTTGTTGCGCTAAAGTTTCCAACCAAAAAGTTGAAGCTGCAGCAACATCAGCCAATGATATAGCAGGTCTAAGAAGATTACCTGAACACAGATAAGCTTTTCTTAGAAAGGATTCAATTTTCCTATCTAAAGGATCCTTAAACGAAGTACCATCTGACGTAGGAATAGTAGTACGTTTAGCAAGGGTAGAAATAGCCCCATCAACTCTAGGGATTTTGTCCCAAAATTCTAATCTGTCAGACGGCACAGGATATAATTGCTTAAAACGTTTAGAAGGAGTAAATGAATTACCCAATTTATCCCATTCTCTGGAAATTACTTCAGAAATAGCATTAGGAACAGGAAAAACTTCTGGAATAACCACAGGAGATTTAAAGACCTTATCTAAACGTTTAGAATTAGTATCAAGAGGACCAGAATCCTCTATTTCTAAAGCAATTAGTACTTCTTTAAGTAAAGAACGAATAAATTCCATTTTAAATAAATATGAAGATTTATCAGCATCAATCTCTGAGACAGAATCCTCTGAACCAGAAGAGTCATCAGAATCAGAATGATGATGTTCATTTAAAAATTCATCTGTATAAAGAGAAGTTTTAAAAGATTTTTTATGTTTACTAGAAGGAGGAATAACAGACATAGCCTTCTTGATGGATTCAGAAACAAAATCTCTTATGTTATCAGGAACATTCTGAACCTTAGATGTTGAAGGAATTGCAACAGGTAATGGTACATTACTAAAGGAAATATTATCTGCATTAACAAGTTTGTCATGACAATTAATACAAACAACAGCTGGAGGAATAGCTACCAAAAGTTTACAGCAGATACACTTAGCTTTGGTAGTTCCAGCACTAGGCAGCGATTTTCCTGAAGTATCTTCTGACTCGGATGCAACGTGAGACATCTTGCAATATGTAAGAGAAAAAACAACATATAAAGCAAAATAGATCAAATTCCTTAAATGACAGTTTCAGGAATGGGAAAAAATGCCAATGAACAAGCTTCTAGCAACCAGAAGCAAAGAAAAAATGAACTTTAAATAATGTGGAGACAAAAGCGACGCCCATATTTTTTAGCGCCAAATAAGACGCCCACATTATTTGGCGCCTAAATGCATTTTGGCGCCAAAAATGACGCCACATCCGGAACGCCGACATCTTTGGCGCAAAAGAACGTCAAAAATGACGCAACTTCCGGCGACACGTATGACGCCGGAAACAGAAAAGATTTTTTGCGCCAAAAAAGTCAGCGCCAAGAATGACGCAATAAAATGAAGCATTTTCAGCCCCCGCGAGCCTAACAGCCCACAGGGAAAAAGTCAAATTTTTTAAGGTAAGAAAAAATAATTGATTCAAGTGCATTATCCCAAATATGAAACTGACTGTCTGAAAATAAGGAATGTTGAACATCCTGAGTCAAGGCAAATAAATGTTTGAATACATATATTTAGAACTTTATAAACAAAGTGCCCAACCATAGCTTAGAGTGTCACAGAAAATAAGACTTACTTACCCCAGGACACTCATCTACATGTTTGTAGAAAGCCAAACCAGTACTGAAACGAAAATCAGCAGAGGTAATGGTATATAAATAAGAGTATATCGTCGATCTGAAAAGGGAGGTAAGAGATGAATCTCTACGACCGATAACAGAGAACCTATGAAATAGACCCCGTAGAAGGAGATCACTGCATTCAAAATAGGCAATACTCTCCTCACATCCCTCTGACATTCACTGCACGCTGAGAGGAAAACCGGGCTACAACCTGCTGCGGAGCGCATATCAACGTAGAATCTAGCACAAACTTACTTCACCACCTCCATAGGAGGCAAAGTTTGTAAAACTGAATTGTGGGTGTGGTGAGGGGTGTATTTATAGGCATTTTGAGGTTTGGGAAACTTTGCCCCTCCTGGTAGGAATGTATATCCCATACGTCACTAGCTCATGGACTCTTGCTAATTACATGAAAGAAAAAAGATAAAACTTATAAGAAATGCATGTTAAGGTCTTCATTTCTTACGAATCCATACACTGGCTGATAAGGATGACTCCTACTCCCCTTCTGAGAGGGACTAACCTCTTCAAGCATAAAACATGGGGAATCCATAAAAACAAACAAATTGTAAGACATTATGTAATAATGAATGGCCTTAAAAAAATAAATTAAAAAAGTTACCTATCCTGCACAAGACTTGTGCTTTAGATTGTTTGTATAGAAGTACTATACATGATTCTTTACTCATAAACATACATTTACTATAGTTTTTTTCCTTTTTTATCATACTTAAAGTGAAGGTAAACTTTGATAAATGAAAGCCCATTTTTTAAAATACTATTAAAAACAGGGGCACTTTCATTCCTCAAAGTTTAGAAGGCATCCGTTATGATTAAAAACTTACCTTTGTTTTTTTCACAGCCAGAGCAGCTTCTCCCACCCGGAGATCCTCTCTTCACACATCATCAATGACTAATCCGGCTTTCTCCAATCACTGCATGACCTCAGGCAATGACTACCCTGGGGGGAAAGTCGTGATTTGAGGAAGCCGGATTAGTCATTGAAGACGTGTGAAGAGAGGATCTCCGGGTGGGAGAAGCTGCTCTGGCCGTGCAAAGAAGAGAGGTAAGTTTTTAATCAAAACGGCTGCTTTGTAAACTTTGATGAATGAAAGTGCCCCTGTTTTTAATAGTATTTCTCTTGTAAGATGTATCGAGTCCACGGATCCATCCATACTTGTGGTATATTCTTCCCTACAGGAAGTGGCAAAGGGAGCACCCACAGCAGAGCTGTCTATATAGCTCCTCCCTTAGCTCCACCCCCAGTCATTCTCTTTGCCTACTCTAAGTACTAGGAAGGGCAGAGTGAGTGTGGTGACAAAAATGTTAGTTTTTTTATTTCTCAAGCAAAAGTTCATTTTAAATGGTACCGGTGTGTACTATTTACTCTCTGGCAGAAAAGGGATGAAGATTTCTGCAAGGAGGATGATGATCTTAGCACTTTGTAACTAAGATCCACTGCTGTTCTCACAAGGGCTGAAGAGTACAGGAAAACTTCAGTTGGGGGAACGGTTTGCAGGCTAAACTGCATTGTGGTATGTTCAGTCTATATTTTTCTAGACAGACTATGTTAATTCTAGAAAAGGCTGGCAATTTCCCCATGAGGGAAGGGTAAGCTGTGTTCAGACACTTGGATAGGAATTTCAGCTTGCATGAAGGGCTCATTAGTTACTGGTGACACTGATAGGAAAAAACTTTTTTGTTTATTCAGTAAATGATGCACTTATAACGTTTTTTGAAGGGACTTTAAGGGGTCATTGTGGCTTGTTTTAGGTTTTTTTTTAACCCACATGGTTAGTTAAGAAACACTGGTGTGTTTCTGATAGGCCTCAAAACATCGAGTGAGGTGGGAGGGGCCTATTTTCGCGCCTCAGTTGCGCAGTTTATTTTTCTCAGAGACATCTAACTGCTTCTCCAGAGGTTCCTGCTGTGTTTGAGGGCTGTAAAAGAAGTTTTTCCCCCCACAAATCGTTCTGAAGGGCAGGTAGGCGCCACAGCAGAGCTGTTGCAAGGTGCTGAAAGTCTTTTTTACCGGTTTTGACGTTTTTTCAATCCGGTTTTGCCATTAAGAGGTTAATTGTTTATTTGCATAGCTGTGCAAAGTGACTAAGGCTTTATGATACTACTGTAAAAATTTCGTTGAGTTTTTTTACACTGTTTTGCAGAATTTGTGCAGCTTTTTTTCTCTTAAAGGCACAGTACCGTTTTATTTCTAAGTGTTATTTGCTTTGATTACAGTGTTTTCCAAGCTTGCTTGTTACATTACTAGCCTGTTTAACATGTCTGACACCAAGGAAAATCCTTGTTCAATATGTTTCGAAGCCATTGTGGAACCCCCCTCTTAGAATGTGTCTCAGTTGTACTGATATGTCTATAAACTATAAAAAACATATATTAGCACTTAAAAATAGAGCAATAGATGATTCTCAGTCAGAAGTAAATGAGGGTTTGCCATCTAGCTCTCCCCAAGTGTCACAACAAGTAACGCCCGCACAAGTGACGCCTAGTACCTCTAGTGCGTCAAATTCATTTACTTTACAAGACATGGCCACAGTTATGAATACAACCCTTGCAGAGGTTTTATCCAAACTGCCTGGTTTACAAGGAAAGCGGGACAGCTCTGGGTTAAGAAAAAATGCTGAGCCGTCTGACGCTTTAGTAGCCATATCTGATATGCCCTGACAATGCTCTGAAGTAGGGGTGATTCAGGAAAGACGCTCCCTCAGACAGATTCTGATATGACGGCCTTTAAATTTAAGCTTGAATACCTCCGCTTATTGCTCATAGAGGTATTAGCTACTCTAGATGATTGTGACCCTATAGTGGTCCCAGAGAAATTGTGTAAAATGGATAAATACTTATAGGTTCCTGTTTACACTGATGTTTTTTCAGTCCCTAAGAGGATTGTGAATATTATTGCTAAGGAGTGGGATAGACCAGGTATTCCGTTCTCTCCCCCTCCTGTTTTTAATAAAATGTTTCCCATATCTGACACCATGCGGGACTCGTGGCAGACAGTTCCTAAGGTGGAGGGAGCTATTTCTACTCTGTCTAAGTGTACAACTATACCTATTGAAGACAGTTGTGCTTTCAAAGATCCTATGGATAAAAAATTAGAGGGTCTCCTGAAGAAATTTTTTGTTCATCAAGGTTTTCTTCTCCAACTTATTGCGTGCATTGTTCCTGTAACTACTGCAGCTGCTTTCTGGTTCGAGGCTCTAGAAGAGGCTCTTCAGATGGAGACTCTGTTAGAGGAGATTATGGACAGAATAAGGCCCTTAAATTGGCTAATTATTTTATTACAGATGCCGCATTTCAACTGGCTAAATTAGCGGCAAAGAATTCAGGTTTTGCCATTTTAGCACGCAGGGCGTTATGGCTTAAGTCGTGGTCTGCTGATGTGTCATCTAAATCTAAACTTTTGAACATCCCTTTCAAAGGAAAGACCCTATTCGGGCCTGAACTGAAAGATTATTTCAGACATCACTGGAGGGAAAGGTCATGCCCTCCCTCAGGATAGAACAAATAAGATGAGGACCAAACAAAATAATTTTCGTTCCTTTCGGAACTTCAAGGCTGGTCCCGCTTCAGCTTCCTCTGCTGCAAAGCAAGAGGGGAATTTTGCCCAATCCAAGTCAGTCTGGAGACCTAACCAGGCTTGGAACAAGGGTAAACAGGCCAAGAAGCCTGCAGCTGCCTCCAAGACAGCATGAAGGGGTAGCCCCCGATCCGGGACCGGATCTAGTAGGGGGCAGACTCTCTCTCTTCGCTCAGGCTTGGGCAAGAGATGTTCACTATTCCTGGGCTTCAAAGACAGGAATTCAAAGACTCCCTTCCAAGGGGGAGATTTCACATTTCTCGATTGTCTGTAAACCAGACAAAGAGAGAGGTGTTCTTACGCTGTGTAGAAGACCTACATACCATGGTGGTGATCCGCCCAGTTCCAAAAGAGGAACAGGGGCTAGGGTTTTACTCAAACCTGTTTGTGGTTCACAAAAAAGAGGGAACTTTCAGACCAATCTTGGATCTCAAAGTTCCATCATTCAAGATGGAGACTATTCGGACTATTCTACCTCTGATCCAGAAGGGTCAATATATGACTACCGTGGACTTAAAGGATGCGTATCTACACATCCCTATTCTCAGAGATCATCATCAATTTCTCAGATTCGCCTTTCTAAACAGGTGCTATGGTTCCTTCTGGCGGTTCTATGACTACGGTGGCGCCTTATCTAGACGACATCTTAATTCAGGCGTCGACTTTCCAGCTAGCCAAGTCTCACACGGACATCGTGTTGGCTTTTCTGAGATCTCACGGGTGGAAGGTGAAAATAAGAGTTCTCTCTTCCCTCTTACAAGAGTTTCTTTCCTAGGGACTCTGATAGACTCGGTAGAAATGAAAATATTTCTGACGGAGGTCAGAAAATCAAAACTCTTAACCACTTGCCGAGCTCTTCATTCCATTCCTCGGCCATCAGTGGCTCAGTGTATGGAGGTAATCAGACTCATGGTAGCGGCAATGGACATAGTTCCTTTTGCCCGGCTGCACCTCAGACCACTGCAACTATGCATGCTCAAACAGTGGAATGGGGATTATGCAGATTTATCTCCTCAACTTCATCTGGATCAGGAGACCAGAGATTCTCTTCTCTGGTGGTTGTCTCAGGACCACCTGTCTCAGGGAATGTGTTTCCGCAGGCCAGAGTGGCTCATTGTACAGATGCCAGCCTGCTAGGCTGGGGTGCAGCGTGGCCTCGGCTTGCTGTGGCCAAATTCATCAGGTTTCAGTCGGACAACATCACGACTGTAGCTTATATCAATCATCAAGGAGGAACAAGGAGTTCTCTAGCGATGATGGAGGTAACCAAAATAATCCGATGGGCAGAGGATCACTCTTGCCATCTCTCAGCAATCCACATCCCAGGAGTAGAGAACTGGGAGGTCGTCAGACTTTTCATCCGGGGGAATCCCCAGGCGGTACTGATAGATGCTCTAGCAGTGCCTTGGTCCTTCAATCTGGCCTATGTATTTCCACCGTTTCCTCTCCTCCCGCGTCTGGTTGCCAGAATCAAGCAGGAAAGAGCTTCCGTGATTCTGATAGCACCTGCGTGGCCATGCAGGATTTGGTATGCAGACCTAGTGAACATGTCCTCGGTTCTACCGTGGACTCTGCCATTGAGGCGGGACCTTCTAATCCAAGGTCCGTTCACGCATCCAAATCTAATTTCTCTGCGTCTGACTGCTTGGAGATTGAACACCTGATTCTATCAAAACGTGGTTTCTCTGAGTCGGTCATTGATACCCTGATTCAGGCTAGAAAGCCTGTCACCAGGAAGATCTATCATAAGATTTGGCGCAAGTATCTTTATTGGTGCGAATCCAAAGGTTACTCGTGGAGTAAGATTAGGATTCCTAGAATATTGTCTTTTCTCCAAGAAGGTTTGGAGAAGGGATTATCAGCTAGTTCCCTAAAAGGACAAATATCTGCTTTGTCTATTCTATTAAACAAACGTCTGGCAGATTTTCCAGACGTTCAAGCATTTAGTCAGGCTTTGGTCAGAATCAAGCCTGTATTTACACCTGTTGCTCCGCCATGGAGCCTAAACTTAGTTCTTAAAGTTCTTCAAGGGGTTCCGTTTGAACCTATGCATTCCATGGATATTAAGCTTCTACCTTGGAAAGTTTTATTTTTAGTAGCTATATCTTCGGCTCAAAGATTTTCTGAGCTATCTGCTTTACAGTGTGATTCCCCTTACCTTGTTTTCCATGCAGATAAGGTGGTTTTGCGTACCAAACCTGGGTTTCTTCCTAAGGTTGTTTCTAATAAAAATATCAATCAAGAGATTTGTTTTTCCTTCTCTGTGTCCTAATCGTTCATCAAAGAAGGAACGTCTGTTAGACAATCTTGATGTGGTTCGTGCTTTAAAGTTCTACTTACAAGCAGCTTAAGATTTCCGTCAAACATCTTCATTGTTTGTTGTTTATTCTGGTAAACGGAGAGGTCAAAAGGCTACGGCTACCTTTCTTTTGGCTGAAAAGCATCATCCGTTTAGCCTATGAGACTGCTGGACAGTAGCCTCCTGAAAGAATTACTGCTCATTTTACTAGAGCTGTGGCTTCCACATGGGCTTTTAAATATGAGGCTTCTGTTGAACAGATTTGTAAGGCGGCGACTTGGTCTTCGCTTCATACTTTTTCCAAATTTTACAAATTCGATAATTTTGCTTCTTCGGAGGCTATTTTTGGGAGAAAGGTTCTACAAGCAGTGGTGCCTTCCGTTTAGGGTCCCTGTCTTGTCCCTCCCTTCATCCGTGTCCTAAAGCTTTGGTATTGGTATCCCACAAGTAATGGATGAATCCGTTGACTCGATACATCTTACAAGAGAAAACATAATTTATGTTTACCTGATAAATGTATTTCTCTTGTGATGTATCAAGTCCACGGCCCGCCCTGTTTATTAAGACAGGCAATATATTTTTATTTTAAACTTTCAGTCACCGCTGCACCCTATAGTTTCTCCTTTTTCTTCCTAGCCTTCGGTCAAATGACTGGGGGGTGGAGCTAAGGGAGGAGCTATATAGACAGCTCTGCTGTGGGTGCTCTCTTTGCCACTTCCTGTAGGGATGGAGAATATCCCACAAGTATGGATGAATCCGTGGACTCAATACATCACAAGAGAAATAAATTTATCAGGTAAACATAAATTGTTTTTTAAAAAACGGGCTTTAATTCATCAAAGTTTACCTTAACTTTAACTAGTGTAGTCAGTGCTGCCATTGCACAAAGAATTTCCACCCAGTAATTTTCAACTTTTATGGGATTCGCTGAGAGAGGCCGCTTTTCAGTGTGGTCCAAAAGAGATCAAAGACTAATTTATGTGATAGCAGCTGTTTATAATGGGCAACAGAACAGCACTAACATTAAGCTTGGACACTGAGAGGTTATCTCCATAGTTTCTTACGAGATGTACCTAGATTAGAGAATGTTTGAGCATAATATTATTTTTTTCTATGTTCTCTTAATGCTGCAGCACTGACACTAGCTTTTGGTCTCACTGTTCCACAGCTGTGTTCTCTCCTTAGTGTTACATAACCCCCCCCCCCCCCTAGGCCAGACAGTCTAGGCCAGAAGTATACAGTATGGAACTCTTTATGTGCTTTCAAACCTAGTCACCCAGTACAAGGCCTTACTATGCCCTTAAGCATGTGTTTCTTGAGCCCTCTTATAGATATTGCTTATAATTTTTTCATTTGTTTGTTTAATAGTCCATGCTTGATTTGGAACTATCATGTTGCTCTTTCTGTATATGGTGATTCATTTCTAAAAAAGAAAAAACATCTCATTCACTGAGTAAGGCTGTTCTCTTCTGAGTAACAGTTTTGAGTTGCCATGAGAAAAGCAGTTTGGTTGGTGCAAGCTTTTATTCTACCAACAGCAACATCTTCATAAGTTGCAAGGCTTTTACAAAAAAAAATCTCCAAAAGTTCTGTTGTAGAAAATCATTCTTCCTCACTTTATTGTACCAAGGGATTAAACTATATTTATGTATTTTTTTCTTCAATTAATAATTTTCAGGCCATTAAAATAAAAATTCATACAGTGACTTATATTTAAGTATGTACTACTTAAAACAGAGGTAAACTTTCAGACCATTTTATAAAATAATAAACCTTCCAGTGATTTTATCAGATGTATTTAGCACTTTTGTTATCCTTTGTTGAAACTTTAAGGGATACTAAACCCAAAAATTTTCTTTCATGATTCAGATGGAGCATGCAATTTTAAGCACCTTTCTAATTTACTCTTAATATCAATTTTTCTTTTTTTCTCTTGCTATAATTTTTTTTAAAATGCAGGAATTTAAAGCTTAGTAGCCAGCCCATTATAGGTTCAGCACCCTGGATAGCGGTTGCTTATTGGTGGCTACATTTAGCAAACCAATAAGCAAGCATAACCCAGGTTCTGAACAAAAAATGGGCCGGCTCTTAAGCTTTACATTCCTGCTTTTTAAGTTAAAAATAGCAAGAGAATGAAGAAAAATTGATAATAGGAGTAAATTTAAAAAGTTGCTTAAAATTACTTGCTCTGTCTGAATCATTAAAGCAAAAAATTGGGTTTAGTATCCCTTTAACTACTTGATAGCATACCTAGGTAGACTTAGGAGTGTGCATATGTTTTGAGCACTGTGTGGCAGCTGTGTTTGCTACTTTGCTTGTAACAATGTTACACATATAGTGCTCAAGACACAAATAAAGTAAATTGGAACATTTTTACAATTATAAACTTAATCTGAATCATTAAAGGACCAGTAAACACAGTGGATTTGCATAATCAGCCAATGCACTATAAAAAGACAATGCAATACCACTTAGTCTGAACTTCAAATGAGTAATAGATTTTTTTTCTGACAAATTTCAAAGTGATGTCTATTTCCGTGAATACTTGCACATGCTCAGTAGGAGGTTGTGACTCAAAAAGTGTAAATCTAAAAAACTGAGCACATTTTGTTAATGGAAGTAAATTGGGAAGTTGTTTAAAATGACATGCTCTATTTGAATCATGAAAGTTTAATTTTGACTTGATTGTCTCTTTAATGTTTAGTTTTGACTTCCATGACCCGCAGTGTTTAATATTTAGATTTAGTAGGTGCATTTATAGAAAGCATGAACAACGCACAATGTTTTACTTCATATAGTGAGCCAGCAGGAAAGCAATGACTCTACTCCCGACCACCATGCAGTCTCCGTATCAATGGACAGCAGCGACATCTCTATGATTATAGACTCTATCAATAAGGAGTGCATGGCAAATGGAGACGGTAGTAGACAATCAAAGGATGATATATCAGAAGGCAAGGCAGACCTGGATCTAGCAGAAAAAATGGATATTGCCGTTTCTTACACTGGGGAGGAACTGGATTTTGAGACTGTTGGTGATATAATTGCAATTATTGAAGATAAGGTAATGGGGTAGACTGTGAGGGCTCTGAGACCATAATAAAAAACTAATTATATATATATATATATATTTCCACTGTGTATCTGCACTCACAATTCAAAGATAGTCAGCAACCAGGGTGCTCAGTCACAATTTCAATAAGTATCAACAAGTATGGACTGCACTCGCTGGATTCAGTTCAAATAATAACTTATTTATTCAATGGTGACGTTTCGGGGTACGTCACCATTGAATAAATAAGTTATTATTTGTTCCGAATCCAGCGAGTGCAGTCCCTACTTGTTGAGATATAATCTACAAATACCTGATTAATAATAATAATAATTATATATATATATATATATATATATATATATATATATATATATATATATATATATATATATAAAGAAAAAAAAATGAGTAAGTTGCACAGTACTGGAATTTTTACCTTGTGGCCACTTGCAAGATGAAAAGTTCTACTTCCATCAGTTTAGTAGATTACTGACAATGCATATAGCAAGGTTTATACATTTTTTCTTCTTCTTCATAGATGTAACAACTTCTGACCCTACATATTTAAGTACATTAATAGAAGTCACCTCTCTAATTTAGAATACCTAAAAGAGATTGCATAAGAATATTTTCTCATCACTCTCAGACTCTATTTAACTTCCTGATAGGCTATTTTGTCATTGATATTGTGTTGGCAACAAGGCCCAGTAAACTTTAACTTTCTTCTGATTAACTTTCTTTCCTTGTTCAGGTGGATGACCACCCAGAAGTACTTGATGTGGCTGCAGTTGAAGCTGCTCTATCGTTCTGTGAGGAGAATGATGATCCCCAGGCCCTTGGGGGCCCTTGGGATCAGGCTGTCCAGGAACATACAGCAAAACAGGACACTCTAGGTCAGTCTGGTCTTGGTCCGCCTCTTATTCCAGTTCCCAAAGAACCAGAAAACATAATGAACATCATGGAACTAACTTCTGAAATAAAGACAGAACCACCTGACCCAGATATTGAACCTACTCAAGAAGAGGAGCATTCTGTCCTTTCTGATTCATCTTTTCAACCTGAGCAAAATGAAGAGTCAGAAGAGTTAAAGGAAACTAATTTAAATGAGATGATTAAGGAAGAGGAATCAGAGGAGCAAGTTAAAACAGAGGTAACGGGTTTGTGAAATTAATGAGGACACACTTTGTGGAATGCTTCAGATTATAGCGTTTTGAATCTTTACATTTTCTGTTACTATCAGGAACAACCGTCTGAAGCATCTCAAAGTGAGGCTTTCCCTACAGAGGATGAAACTAGTATAACAGAACAGCAACCAGTGTTAATTGGTGCGTAGCAACTAGATCAAAAAAATACTTAATACAGGGTCAATGACTATCATTATTAAAACTTTTAATATTATTTTATTTATCTCTCATTTTCAGACCAAGTAAAATCGGAGTCTCAGTCTGGCAGCCTTAATAAGGTATTATTTTCCATTCCATTACATATATTGTATATGGGAAGTTTTTGACAGCACATTTCTGTTTGTTCAACTGGATATTTGGTCTCTGACATCTAGGAGAGGTGGCACTAAAAGATAAAGTTTAGATTGCTTTACTTCCTTTTGTTTATTTTAATAAAATTGTATTTTTCTTTTATCCATATACTCTACTAATTAACAGCTGTCTGTCAGGTGGTTCTTATCAGGAGTGTCACCCTGACTGCAATATTGTGCCGTAATAATGCAGCCGCAGTGTTACCATGGGCACAATATTGTCATGTCCATGGATGCCACTGACAAAAATTTTCACACGGGGGGAGGGGTGTGCAAACTCCAAGTAACAGCTTGGATTCCAGAAACAGATGCGACAAGTTGCTTTGCAGTTCATTGCTGTGTTGTCTCGCATTAAGTGGGTTTAACCCAGTCCTAATCCCAAACCCCAAAACTTTACCTTACATTGAGATTGTTACTCTTACACCAGGATGTCATGGTGTAGCATATAAACATTGTCAATGTTCCCCACAACATTCATAGGTAAAATTGTATTCATTATTATTGTCATTTATTTGTAAAGCACAGCCAAATTCCATGTCTCGACGACAATCTGGTTAAGGCAAAAATGCTGTCAAATGTTTTTTTTGTGGTTTTCTTTTTCATTAAGCTTGAACAAGCTTTTGAGACATCCTGGCAGTTTCTCCACTTTTTGTATTTCAATGATTTTCATAATTATCTGTCTTAAAAGTTAGGTGTGTTGGAATCTCTGAGAATATGGTCAGGTTTGTGGATGTGCTGTTGACCTAGCACTAAAGAATATGTTGGAAGTTTTATATGAATGATAGTAGGATCACTAAAACTCTAGCTTCGACTTTGACTAATTCATGAGGAAAATGTGGATTAGACCAAGCTTTTTTTCTAGTCAATGCACAAAAAGCTACAAAGAAACCAAAATGCCTTGCAATCAAGAACTGCTATGTTCCATACCTTCATATGAAAAATAGTGTTTATTGCTTTTGTGTCTCTCTTTCAGGATTCACAAGGAGAAGAAGAAGAAGAGGAGGAAGATGAAGTTGCAAGTGAGGTGGGAAGTCCAGAGGAACCCAAAGAGGAAGAACCTGGAGAAGAATATCTGTCCGAGATGGACAATGAACCTCCCGTCAGTGAAAGTGATGATGGTTTCAGTATCCATAATGCCCACCTACAATCCCACACACTTGCTGATTCGATTCCTAGCAGCCCAGCTTCCTCACAATTGTGAGTAATTTGCTTAAGGTTTTTTTTATTTTAAATGTGTATACGTGAATAGTTGAAAGAGTTATTGTGTTATCCAGTAACAACAATGAAGCTATTTATTTCAGCTCTGTGTGCAGTGAAGACCAGGAAGCAATACAAGCCCAGAAAATCTGGAAAAAGGCTATCATGTTGGTTTGGAGGGCAGCTGCCAATCACAGGTCAGTGCCTATAATGCATTTTTGAGCGCTATTTTTATATATTTTAAATTTTATTAAAAAAAAAAAGTCTCAAAAGGGGAGACTTAAAACTCTCTCTTAAAATGTCTACAGTACTCTGGGGTTCCATTCTCACAAAGTATATTAATTCCAAGTATCCTACTTCACAAAATAGAAGAGACAGCACAAAAGTTCTGATAAGAGTGCAGGCTCCCAGCTTGAAAAGGACTATTAAAAAGAGAATATTTCTTCTGTTAAGTGTGATCAGTCCACGGGTCATCATTACTTCTGGGATATCACTCCTCCCCAACAGGAAGTGCAAGAGGATTCACCCAGCAGAGCTGCATATAGCTCCTCCCCTCTACGTCACTCCCAGTCATTCTCTTGCACCCAACGACTAGATAGGATGTGTGAGAGGACTATGGTGATTATACTTAGTTTTATATCTTCAATCAAAAGTTTGTTATTTTAAAATAGCACCGGAGTGTGTTATTATCTCTCTGGCAGAGTTTGAAGAAGAATCTACCAGAGTTTTTGTTATGATTTTAGCCGGAGTAGTTAAGATCATATTGCTGTTTCTCGGCCATCTGAGGAGAGGTAAACTTCAGATCAGGGGACAGCGGGCAGATGAATCTACATAGAGGTATGTAGCAGTTTTTATTTTCTGACAATGGAATTGATGAGAAAATCCTGCCATACCGATATAATGTCATGTATGTATACTTTACACTTCAGTATTCTGGGGAATGGTACTTCACTAGAATTACACTGTAAGAAATACATAAAGCTGTTTAATAACTAGAGATTATGTTTAACGTTTTTGCTGGAATGTAAAATCGTTTTCATTTACTGAGGTACTGAGTGAATAAATGTTTGGGCACTATTTTTCCACTTGGCAGTTGCTTAATCTGTTTTCTGACAGTTTCTGTTCTCCCTCACTGCTGTGTGTGAGGGGGAGGGGCCGTTTTTTGGCGCTTTTACTACGCATCAAATATTTCAGTCAGCAACTCATTGTATTCCCTGCATGATCCGGTTCATCTCTACAGAGCTCAGGGGTCTTCAAAACTTATTTTGAGGGAGGTAATTTCTCTCAGCAGAGCTGTGAGAATTATAGTTTGACTGAGATAAAAAACGTTTATTCTGTAATTTGTTTCCTGCTTTCAGAATTTGTTATCTTTGCTAATGGGATTAAACCTTTGCTAAAGTTGTGTTATTTACAAGGATTGAGGCTATAACTGTTTCAATTTATTAATTTTCAACTGTCATAGATCTTCTGTGCTTCTTAAAGGCACAGTACGTTTTAATATTATTCTAATTGAATTGTATTTCCAAGTTACAAGTTTATTTGCTAGTGTGTTAAACATGTCTGATTCAGAGGATGATACCTGTGTCATTTGTTGCAATGCCAAAGTGGAGCCCAATAGAAATTTATGTACTAACTGTATTGATGCTACTTTAAATAAAAGTCAATCTGTACAAATTGAACAAATTTCACCAAACAACGAGGGGAGAGTTATGCCGACTAACTCGCCTCACGTGTCAGTACCTACATCTCCCGCTCAGAGGGAGGTGCGTGATATTGTAGCGCCGAGTACATCTGGGCGGCCATTACAAATCACATTACAGGATATGGCTACTGTTATGACTGAGGTTTTGGCTAAATTACCAGAGCTAAGAGGTAAGCGTGATCACTCTGGGGTGAGAACAGAGTGCGCTGATAATATTAGGGCCATGTCAGACACTGCGTCACAGGTGGCAGAACATGAGGACGGAGAGCTTCATTCTGTGGGTGACGGTTCTGATCCAAACAGACTGGATTCAGATATTTCAAATTTTAAATTTAAACTGGAAAACCTCCGTGTATTACTAGGGGAGGTGTTAGCGGCTCTGAATGATTGTAACACAGTTGCAATACCAGAGAAAATGTGTAGGTTGGATAAATATTTTGCGGTACCGACGAGTACTGAGGTTTTTCCTATACCTAAGAGACTTACTGAAATTGTTACTAAGGAGTGGGATAGACCCGGTGTGCCGTTCTCACCCCCTCCGATATTTAGAAAAATGTTTCCAATAGACGCCACCACAAGGGACTTATGGCAAACGGTCCCTAAGGTGGAGGGAGCAGTTTCTACCTTAGCTAAGCGTACCACTATCCCGGTGGAGGATAGCTGTGCTTTTTCAGATCCAATGGATAAAAAATTAGAGGGTTACCTTAAGAAAATGTTTGTTCAACAAGGTTTTATATTGCAACCCCTTGCATGCATTGCGCCGATCACGGCTGCAGCGGCATTCTGGATTGAGTCTCTGGAAGAGAACATTGGTTCAGCTACTCTGGACGACATTACGGACAGGCTTAGAGTCCTTAAACTAGCTAATTCATTCATTTCGGAGGCCGTAGTACATCTTACTAAACTTACGGCGAAGAATTCAGGATTCGCCATTCAGGCACGCAGGGCGCTGTGGCTAAAATCCTGGTCAGCTGATGTTACTTCTAAGTCTAAATTGCTTAATATACCTTTCAAAGGGCAGACCTTATTCGGGCCCGGGTTGAAAGAGATTATCGCTGACATTACAGGAGGTAAAGGCCATGCCCTGCCTCAGGACAAAGCCAAAGCCAAGACTAGACAGTCTAATTTTCGTTCCTTTCGTAATTTCAAAGCAGGAGCAGCATCAACTTCCTCTGCACCAAAACAGGAAGGAGCTGTTGCTCGCTACAGACAAGGCTGGAAACCTAACCAGTCCTGGAACAAGGGCAAGCAGACTAGGAAACCTGCTGCTGCCCCTAAAACAGCATGAATTGAGGGCCCCCGATCCGGGATCGGATCTAGTGGGGGGCAGACTTTCTCTCTTCGCCCAGGCTTGGGCAAGAGATGTTCAGGATCCCTGGGCGCTAGAGATAATATCTCAGGGATACCTTCTGGACTTCAAATACTCTCCTCCAAGAGAGAGATTTCATCTGTCAAGATTGTCAACAATCCAGACAAAGAAAGAGGCGTTTCTACGCTGCGTACAAGAGCTCTTGTTAATGGGAGTAATCCATCCAGTTCCACGATCGGAACAGGGACAGGGGTTTTACTCAAATCTGTTTGTGGTTCCCAAAAAAGAGGGAACTTTCAGACCAATCCTGGACTTAAAGATCCTAAACAAATTCCTAAGAGTTCCATCGTTCAAGATGGAGACTATTCGGACAATTTTACCTATGATCCAAGAGGGTCAGTACATGACCACTGTAGATTTAAAAGATGCTTACCTTCACATACCGATTCACAAAGATCATTATCGGTACCTAAGGTTTGCCTTCCTAGACAGGCATTACCAGTTTGTGGCTCTTCCATTCGGATTGGCTACAGCTCCAAGAATCTTCACAAAGGTTCTGGGTGCTCTTCTGGCGTTACTAAGACCGCGGGGAATCTCGGTAGCTCCATACCTAGACGACATTCTGATACAAGCTTCAAGCTTTCAAACTGCCAAGTCTCATACAGAGTTAGTGCTGGCATTTCTAAGGTCACATGGATGGAAGGTGAACGAAAAGAAAAGTTCACTCGTTCCACTCACAAGAGTTCCCTTCCTGGGGACTCTTATAGATTCTGTAGAAATGAAGATTTACCTGACAGAGGACAGGCTAACAAGACTTCAAAGTGCTTGCCGCACCCTTCATTCCATTCAACACCCGTCAGTGGCTCAATGCATGGAGGTAATCGGCTTAATGGTAGCGGCAATGGACATAGTACCCTTTGCACGCTTACACCTCAGACCACTGCAACTGTGCATGCTAAGTCAGTGGAATGGGGATTACTCAGACTTATCCCCTTCTCTGAATCTGGATCAAGAGACCAGAAATTCTCTTCTATGGTGGCTTTCTCGGCCACATCTGTCCAGGGGGATGCCATTCAGCAGACCAGACTGGACAATTGTAACAACAGACGCCAGCCTTCTAGGTTGGGGTGCCGTCTGGAATTCTCTGAAGGCTCAGGGACAATGGAGTCAGGAGGAGAGTCTCCTGCCAATAAACATTCTGGAATTGAGAGCAGTTCTCAATGCCCTCCTGGCTTGGCCCCAGTTGACAACTCGGGGGTTCATCAGGTTTCAGTCGGACAACATCACGACTGTAGCTTACATCAACCATCAGGGAGGGACAAGAAGCTCCCTAGCTATGATGGAAGTATCAAAAATAATTCGCTGGGCAGAGTCTCACTCTTGCCACCTGTCAGCAATCCACATCCCGGGAGTGGAGAACTGGGAGGCGGATTTCTTAAGTCGTCAGACTTTTCATCCGGGGGAGTGGGAACTTCATCCGGAGGTCTTTGCCCAAATACTTCGACGTTGGGGAAAACCAGAGATAGATCTCATGGCGTCGCGACAGAACGCCAAGCTTCCTCGTTACGGGTCCAGATCCAGGGATCCAGGAGCAGTCCTGATAGATGCTCTGACAGCACCTTGGGACTTCAGGATGGCTTACGTGTTTCCACCCTTCCCGTTACTTCCTCGATTGATTGCCAGAATCAAACAAGAGAGAGCATCAGTGATTCTAATAGCACCTGCGTGGCCACGCAGGACTTGGTATGCAGACCTGGTGGACATGTCATCCTGTCCACCTTGGTCTCTACCTCTGAAACAGGACCTTCTGATACAGGGTCCCTTCAAACATCAAAATCTAACTTCTCTGAAGCTGACTGCTTGGAAATTGAACGCTTGATTTTATCAAGACGTGGGTTTTCTGAGTCAGTTATTGATACCTTAATACAGGCTAGGAAACCTGTTACCAGAAAGATTTACCATAAGATATGGCGTAAATACCTATATTGGTGTGAATCCAAAGGTTACTCTTGGAGTAAGGTTAGGATTCCTAGGATATTGTCTTTTCTACAAGAAGGTTTAGAAAAGGGTTTATCTGCTAGTTCATTAAAGGGACAGATCTCAGCTCTGTCCATTCTGTTACACAAACGTCTGTCAGAAGTTCCTGACGTCCAGGCTTTTTGTCAGGCTTTGGCCAGGATTAAGCCTGTGTTTAAAACTGTTGCTCCACCATGGAGTTTAAACCTTGTTCTTAATGTTTTACAGGGCGTTCCATTTGAACCCCTTCATTCCATTGATATAAAGTTGTTATCTTGGAAAGTTCTATTTTTAATGGCTATTTCCTCGGCTCGAAGAGTCTCTGAATTATCAGCCTTACATTGTGATTCTCCTTATTTGATTTTTCATTCGGATAAGGTAGTCCTGCGTACTAAACCTGGGTTCTTACCTAAGGTAGTTACTAACAGGAATATCAATCAAGAGATTGTTGTTCCTTCTTTATGCCCAAATCCTTCTTCAAAGAAGGAACGTCTACTGCACAACCTGGATGTAGTCCGTGCTCTAAAATTTTACTTACAGGCAACTAAGGAATTTCGACAAACGTCTTCTCTGTTTGTCATTTACTCTGGGCAGAGGAGAGGTCAAAAAGCTTCCGCTACCTCTCTTTCTTTTTGGCTTCGTAGCATAATTCGTTTAGCTTATGAGACTGCTGGACAGCAGCCTCCTGAAAGAATTACAGCTCATTCTACTAGAGCTGTGGCTTCCACTTGGGCCTTCAAGAATGAGGCCTCTGTTGAACAGATTTGCAAGGCTGCAACTTGGTCTTCGCTTCATACTTTTTCCAAATTTTACAAATTTGACACTTTTGCTTCATCGGAGGCTATTTTTGGGAGAAAGGTTCTTCAGGCAGTGGTTCCTTCTGTATAAAGAGCCTGCCTATCCCTCCCGTCATCCGTGTACTTTTGCTTTGGTATTGGTATCCCAGAAGTAATGATGACCCGTGGACTGATCACACTTAACAGAAGAAAACATAATTTATGCTTACCTGATAAATTCCTTTCTTCTGTAGTGTGATCAGTCCACGGCCCGCCCTGTTTTTAAGGCAGGTAAATATTTTTTAATTTATACTCCAGTCACCACTTCACCCTTGGCTTTTCCTTTCTCGTTGGTCCTTGGTCGAATGAGTGGGAGTGACGTAGAGGGGAGGAGCTATATGCAGCTCTGCTGGGTGAATCCTCTTGCACTTCCTGTTGGGGAGGAGTGATATCCCAGAAGTAATGATGACCCGTGGACTGATCACACTACAGAAGAAAGGAATTTATCAGGTAAGCATAAATTATGTTTTTCAGCTTTGTTTAAAAATGTATTTAAAATTCTGTTTACATTTATTTACATACAGCTAGATTACGAGTTATGCGCGCTATAGGGAAATTATCGAACGCAAAACAAAAGTTGCGTTATTTAATCCCCTATAGTGCAGCCATTACAAGTTTTCAAACATCCTGCTTGTGCGTGCGATATGGCTGCGTTGAGCTCCATACCGCACACAATCCAATAGCTGTTTTGACGTGCTCATACACGCTTTCCCCTTAGACATCAATGGGGAGAGCAGGTGAGAAAAAAGTCTAGCACCTGTGATTGCGGAATTAAAAGCCCTGTAACACAGCCCCATTGATATCTATGGGGGAAAAAAAACCTAACACCCTAACAAAAACCCCACGTCTAAACACCCCTAATCTGCTGACCCCCGACATCGCTGACACCTACATAATGTTATTAATCCCTAATCTGCCGCTCCCGATATCGCTGCCACCTAAATAAATCTATTAACCCCTAATCTGACACTCCCGATATCGCTGCCACTATACTAAAGTTGTTAACCCCTATTCCGCTGCACCCTAACATCGCCCACACTATATTAAAGTTATTAACTCCTCCGCCGCTCCCCGACATCTCCGCCACTACTAAATAAAGGTATTAACCCCTAAACCTCTGGCCTCCCACATCACTACTACTAATTAAACCTATTAACCCCTAAACTGCCAGCCCCCCCACATCGCAACAACCTAAATTAAACTATATTAACCCCTAAACCTAACACCCCCTAACTTTAACATAATTAAAATAGAGCTAAACTAAAGTTACAATTATTAAGTAAATAATACCTATTTAAAATGAAATACATACCTGTGAAATAAAACCTCAGCTAGCTACAGTATAACTAATACTGTAGTTATATTGTAGCTAGCTTAGGTTTTATTTTTATTCACAGGTAAGTTTGTATTTATTTTAACTAGGTAGGCTAGTTAGTAAATAGTTATTAACTATTTACTAACTACCTAACTAAAATAAATACAAACTTACCTGTGAAATAAAACCTAAGCTGCCTTACACTAAAACCTAACATTAAAAAAAATAAAAAAACCTACCATTACAAAAAATAACAAACGAAATTATCCAAAACAATAAAAATTAATCCTATTCTAATATCCTTTTAAAAAAAAGTTAACAGCTTTTTTGCAACAAAACAAAAACCTCCTAACAGTATACAAACCCCCACACCCCAAACCCACAAAATAAAAATAAAGTAAAACCTAATCTACCCATTGCCATGAAAAGGGCATTTGTATGGGCATTGCCCTTAAAAGGGCATTTAGCTCTTTTTGCTGCCCAAGCCCTAATCTAAAAATAAAAACCCACCCAAAACGAAAAAAATACATTACACAAAATAACAAACAAATTATCAAAAATAATAAAAAATATTCCTATTCTAATACCCATTTAAGAAAAAAACCTAATTTAGAATAAATTACCAATAGCCCTTGAAAGGACTTTTTGTAGGGCATTGCCCTAAGTTAAACAGCTCTTTTACCTGATTTTTTTTTTTTTTTACAAAGACCCACTAACATTACAACCCCCCCCCCCAAACCCACAGAATTAAAAAAACTATCTAAAAAACCTAATCTACCCATTGCCCTGAAAAAGGCATTTTAATGGGCATTGCCCTTTTGCTTCCCAAACCATAATCTAAAAAAAAAAAAAAACACCCAGAAAACCCTTAAAAAAAACCTAAGACTAACCCCCGACGATCAACTTACAGTTTTTGAAGTCCCGCTTGAACGATCTTCATCCAGGCGGCGAGAAGTCTTCATCCAGGCGGCCTCTTCTATCTTGATCCTGGCGCCGCGGTTGGGGTCCATCCTGAAGACATCTGGTGCAAAGCATCCTCTTCATACGGTGCCGCCGTACACTGAATCTTCAATGCAAGGTACGCAATTCATGATGGCGTCCCTTGCATTCCTATTGGCTGAAGAATGTAATTCAGCCAATAAGAATTAGAGCTGCTAAAATTGTTCAAATCAGCCAATATGATTTAAGCAGCTCTCATTCTATTAGATGATTCATACGTAGTGACTAATCAGGAAGTGCGGACACAGACCAGTAACCATACAGGACTTTGCTAACACATGTGCCTCGGCTCGCAAGCTGCCAACTACCAGCTACAGAAGTGAATTAATTCTACGGACAAGGTAGGCACACAGAGAGGTGTAAAAGCCTGTTTGTAGTATACTCTGTATCCGCTATCCGCATTATCTACAATAGCCCTTCATACACATCTGTGGATTATAATCATAGACTACACAGTATATTTACAAGCAAAGACTGTCTGACTACTATTTTTCTGCTTCACGCTTGTTGGACTCATTAACTATTGAGATACATTATATTTGTGGTAGCTTCAAACCACTAAGCACTGCTTCACACTTATTTGTCAGATTTAAAACCTGACTAAATGGTGGAAACGGTTACTATTTAGTAACGTTCGAATTAGTGACATTTGGGCACGTTTCACTTTGTCTGAACAGCTTATTCATGAAATTCTTTTAAAGTCTTTTTTAATTTCAATCATCACAACGATTGTTTTTATAGAATATGATTGGTTATATGTGAGATTTGTGAATAAACATTATCATTCATATTTATTTGTATACACCATTTCACTTTTTTATTCTAGTATATATTTTATATTTGTTCAAATACACCACCATACTAATTTAACCCTATAGTTGCTAGCGCACATTACGTACCATTTTTTGCACTTTAGTCCTAGTGAACATGTCATCTCTGCCTCCTTGGAGGCTGCCTCTGAGGAAGGATCTTCTAACTCAGGGTCCTTTCTTTCATCCAAATCTCGTTTCTCTGAAACTGACTGCTTGGAGATTGAACGCTTAGTTTTATCTAAGAGTGTTTTTTCTGAGTCGGTCATTGAGACCATGATCCAGGCTTGTAAGCATGTTACTCGGAAAATTTACCATATGGTATGGCGTAAATACCTTTATTGGTGTGAATCTAAGGGCTACTCTTGGAGTAGGGTTAGGATTCTTATAATTTTGTCTTTTCTCCAGGAAGGTCTGGAGAAGGGTTTGTCATTCAGTACTCTGAAAGGTCATATTTCTGCTTTATCTATTTTGTTGCATAAGCTTTTGGTGGTTGTGCCAGATGTTCAATCTTTTTGTCAGGCCTTGGTCAGAATCAAGCCTGTGTTTAAGTAGGTTACTCCTCCTTGGAGTCTTAACCTTATTCTTAAGGTTTTGCAGCAGGCTCCATTTGAGCCAATGCATTCCATAGATATTAAATTGTTATATTGGAAGGTTTTGTTTCTTGTTGCTATTTCTTCTACGAGAGGAGAATTTCGGAACTCTCGACTTTGCAGTATGATTCACCTTACCTTATCTTTCATGTGGATAAGGTGGTCCTGCGTACTAGGTTGGGTTTTCTTCCTACGGTGGTTTCGGTTAGGAATATTAATCGGGAAATAGTTGTTCCTTCTCTCTGTCCCAATCCTTCTTGTCATAAGGAGCGTCTGTTGCACAATTTGGATGTAGTGTGTGCTTTAAAATTCTATTTACAGGCGACTAAGGATTTTCGCCAGTCTTCTGCTCTGTTTGTTTGTTTCTTGTGAAATCGTAAGGGTCAGAAGACTGCTACTTCTCTTTCCTTTTGGTTGAGAAATATGATTAGTTGTGCTTATGAAACTGCTGGACAGCAGCCTCCTGAGAGTGTTATAGCTCATTCCACTAGGGCTGTCTAGTCTTCTTGTGCTTTCAAAAATGAAGCACACTAAAATTTAATAAATTTGATACTTTTGCCTCAGCTGAGGCCTCTTTTGGGAGGAATGTTCTTCAAGTGGTGGTGGCGGCTTCTGTTTAGGTCCACCTGTCTTTTTTTTCCCTCCCTAGTCATCTGTGTCCTCTAGCTTGGGTATTGGTTCCCACTAGGAATTGATGACGTTGTGGACTCACCGAAAACAAAATTTATGCTTGCGTGATGCACATTTCTCTCTGACAGATTCTGCTATTTGACACCCCACATCTTGTTTTAAACGCTAAATTCTGTCATAATGATTAGTATTGCTTCAGACCTTAGGAAGAGAGGAAAGCTCTTGAAAGCTTGTCTTTAAATATCATGCTAGTCCAATATAGAAGATATCATTGCATACTGCAATATTCTTGTCATTTTGACATCTTGTCCACTGGACTAATACAGCTAGACCAATATTTATATGTTTGAAGGCTTTTGAATTATTCAATCTTTTGCATTGTCTATCTTAAATGTGCCCTTGCACTGATCAAGTTATAATTTTGTAGAATATATATAGGAATGCACTACTATGTGAAAACAGTGGAAAAAACACAGTTTTCACAGTTAAATTATTGGGAAAGTTTGATTTTTAGGGTTTTATGTTGTTGGTTTTTTAATACAAATAATAAAACATTTTATGGAGAAACCAAAAAAAATAAAATGACTTAATTGTCTATTTAAAACCATATTTCCTTCTAATGGCAGTGAGGGTCCACAAAAACATTCATAACCTATGGGTAATGCTTCACCTGGCCACCAGTACAGAACCTTGAAATATCCCTCCCACTTCCCCTACTTCCCCAGTAATTCTTTGCCTTCGTCTACAGGAGGATGGCAGAGGGTCATGCTCTGCTGAATTCTGTATTGTATTGCTCTAAATTGGTTGTTTCTCTTCAAGAAGTTGCAAGGGAATTTTTAGTAGCCATGTAATTATTCTTAGTAGAGTGAATCTTAGCTTTGGGTGTCGCTGGGAAGTTTACCATGCCTCCTTCCAGTACACTTATGTTATCTTCCCTCTCAGGCAACAAGTGTTAGTTACACTGCATTGCCTTCTATCACAGGTCTCTTTCAGGCTTAATATTCTACTGTCAGACCACCTGGGGCTTTAGAGTCGGCTGCATGGACGGCAGATGAAGACTTATGACTGTTAAGTCCCTGGATTCCCTTATTCCCTCCATGGCTTGTGGCCTATGTTATATAGTTTATATATGGTTACAGATATAATTAAAACTATCTCAGCGGTATCTCCAATGTGTTATATATTTTAGAATACAATATTGATTATGACGATCTCTGCAGTAACCTCCAATATATTTGTATTATTTTTTAGTAGTTCTAATCAGGTGATATCTTTTTAAACACGGCAAATTATATTTGTGGAGTAAAGGGGATTCAGTTTGGAAATAAATATACAGATTTATTATACATTAAACAAGATATTAACAAGCGATATACCAATTAATTATACACAAAACAAACTCTTTGATACAATATGAAATAAAATATGCTACTACACTTTGCTTTGATCCTATGGGTATAAATCCAACAGTGAGGTCTATAACAAGGTAAAATTAAATCAGCATGAACCAATTATGCAATATGTGTTACTAACAACAGTTATTTAATTTAATTGTAGCCAATATATTACCATTAAAATTATACCAGGATACTTAGCCATTTATAGCAATTAAGCAGATTCCGAAGGTATGGCTATAACCAGTAAACAATTAAAAAAACCAAAAACTTTTATGATGCCTCAACAAGTCTCAGCCTTAGAGAATACAATACCACTAAAATTAAATATATTTAATTATAATACCCGGGGCTTTCCTTACAATATGCTGGATTAAATGCACACCATCTATAACAAGGTTTCTTGTATTGTTAGTGAAATCTATTAGAAAGTAAAGTGAACCAGCATAGACCAATTATGCAGTATATGTTACTAACAACGGATTTTTAATATAATCTTAGCCAAATATTATCTTTAAAATTTGGTTTTGGTAACTTAAAAAAATACAATGCAATTAGTCAGATTCAGAATATCTACAGCCAAAGAAATGCCTCAGCAAGTCTCAAACTTACTGAGGCATATAAAACTACTAAAATAAAATATACTTAAACATAACACCAGGGTTTTTCTTACAATAAACTGAATTAAGTGAACACTATCTGGAACAAGATTTTCTGATATTGGTATCTGAATTAGATTCCTGGACAAATATGACCTAGACTAAATACATATAAAAATTTGGCCTATAATCATCTTTTACAAATCTTAATAAGGACCTTAAATGCAACAACTGTTTAAATATAATTAGAGACTTTTTTATACTTTCCCAAATGTTTGCTCCTCCAAGCCCTGGGTTATCATTAGTCAAGCTGGGTGTGTTTCCCCTGCATCCGGTCCCAAAAAATCTCTTAGTCCGTAGGAAATACAGACAATAATTTCCAAGGATATCAAAATATAGAATGGGTACAACCAGGATTCAAAATTCTATTTCAGAGGAAAATTGTACAGCGTATCCACCCTTCTTTCATGCAACCCATAGTGTCTTGTGAATGCTCAGTGACCCAATTTATCCTGAACTACAATTCCGCCCCAATCTCCAACAGCCATTCACAGATGTGTGCGGATCTGTAATGCTTTGATTGGATGAATGCTAATTAGCCCCTGGGAATAATCGCTCAATGCTAAGTATAGCTGGTTGTTCTTTCACTAATTCACCACAAGATGGTGATGGTAAGTTGTGCTATAAAAGTGAATGAGACAAAGATAAATCATTTCAGAACATATATAAATAATATGCTTGCATAAGTGTGCACACCCTCTTATAACTGGGGATGTAGCTGTGTTTAGAATTGAGCAATCACATTCAAAATCATGTTAAATAGGAGTCAGTACACACCTGCCATCATTTAAAATGCCTCTGATTAACCCCAAATAAAGTTCAGCTGTTCTAGTAGGTCTTTCCTGACATTTTATTAGTCGCAACCTACAGCAAAAGCCATGGTTCGCCGAGAGCTTCCAAAGCATCAGAGGGATCTCATTGTTAAAAGGTATCAGTCAGGAGAACGGTACAAAAGAATATCCAAGGCATTAGATATACCATGGAACACAGTGAAGACAGTCATCAAGTGGAGAAAATATGGCGCAACAGTGACATTACCAAGAACCGGACGTCCCTCCAAAATTGATGAAAAGACGAAAAAGAAAACTGGTCTGGGAGGCTGCCAAGAGCCCTACAGCACCATTAAAGGAGCTGCAGGAATATCTGGCAAGTACTGGCTGTGTCGTGCATGTGACAACAATCGCCCGTATTCTTCATATGTCTGGGCTATGGGGTAGAGTGGCAAGACGGAAGCCTTTTCTTTCGAAAAAAAACATCCAAGCCCAGCTAAATTTTGCAAAAACACATCTGAAGTCTCCCAAAAGCATGTCGCAAAAGGTGTTCTAGTTTGATGAAACCAAGATTAACCATATAACCAAAAGAACACCATACCCACAGTGAATCATTTTGGTGGCAGCATCATGCTTTGGGTCTGTTTTTCTTCAGCTGGAACTCGGGCCTTAGGCAAGGTAGAGGGAATTATGAACAGTTCCAAATACCAGACAATATTGGCACAAAGCCTTCAGGCTTCTGCTGGAAAGCTGAACATGAAGAGGAACTTCATCTTTCAGCATGACAACGCCCCAAAGCATACATCCAAATCAACAAAGGAATGGCTTCACCAGAAGAAGATTAAAGTTTTGGAATGGCCCAGTCAGAGCCCAGACCTGAATCCAATCGAAAATCTGTGAGGTGACCTGAAGAGAGCTGTGCACAGGAGATGCCCTCGCAATCTGACAGATTTGGAGTATTTTTGCAAAGAAGAGTGGGCAATCTTGCCAAGTCAAGATGTGCCATGCTGAAAACACATACCCAAAAAGACTGAGTGCTGTAATAAAATCAAAGGGTGCTTCAACAAAGTATTAGTTTAAGGGTGTGCACACTTATGCAACCGTATTATTTTAGGTTTTTATTTCTACTTCCCTCCACCTAAAAGATTTTTTCTTTTTTTTTATAAAATATTTTTCTTTATTAGGAAATATGTAGTACATTCATAACAGTATACATAGCATATTATGGCCAGAGGGTTATTAGCAGCATCAGAAAGTCTTTTATAATGAAGATGTTTCATCGAGATTAGTCCATGTTTCACAATGACAGAGACTTACTCACTTGACCGAATAGAATCTTATGTCCTCTGTTAGTAGCAATATAACAATTCTTATGTTCAATAATAGCATAAGGTTATGACATAACAACAAGCATGAAACAAATGTATAACTTGAGAAATTCCAAAATGAACATGCGATACATGAACACATCTCAAACAATAGCGATAAAATCAATAAATACTTCAATATCAGAAGATCTTCAATTTGCTCGATATCTCTGAGTGAATGGAAGGGAGAAGGGGAATAAAATTAAATGGGATAGAGATGGAGAAGGGGGAAAGGAGTGAGAGAAAAAAAAAGGGGGGGAAGAAGGGGGAGGGGGAGAATGTAGGAAAGGGATACTACTATACTTTATGCATGTACTTCTATGGTACAAAACCTCAATTTGATCTGAAATATTAGGCGGCAAAGGGGGAGCTACACAGGACTATAGTCCCAGACCAAGGTATGGAGGTCTTCAGAACCGTGTATGTGGAAAACATATGCTTCCATTGATTTAATATATCGTAGGGTATCTACAACTTGTTCCCAGAGTGGTGCGCCGGCTGAAGCCACATTCTGGCAATGGATAATTTGATTGCTAGAAATAAGTAAATACAAAACAGTTTTTGCGGAGAAGTTACGTTTGTAGGTAGGATATGAAACAGGCCTATACTTGGTGTGATCGGTATTTGGATACCCTTCGTACTACAATATTGAACTGCTTTCTGCCATAGAGGAGCAATGATCGGACAAGTCCACCAGATGTGAACTGAGGTACCCAATGTATCACAAACCCTCCAACACTTGGGAGAGTTAGCATGCGAGATTTTAAATAAACGGACAGGGGTCATGTGCCATTGTAGTAGTATTTTGAGAAACAATTCATAAAGAGTAATGCAATGGGCTGCTTTTTTAGTTAGTCGGATTGCCGATTGCCATATCGATGGCTCAGGCATCACGTCTAAGGAGATCTCCCAGTGTTTTATCGGCGGAGACTTATAGAAAAGTGGGGGATGCAAGATATCCTGGTAAGAGGACGAGAGCAATTTTTTGTGTGAGATTTTTGAGTCCCATCTCATTTCCCACTTAGTTTTAGGTCGTAGCGGGTTCTTGTCAAAACCCCACGACCGGAGAAAGCTCCGTAGCCTCCAAAATGCAGAAGTAAAGGTGGGTTATATCTCTGAAGAAAGGACTGGTATGTGATTAGCTGAGCACCCTCATATAGATCTACTATATTGGTAATGCCTAGGTTGGACCAGAGAGACGGGTGAGTATCCGGTAACGCAAGAGTTAGCCCCTTTATCTTATGGGATGGAGATGGATGTGGAGCAATTGTAGATAAGTTACGGATCTTGTCCCAGAATTTTAGGTTTGAAGCTATAATGGGGTTTAACAACAGAGCCTGTGGTCTGGAATGTTTAGGGAGCCAAATCAGGTCTTCAATGGAGTACCCCAGTGGGAGTGAAGCCTGCTCTAACTCTGCCCATTTACTGTTCGCAGATATGCCCCATTGCCTAACTTGAGATAGACGGGCAGCCTCATGATAGTAAAGAATGTTGGGGGCTGCCGCCCCTCCGGATAATACAGGTTGTTGCAGGGTGCTAGTGGCAATTCTAGGGACCTTGTTACGCCAGATGAATTTATTACATTGTTGTTGGAATTTTCGGATCAGAGAATTAGAAATTGGAATGGGTAGAGATCTGAAAAGATAAGTCAATTTAGGCAAAATTGTCGCTATATGTCCCATCCAGGACAACAACGGAACATTCCAAGCTTCCGTAGACATTGCTATTTCGGATAGCAAAGTTTTAGGTGACAGGGGGCAACCCTGCCTGGTTCCATTTGTGATCACAAAGGGCTCAGAACAGAATCCTAGTCCTCTGACTGTTGCTGAAGGATTGGAGTAACGCTATAAAGGTGAACGAGACTGTGAAACCAAACTGTTGGAGGACAGCTAACATATATTCCCAATTCACCCTGTCGAAGGCCTTTTCAGCGTCCAACGACAGGGTGACACAGGGCAGGTTCAATCTATGGGTCTCAAAGAAGATATTTAATAACCTCCTGGTATTATCGGGGTCCCTCGGCGTCCCCTCACAAAACCCACTTGATCACTATTAATTAGGGATGGAAGAAGAAGGTTAAGACGCGAAGCCAGAATTTTGGCGTAGAGCTTAACATCGAGGTTTAATAGTGAGATAGGCCTATAGCTTGAGCATTCAGTGGGGTCTTTCCCTTGTTTGGGAAGTGTAATAATGGTTGCCTGTAGAAATTCAACAGGGAATCTGCTGCGAGAGCTAGCCGTAGGGAAAAATCTTAATAAAAGGGGGGGGGGGGGGTATAAGCTGTGATTGAAATTTTTTATAGAAAAGGTCTGAAAAACCATCTGGCCCTGGTGATTTGAGAGCCTTAAGGGATTGGATAGCTGTTTTAACCTCGGAACTGGAGATGGGGTCCTGTAAAGCCTCCATCTGTTTTGCAGAGGCAACAGGAAGATTAAGATTAGTGAGGAAGTTGTTTATAATGTTAGGAGTCGGAGGGGGGTCACATTATCTTGTGATAAATTGTAAAGAGACGAATAATAATCAGCAAAAGCTTTACCTATCTCTCTCGGGTGTGTAATGTATTGGCCTTTTACTCTGAAGGAGTGGATGCGGGCCGCTGCTGTCCGTTGTCGCAATCGATTAGCTAAAAGCCCATCAGCTTTATTACCCTTATAGTAGAAGATCTCCTTGAGTCTAAGAAGTCTACCTGCTGATATTTCAGTTTCTAGCTGGACTATCTTCGACTTAAGGTTCGCGAGCTGCTCAGATAGGCACGGCATTGGGTCATTTTTATGCTCGGCAGATAATTTGCATTGGTTTACCAGTAGTTGAGCTAAAGTCTCTCCTTTACGTTTCTTTTGTGCCGCCGCTATTTTGATAAAGGATCCCCTTCCGCACCATTGTCATTTATTTTATGAAACTCAGTCAAATCTCTGGTAATGAAAGCAACTGTATCCGGATCAGAGAAAACAGTTGGCGAAAGTCGCCATGTTGAGGGGCACTGTAGTTCCAGTGGTGATTTTAGAATGATATGTACGGGGTCATGGTCAGACCACGGACATTGAGGGATTCATGACCTAGATATACAGTCCAGGAGTCTTGGTTCAAAAAAGAAAAAAAATCTATTCGTAAGAGTGGTGGACCAACGAGAAATAGGTATAGTCACGTGATGACACGTTAAGGGCCCGCCAAATATCAAACAGATTAAACTGAGAGATGAGAGTTTTAAATTTGTGTGTGAGATCGGCTGAAGCCCTATCAGATTTATGAGATTTATCGGATTTCTTATCCAACAGGGGATCCCAAACAATGTTAAAATCTCCTGCGATGAGGAGAAAACCTTGGTGTAGACAGTCCAATTTATTTAGGAATTTGCGTAGCACTCGTATGTGCTGTTTGTTAGGGCCATAGTAGGAAGCTAGTGTATAAACAACTCCATCAAGAAGACAAATGAGGATTATGTATCTACCTGTGGGTTGGTTTCAATATGGATAGGTTCGTACGCAATATCTTTGTGAATAAGAATAGCAACCCCTCTCTATTTTTGGGAGAAACTTGCCGTCTCAACAACTGGGAACAACTTGGATTGTAGGGGAGTTTTTGTACCCCTTAACCAGTGAGTTTCCTGTAAGAAAACTAGGTGGGCCCTGTTCTTATAAAGAGACCTCAGAAAAATACTCAGCTTGGTCGGGGAGTTCAGCCCTCTGGTATTTTGAGTAATACAATTATACGGCATTGTAATAGGATTCTATCTGGGGTTATAGGATGGGGAAAAAAAAAAGGGCAGAAGGAGAAAAGTCAGAGAACACTCAGCGAAGATCTTAGGAGAAGTCTTAATCAAGTATTATTTAATGAAATTGTGCGGTATTTGTAAAAGATAAACCGCTTTGGTAGCCTCTGAAGTGATATTCAGAGTACTTTAAGGAGGGGGAGACGACGTAAACCAACACAAGCTGGCAGTCAACTGGTAGCAAGAATTAGGGAACACCAACAGTAGAGAAAGGGAAGGAAGAGGGAGAAGCCACTGAACCACACTTAAGTCAAGGGGACACAGATCCACACACTACACACGAAACAAAAAAAAAAAAAGGGAAGAAACCCACAACACACTCACACAGGGAGGACAAATGCATAAACACAGAATAAACCAGACAGAAAAGAATCAGAGGAAAAAAGAAAAAAAAATGGGGTGGAAGCCATGTAGAGAGAGAGCACAATATATTAAGAGGCATATGGGGTCAATGGGTTGACAAATAGGAAAGTGAGATAATCATATGCATGAAAAATAGGTAACAGTTTATCTGCATTTAACTCAACGTACCTAAAACAATCTCGTTTAAACAATGTATGCAAATTAGCAAGTTAATACGAGTACATAGATATAAACTGGCACATAAGTACATTTTAGCGTAACATCAGTCAAACAGTACATGTGCATTAGCAACAACTTATTGGTACACAAACCTGACCTACAAAAATGAGTGGTCTCTATTGAAATTCTAAATGAGAAAAACTATCCCGTCTATTTAGTGCTTTGGTTAGAGTAGTCTAGACAATAATTTACGGGACTAAAGGAATAGCTAACATTTCTCATAATGTCTCCCAGTTCAGGTGTAACTCGGGATATGGTCAGTAAGTGGAGGATGCCCCGTAAGGACATAAACAACACAGAGGCTAATAGTAGAAATATGGGAACAATGTGTCAGATTATAAGAGACACTATCATTGTGTATATAATGTTAAAGGTCATCAAAGATTGGAGGTTCCTTTTTCCCATACCCGCTAATAGTTACAGGGTTAAGGCAATGGGGATATAAAAATTCTACTAACTCCTAGAGGGAATTACTCTAGCTAGGGTCTACTCTAGCATCAAACTGTCACTGCATTAATCCAGGGTCCAGTTCAATGTACCTAAAGAAAGAGGGCCGGAGCTGTAGGGAGAAAAAAACAAAACAAAAAAAAGACACATATGTAGAAATAAATATACATCATCTCGGCACAGCATTCATATAATACAGTTGGGAAAAACACAATTAAAGGCATCTTACTTTTTATTATGGTACCTGGAATGTAAAGAATAGCTAGTAGACATATTACCCTCACAATCACTACTTATTCAACCATCACCATCTTCCCGAGCTGAACTAGTATCATCTGAACCATTAGAGATCCCTCGTGGAGAAGAGACCCAGACTGTGTGTTGGTGCTTGTGAGTCCCATAATTTCATGAGTCTGACTCTGGTCCAGGGTAGTGATGGTATGTTGCTGATTGTCTCTGTGAACTATGAGCCTGGTTGAATGGCCCCAGCGGTACTTGATGTTGCTTATCCTCAAAAACTTAGTGAAGTCCCCAAATGATTTTCGTTGCTGAAGCGTGTGGTAAGAAAGATCAGCAAACACGCTGATGTCCTGGAACTGAGCTGGAAGAGTAGGCTTAGAAAGAGATGCTCTCACCAACCTCTCTTTATAGATGTAAAAATGCAACCTCACAATGACATCTCTAGGTTTGTCAGATGACAAACTTCTGGGGCGTAAGGCTCTGTGAGCCCTATCAATAAGGCCTTCATTGGAATTGGAAGGACGGGCCAAACATCCAAAGTACTTTATTAGAAACGGCATTAAATCACCAGGAGCCACACTTTCCGGGATTCCCCGCAGCCGCAGGTTGTTACGGAGGGAGCGGTCTTCCATGTCCGCCATTTTATCCTCCAAGGTGGTTAACTGCTCCGTTAGATTTTGAGCATATGATAAGATATTAGCCTGGTCTACCGCCATGTCCTCCTGCTTCCTTTCCACTGTTTCCAGTCGTTCTGAAGTGGAGGTGAGATCCCTACGTAAGTCGGCTAGAGAGGCGGTAATTTGAGTTTGGAAAGAAGAGTTATGTGTCGCCAATAAGGATTTGAGAGAGTCCAGAATAAAATTAGGAGTCACTGTAGATGAAGCAGCATCTTGAAGCGCTTGGAAGGTTTTGGCAACAGCATCAGTTTTAGATTGGGGCATGGCTAGATCACCTTGCTGGTCCTCTGGTGTGGGAAGAGACACAGTGTTAAAGTGGTCTGCCACTGTCCTTTTAGGCCCCATAGTTGACGATTTTGGCCGTCTCTTATTAAGATGTGCCATGGGAATAGGACCTCCTTTAGGCACCAGGGCTCCAAATAAAAGATATACAACAAGTACCAGTCAGTTAGTTAATTTAGATGAGCCGATATGAATTATGCACACATAAAAACAGAAACAAAAAAGGACTCAGTGGCCCATGACTTCCCTCCTTGGCATCAGCACACTAGCACCCCATTTATTGAGAAAATAAAGTCGGGTTACTTAAGAATTCCCCAATACGGGGAAGGGGCCTAGGGCCAGTAGGGTACAATGAGAGAGAAGAAATCAGGAGAGACTCCCTAGGTTTGGATTATCTCAGCTTCTGTATCGGTATACGGTTGACAGGGGCAACTCTTGCTTGTAGATCCCTCTAGTGTAGGTAACAGAGGTCTCTCTCCTAGGGATGTGTTCCTTCTGAACTATGTAGGGTAAAAGGAAGTTGGATATGACCCGTGGGCATATGGGCCAACGGGAAAGGGAGAAGAGAGACTTGTCAGCCAAGTGTAGGAGATTATAGAAGCAGCGTTAGATAAATGCCCAAAAATGCTTAGCTTTTTTGTATAAAGGTTAGCTGTTATTAACTGAAGTTTATGCCAATGTTAAGTATAGAATGCAGTACTTGTGCATATGGGTATACCTTAGGTGTTTAATGGCCCACGCAAAAATGTTCAGTCTCAATAACCGTTATGATGACAAGGCCCAAGTTCAGGATTTATAGCTCCCCCTTTGCTGTTATTTAAACACCACTACGTGACGTCATCTTATCAAAGTGGCCTATAATAATTTAATAGCCCCTGGAGCACTTATATAAGGGAGGTGTGATATGGGGAAAGGAGCACCCCTTGTGCAGTAACGTTACTGTAAGATCGTTACCTCCTGTATGTGGGTCTGCATAGCTTCTAGAACCGGGAGCCTCCCCGACTGGTGAACCAGCCAGCTGTAGCAAGTACAGAGTCCGGAGCGGAGCCCCGACCCTCCGGCTCGGCAATCGATGAGCTACCGCTCCCCCTGCTTTCAAAAGGAAGAAGAAGATGGGCTAAGATGGCGGCTGTCCGCGCCAATCCGCCAGACCAGATGCTCCACAAGTCTCTCAGCATGCAACCACGGGCAGCTGAAGCTTCTACAAGCTAAACACCAGTGTTGAGGGATCAGCAGAAGGTTGAAGTCCGAATTTCTCTGCCTGCCGGAGGTTACAGGCGGCGTTAGCTGCTCCACCTAAAAGATTTTAGTTTGTTTTGCAATTGAGTTGTACAGTTTATAGGTCACATTAAAGGTGGAAAAAGTTCTGGAATGATTTATCTTTGTCTCATTTTTTTACATCACAGAAACATGACATTTTAACAGGGGTGTGTAGATGTAGACTCTTTATATCCACTGTATATATGTATGTGTGTGTGTGTATATATATATATATATATATATATATATATATACACACATATATATATATATATATATATATATATATATATATATATATATATATATATATATATATATATATATATACACACAACACAAACAGTGAAGACACAGCACAGGAATTTTTTTTCAAAAGTGTAAATATAATTGACGTTTCGGGGATAGATTCTCCCCTTCTTCAGAATATGTATACATATTCATTTATCTTATCTGTTAGCTAGACTTCATACATTTACCAAATATACTTAAATAAGTATTCATGTCTTTATGGCTTATCATTTGTGCATAGGGTCACCATAGGGTTTAAAATGAGGTATACATAGGCTTTAACATAGAGAGATATTGTATAATATATATATATATATATATATATATATATATATATATATATATATATATATATATATATATATACTGTATATATCAATCTCCATATATTCATTTAATATTTTTGTTTAACTAAACTGTACCAGTTTAAAATTAAATCCTTATGACTTAGACACTTATTTATACATAAGGCATTTACATAAATAGAATTTCCTTATGGGGACATCTCATATATAAGTGTATGTTACAGATGAGGCATAATGAATTATATAGTATTTTACAATAGTTTCTCATATGTATATTTTAGTCTGTCATGACTCCTCAATGCATGGTGATGTCTGGGAGTATGATTTGGTCAAGATATATATATATATATATATATATATATATATATATATATTAGAAAAAATTAGAGAGAGTAGTATATACCACTTATTAAACCTCACGGTGCTTCCCTCTAACAAATATTATATATTCATAAAAAAGAAAGAAATATATTAGAGAATATGATAATCCTCTAAAAAAGAAAGGGAATAACAACAGCACACATATGAGGTATGTGTCACAATTTATTGGACTAACAGAGCATTATCACAGAGGTGTCAGCCCACTCATGTCCCGCCGTCCTGTTTCAAGCAGGAACATGCAACCAAACAAATATGTATATACTAAAAACAGCAACCAATCTCTTTTAACTATGACACAGGCCTGTTTCGTATAAAGACTAGCTCTTTACCTATCATATACACATGCTATATGGAGAAGAACCATAAATCTGCATAAATATCTGATATGTATATCATATATCAGTACGTACTCCACAATATATAAGTAAAGCAATATCGTCAGTCTTTTTATCTCAGCTGAAGACCGCACATCACCTTGCTTACGATATCAAATATGCAAATGATAAACTGCGTTGTTGAAAAAGGAATAAAGCTGTTTATACTAGATGTTCATATCACCTTACTTACAGAACCACTTGACAGTTTGTATATCAAACATGGAGCACAACATTTACACATTCTTAGGAGCGAGTTTCAGCGTTCATATGTTATTTCGACCCACGCCATACACCGCCTCAGTGTGACGACTTTCATGTGGGAGGAGGAAACCAACCTCCAAGTCCTTCCTGATTGGACAGGCTGTACTGTTTACTCTTAATGTAGCAAACAATCCTCGCACTGGATACTATGTATCCGTTCTTACCAACGATGTACCAAAAACATTCGATTGCACCTTCAGGCATGCATAGGGTATATATTAGATCTTACCACAGATGTACCATTCCTCCTATAGCATGCAATCTGTACCGCTCCAACCTTCCACTCCTTAAGGTAGTAACATTCACCACACTGAGCACAGTGTATCCGATCTTACCACAGATGTACCCAATTTAATAGGATTACACCTCCAGACATGCACATTATGTTACGAATCTTACCACAGATGTACCATTTCATTTAAGCATGTCATATGTAGCCTTTCCTGCTCCAACGCTCCATCCGTTCAAATGCAGCAGTAATCTGACATTATCAGCGTTCTTACTCCATGCAATATCGCTTAAACTTTTATAAGCAACATGATAACAGGTAGTCATACAAAAGATAGTTCACATATTGAATTTCCTGGAGATAGTCGACTTTCCTCCAAGATAAAACACATAAGTTCCAACGCACGTTTCACCCCCACAAAGATGTTGTTACAGGGGCTCGTCAGGGCATACCTTTCATTCTTAAGACCTCCTCCTTATAAAACACCTGGTGATATCTAATTGGGTAACCATTTCTCCAACATAGGTGTGTCCGGTCCACGGCGTCATCCTTACTTGTGGGATATTCTCTTCCCCAACAGGAAATGGCAAAGAGCCCAGCAAAGCTGGTCACATGATCCCTCCTAGGCTCCGCCTACCCCAGTCATTCTCTTTGCCGTTGTACAGGCAACATCTCCACGGAGATGGCTTAGAGTTTTTTAGTGTTTAACTGTAGTTTTTATTATTCAATCAAGAGTTTGTTATTTTAAAATAGTGCTGGTATGTACTATTTACTCTGAAACAGAAAAGAGATGAAGATTTCTGTTTGTATGAGGAAAATGATTTTAGCAACCGTTACTAAAATCCATGGCTGTTCCACACAGGACTGTTGAGAGGAATTAACTTCAGTTGGGGGAACAGTGAGCAGTCTCTTGCTGCTTGAGGTATGACACATTCTAACAAGACGATGTAATGCTGGAAGCTGTCATTTTCCCTATGGGATCCGGTAAGCCATGTTTATTAAGATAGTAAATAAGGGCTTCACAAGGGCTTATTAAGACTGTAGACTTTTTCTGGGCTAAATCGATTCATATATTACACATATTTAGCCTTGAGGAATCATTTAATCTGGGTATTTTGGTAAAATTATATCGGCAGGCACTGTTTTAGACACCTTATTCTTTAGGGGCTTTCCCTAATCATAGGCAGAGCCTCATTTTCGCGCCGGTATTGCGCACTTGTTTTTGAGAGGCATGACATGCAGTCGCATGTGTGAGGAGCTCTGATACATAGAAAAGACTTTCTGAAGGCGTCATTTGGTATCGTATTCCCCTTTGGGCTTGGTTGGGTCTCAGCAAAGCAGATACCAGGGACTGTAAAGGGGTTAAAGTTAAAAACGGCTCCGGTTCCGTTATTTTAAGGGTTAAAGCTTCCAAATTTGGTGTGCAATACTTTTAAGGCTTTAAGACACTGTGGTGAAATTTTGGTGAATTTTGAACAATTCCTTCATATTTTTTCGCAATTGCAGTAATAAAGTGTGTTCAGTTTAAAATTTAAAGTGACAGTAACGGTTTTATTTTAAAACGTTTTTTGTACTTTGTTATCAAGTTTATGCCTGTTTAACATGTCTGAACTACCAGATAGACTGTGTTCTGAATGTGGGGAAGCCAGGGTTCCTTCTCATTTAAATAAATGTGATTTATGTGACAATGAAAATGATGCCCAAGATGATTCCTCAAGTGAGGGGAGTAAGCATGGTACTGCATCATTCCCTCCTTCGTCTACACGAGTCTTGCCCACTCAGGAGGCCCCTAGTACATCTAGCGCGCCAATACTCCTTACTATGCAACAATTAACGGCTGTAATGGATAATTCTATCAAAAACATTTTAGCCAAAATGCCCACTTATCAGCGTAAGCGCGACTGCTCTGTTTTAGATACTGAAGAGCATGATGACGCTGATGATAATGGTTCTGAAATGCCCCTACACCAGTCTGATGGGGCCAGGGAGGTTTTGTCTGAGGGAGAAATTTCAGTTTCAGGGAAAATTTCTCAACAAGCTGAACCCGATGTGATTACATTTAAATTTAAGTTGGAACATCTCCGCGCTCTGCTTAAGGAGGTATTATCCACTCTGGATGATTGTGAGAATTTGATCATCCCAGAGAAACTATGTAAAATGGACAAGTTCCTAGAGGTCCCGGGGCTCCCAGAAGCTTTTCCTATACCCAAGCGGGTGGCGGACATTGTAAATAAAGAATGGGAAAGGCCCGGTATACCTTTCGTCCCTCCCCCCATTTTTAAAAAATTGTTTCCTATGGTCGACCCCAGAAAGGACTTATGGCAGACAGTCCCCAAGGTCGAGGGAGCGGTTTCCACTTTAAACAAACGCACCACTATACCCATAGAAGATAGTTGTGCTTTCAAAGATCCTATGGATAAAAAATTAGGTTTACTTAAAAAGATGTTTGTTCAGCAGGGTTACCTTCTACAACCAATTTCATGCATTGTCCCTGTCACTACAGCCGCGTGTTTCTGGTTCGATGAGCTAGTAAAGGCGGTCGATAGTGATTCTCCTCCTTATGAGGAGATTATGGACAGAATCCGTGCTCTCAAATTGGCTAATTCTTTCACCCTAGACGCCACTTTGCAATTGGCTAGGTTAGCGGCTAAGAATTCTGGGTTTGCTATTGTGGCGCGCAGAGCGCTTTGGTTGAAATCTTGGTCAGCTGATGCGTCTTCCAAGAACAAACTACTTAACATTCCTTTCAAGGGGAAAACGCTGTTTGGCCCTGACTTGAAAGAGATTATCTCTGATATCACTGGGGGCAAGGGCCACGCCCTTCCTCAGGATCGGTCTTTCAAGGCCAAAAATAAACCTAATTTTCGTCCCTTTCGTAGAAACGGACCAGCCCAAAGTGCTACGTCCTCTAAGCAACAGGGTAATACTTCTCAAGCCAAGCCAGCTTGGAGACCAATGCAAGGCTGGAACAAGGGAAAGCAGGCCAAGAAACCTGCTACCAAGACAGCATGAAATGTTGGCCCCCGATCCGGGACCGGATCTGGTGGGGGGCAGACTCTCTCTCTTCGCTCAGGCTTGGGCAAGAGATGTTCTGGATCCTTGGGCACTAGAAATAGTCTCCCAAGGTTATCTTCTGGAATTCAAGGGGCTTCCCCCAAGGGGGAGGTTCCACAGGTCTCAGTTGTCTTCAGACCACATAAAAAGACAGGCATTCTTACATTGTGTAGAAGACCTGTTAAAAATGGGAGTGATTCATCCTGTTCCATTAGGAGAACATGGGATGGGGTTCTACTCCAATCTGTTCATAGTTCCCAAAAAAGAGGGAACGTTCAGACCAATCTTAGATCTCAAGATCTTAAACAAGTTTCTCAAGGTTCCATCGTTCAAAATGGAAACCATTCGAACAATTCTTCCTTCCATCCAGGAAGGTCAATTCATGACCACGGTGGATTTAAAGGATGCGTATCTACATATTCCTATCCACAAGGAACATCATCGGTTCCTAAGGTTCGCATTCCTGGACAAGCATTACCAGTTCGTGGCGCTTCCTTTCGGATTAGCCACTGCTCCAAGGATTTTCACAAAGGTACTAGGGTCCCTTCTAGCGGTGCTAAGACCAAGGGGCATTGCAGTAGTACCTTACTTGGACGACATTCTAATTCAAGCGTCGTCCCTTCCTCAAGCAAAGGCTCACACGGACATAGTCCTGGCCTTTCTCAGATCTCACGGATGGAAAGTGAACGTGGAAAAGAGTTCTCTATCTCCGTCGACAAGAGTTCCCTTCTTGGGAACAATAATAGACTCCTTAGAAATGAGGATTTTTCTGACAGAGGCCAGAAAAACAAAACTTCTAAACTCTTGTCGGATACTTCATTCCGTTCCTCTTCCTTCCATAGCGCAGTGCATGGAAGTGATAGGTTTGATGGTAGCGGCAATGGACATAGTTCCTTTTGCGCGCATTCATCTAAGACCATTACAACTGTGTATGCTCAGTCAGTGGAATGGGGACTATACAGACTTGTCTCCGAAGATACAAGTAAATCAGAGGACCAGAGACTCACTCCGTTGGTGGCTGTCCCTGGACAACCTGTCACAAGGGATGACCTTCCGCAGACCAGAGTGGGTCATTGTCACGACCGACGCCAGTCTGATGGGCTGGGGCGCGGTCTGGGGATCCCTGAAAGCTCAGGGTCTTTGGTCTCGGGAAGAATCTCTTCTACCGATAAATATTCTGGAACTGAGAGCGATATTCAATGCTCTCAAGGCTTGGCCTCAGCTAGCGAGGGCCAAGTTCATACGGTTTCAATCAGACAACATGACGACTGTTGCGTACATCAACCATCAGGGGGGAACAAGGAGTTCCCTGGCGATGGAAGAAGTGACCAAAATCATTCAATGGGCGGAGACTCGCTCCTGCCACCTGTCTGCAATCCACATCCCAGGAGTGGAAAATTGGGAAGCGGATTTTCTGAGTCGTCAGACATTGCATCCGGGGGAGTGGGAACTCCATCCGGAAATCTTTGCCCAAATCACTCAACTGTGGGGCATTCCAGACATGGATCTGATGGCCTCTCGTCAGAACTTCAAGGTTCCTTGCTACGGGTCCAGATCCAGGGATCCCAAGGCGACTCTAGTAGATGCACTAGTAGCACCTTGGACCTTCAAACTAGCTTATGTATTCCTGCCGTTTCCTCTCATCCCCAGGCTGGTAGCCAGGATCAATCAGGAGAGGGCGTCGGTGATCTTGATAGCTCCTGCGTGGCCACGCAGGACTTGGTATGCAGATCTGGTGAATATGTCATCGGCTCCACCATGGAAGCTACCTTTGAGACGAGACCTTCTTGTTCAAGGTCCGTTCGAACATCCGAATCTGGTCTCACTCCAGCTGACTGCTTGGAGATTGAACGCTTGATCTTATCAAAGCGAGGGTTCTCAGATTCTGTTATTGATACTCTTGTTCAGGCCAGAAAGCCTGTAACTAGAAAAATTTACCACAAAATTTGGAAAAAATATATCTGTTGGTGTGAATCTAAAGGATTCCCTTGGGACAAGGTTAAGATTCCTAAGATTCTATCCTTCCTTCAAGAAGGATTGGAAAAAGGATTATCTGCAAGTTCCTTGAAGGGACAGATTTCTGCCTTGTCTGTGTTACTTCACAAAAAGCTGGCAGCTGTGCCAGATGTTCAAGCCTTTGTTCAGGCTCTGGTTAGAATCAAGCCTGTTTACAAACCTTTGACTCCTCCTTGGAGTCTCAACTTAGTTCTTTCAGTTCTTCAGGGGGTTCCGTTTGAACCCTTACATTCCGTTGATATTAAGTTATTATCTTGGAAAGTTTTGTTTTTGGTTGCAATTTCTTCTGCTAGAAGAGTTTCAGAATTATCTGCTCTGCAGTGTTCTCCTCCTTATCTGGTGTTCCATGCAGATAAGGTGGTTTTACGTACTAAACCTGGTTTTCTTCCAAAAGTTGTTTCTAACAAAAACATTAACCAGGAGATAGTCGTGCCTTCTCTGTGTCCGAAACCAGTTTCGAAGAAGGAACGTTTGTTGCACAATTTGGATGTTGTTCGCGCTCTAAAATTCTATTTAGATGCTACAAAGGATTTTAGACAAACATCTTCCTTGTTTGTTGTTTATTCTGGTAAAAGGAGAGGTCAAAAAGCAACTTCTACCTCTCTCTCTTTTTGGATTAAAAGCATCATCAGATTGGCTTACGAGACTGCCGGACGGCAGCCTCCTGAAAGAATCACAGCTCATTCCACTAGGGCTGTGGCTTCCACATGGGCCTTCAAGAACGAGGCTTCTGTTGATCAGATATGTAGGGCAGCGACTTGGTCTTCACTGCACACTTTTACCAAATTTTACAAGTTTGATACTTTTGCTTCTTCTGAGGCTATTTTTGGGAGAAAGGTTTTGCAAGCCGTGGTGCCTTCCATTTAGGTGACCTGATTTGCTCCCTCCCTTCATCCGTGTCCTAAAGCTTTGGTATTGGTTCCCACAAGTAAGGATGACGCCGTGGACCGGACACACCTATGTTGGAGAAAACAGAATTTATGTTTACCTGATAAATTACTTTCTCCAACGGTGTGTCCGGTCCACGGCCCGCCCTGGTTTTTTTAATCAGGTCTGATAATTTATTTTCTTTAACTACAGTCACCACGGTATCATATGGTTTCTCCTATGCAAATATTCCTCCTTAACGTCGGTCGAATGACTGGGGTAGGCGGAGCCTAGGAGGGATCATGTGACCAGCTTTGCTGGGCTCTTTGCCATTTCCTGTTGGGGAAGAGAATATCCCACAAGTAAGGATGACGCCGTGGACCGGACACACCGTTGGAGAAAGTAATTTATCAGGTAAACATAAATTCTGTTTTTGTACCTCCTTTCATTCACTTAAAGGAACAGGTCAATCTACCAAATAGATATAATACAATTAATTGCCCTTTTTTGTTAGACGTTTTTTTGTATATACAAAAAACCACCTACTTGAGATAATTAAATAGAGCTATTCAAACCTAATTCCTGGCATATAGCAATTATCAATCTCAAAGTTTGTTCCATATTCCTACCCCCTCACCATGTCATTCACCATACCGGACAACCTGCTAGTATATTCACTATACTTTTATGATCTTCTACAAAGATACACTAATCTCCATATAACATGCATACACTAGACAGCATCTCACAAAAAAGCTTGCAAATTCTAATTTATCATTTAATCCCGCAGGGATTCTAGTCCCTAACCTATATATCCATTTGGCCTCTTTTTGGAGAAGAATTTTATCATTATCACCTCCACGGCATGTGTATATGATAGGTAAAGAGCTCTAACTGGTTTGGATTATTTATTAATCTTATCCAGATACTGTTGCAACTTGAGTCTTTATACGATACAGGCCTGTGTCATAGTTAAGAGATTGGTTCCTGTTTTTAGTATATACATATTTGTTTGGTTGCATGTTCCTGCTTGAAACAGGACGGCGGGACATGAGTGGGCTGACACCTCTGTGATAATGCTCTGTTAGTCCAATAAATTGTGAAACATACCTCATATGTGTGCTGTTGTTATTCCCTTTCTTTTTTTAGATGCTTATCATATTCTCTAGTATATTTCTTTCTTTTTTATGAATATATAATATATATACTGTATATATATTTATATACAATACATAAATGTACAAGTCACATATATATATATATATATATATATATATATATATATATATATATATATATATATATATATATATATATATATATATATAGAGAGAGAGAGAGAGAGATACACAGGCATATATATATATATATACTTTCATATTATACTGGTTATTTCATATACTTAATTCCATATTTAACTTATCTACATGTATAGTTATCAGATTTTTGAAGTAGTTATTTTAAAAACATATGCTCCTTATACACACATAATGCAATACTGGTCATTTTTACATGTCTTTCCCAAGTAAATATGGTGCCTTGTGTTAAGGAGTGTTTGAGTAAGCCAGTAGGTATCCCATTAACATATCAGTGAGGGTCCATTTGTTTTTAATTCCATCCACCAAAGTTCCTAGACAATGGGACTCCACCTGTGTTTCTCTTTTGTGTTCACAAACAGCAGGGGTTCTTCCTGGCCAAAAGTAACCTCTGGACACATGTGATCCAAGATAATTGTTAGCCAAATGCTCAAGCTTAATTAGAATGCCAGATCCAAGATGATTTTAAATACATTTCCTGTAGAAAATTAATTCTTAATAATTTTATAAAATCTGATATAGACAGCTCCCCACAGATGATTTAACACCTATTTGTGGGATTTTATTGATGACTGGGGATAGGGGACTTTTATTATTGCTTTGAATCCTCCAGTGGGGGAGGGCAAGAAGGGAAACACCTCTAGGGCTCATTTTATTCTGGGACCTCCAGTAGAAGGTTTTATTGTGTCCTAATTAGTTTTCCCTCAGTGGTGGCGGCTCAGTTTTTTTAATATTGGATGTTCGGATGTTACTGCACGCTGTTGTTATATGGGCATACATGTTGAGGGCTCCGGCAGTACCAGAATATGTTTTAAAAATAATCTGTTTGAAGATAGATTTATTTGAGCATGTAGGTGTGTTTTGGGGAGCGCAGGAAGTCTAGGGCATTTATGTATGGGGCTACACCTAACAGCACGGTAGTCTGTGGCACCATTTTGACTGCTGTATCGGTGTGTGGGTAAACACTATTTCTCCAACATTGGTGTGTCCGGTCCACGGCGTCATCCATTACTTGTGGGAAATGTTCTCCCCCACAGGGAAAGGCAAGGAGAGCACACAGCAAGAGCTGTCTATATAGCTCCCCCTCTGGCTCCGCCCCCCAGTCATTCTCCTTGCCGCTCTGAACAAGTAGCATCTACCACGGGGATGGCGAGGAGTTTGTGGTGTTAGTTGTAGTTTTTTATTCTTCTATCAAGAGTTTGTTATTTTAAAATAGTGCTGGCTTGTACTATTTACTCTATAACAGAAAAGTGATGAAGATTTCTGTTTGAGGGCTATGATTTTAGCACAAGTAACTAAAATCCATTACTGTTACCACACAGGACTATTGAAACAAGAGAACATCAGTTGGGGGTAACAGTTTGCAGACTCATCTGCTTCAGGTATGACTAGTCTCCTTCTAACAACACAGGCTAATGCTAGATGACAGTAATTTTTCCCCTCAGGGGAAACGGTAAGCCATTTTTCTTTCACCTCAGCAAAAAAGATAACAGGCTTCCCCTTTTTGTTTTTTATGCTGGTAGACACTGTTAGGGGCTAAATCGATTGGTTTTTATTACAATATTATACCATTTGAAATATTTTATAAGCTCACATACACTTGGGAACGTTTTTTTTATTGATCTGGCTTGTTTTAGACACCTAAATCTAGTCAGGAAGGCCCCTTCACTCTAGTGTGCTGAGGGAGGAAGCCTCATTTTGGCACTTCAGCTGTGCAGTTGAATTTCAAGGCAGTGCATGCAGATTCATGTGAGAGGGTCCTGTGGTTCAGAAAGTGACTCCAAAAGGCTTTTTTCTGTGAATGGTGACCCCTAAGGAAGGTAAAAAGCTGCAGCAAGGCTGTAGCTGGGATTGTGGTGTGTAAAAATGGTTAAATCCAACAATTGCTTGTTTTAAGAGCTAGAGTCTCCATATTTGCTGTGCAATACTTTCTAAGCATTAAGACACTGGGGTCCAAATTTCAGAAAAATCGGATATTGCCTTCATAGTTTTTTGAACATTCAGAAATAAATGTGTCATTTTATTATTTAAAGAGACAGTAACGTTTTTGTTTAAAATCGTTTTTATTGCATTGTTTGCCAGCCTAAATCTGTTTAACATGTCTGTTCCATCAGATAACCTATGTTCTGTGTGTATAGAGACAAATGTGGTTCCCCCTTCGAATGTTTGTGATAATTGCGCCATAGCGTCCAAACAAAATCAGGACAGCTCTGTTATTTTTCATAATGTTACCCAAGATGATTTATCTAATGAAGGTAGTGGGGATAGCTCTACATCCTCTCCTTCTGTGTCTACACCAGCTTTGCCCGCGCAGGTGACACCTAGCGCGCCAGTGCTTATTTCTATGCAATAATTATCAGCAGTAGTGGATAATTCTATAGCAAATCTTTTATCCAAACTGCCAGTTTTTCAGAGAAAGCGTGATTGTTCAGTTTTAAATACAGATAAAAAGGATGAACAATCAGACGCTGACGATGCCTTATCTATTTTACCCTCACATCAATCGGAATTGGCTGTGAGGGAAGGGCTGTCTGAGGGTGAAATTTCAGACTCAGGAAAAATTTCTCAACAGGCAGAACCTGATCTAGTGGCATTTAAGTTTAAGCTAGAACATCTCCGCGCTTTGCTTAAGGAGGTATTAGCTACTCTGGATGACTGTGATTCCATGGTAGTACCAGAGAAGTTGTGAAAATTGGACAAATTTTTAGAGGTCCCAGTGCACGACGACGCTTTCCAATACCTAAGAGGGTAGCGAACATAGTGGAAAAGGAGTGGGAGAAGCCAGGTGTACCCTTTGCCCCACCTCCTATATTTAAGAAAATGTTTCCCATAGTAGACCCTAGAAGGGACGCATGGCAAACGGTCCCGAAGGTTGAGGGAGCTGTTTCAACACTAGCGAAGCGCACAACTATTCCTATAGAGGACAGCTGCGCTTTCAAAGATCCTATGAATAAAAAATTGGAAGGATTGCTTAAAAAGATTTTTGTTCAGCAAGGGTTCATCATTCAACCAGCTACGTGTGTTATTACTGTCACTTCAGCAGCGTCCTTTTGGTTCGAAGAACTAGAAAGGTCGCTCCAGAAAGAGACTTCCTATGAAGAAGTCATGGACAGAATTCACGCATTAAAGTTAGCTAATTCCTTTATATTGGATGCCGCCTTTCAAATAACGAAATTGGCGGCGAAAAACTCAGGTTTTGCTATAGTAGCGCGGAGGGCGCTTTGGCTAAAAGCCTGGTCGGCAGATGTGTCGTCCAAGACTAAGTTACTGAATATTCCTTTCAAGGGTAAGACCCTTTTTGGGCCGGAATTGAAGGAAATTATTTCAGACATCACTGGGGGTAAGGGCCATGCCCTCCCACAGGATAGGCCTTTTAAGGCTAAGAACAAGTCTAATTTTCGTTCCTTTCGCAATTTCAGGAACGGACCGGCTAATAACTCCATTGCCGCTAGACAAGAAGGTAACGCGGCCCAGCCCAAACCCGCTTGGAAGCCCATGCAAGGCTGGAACAAGGGTAAACAAACCAAGAAACCTGCTGCTTGCTACCAAGACAGCATGAAGGGGTAGCCCCTGATCCAGGACCGGATCTGGTAGGGGGCAGACTATCTCTCTTCGCTCAGGCTTGGGCAAGAGATGTTCTGGATCCCTGGGCACTAGAGATAGTTTCCAAGGGATACCTGTTAGAATTCAAGGGACTTCCTCAAAAGGGAAGGTTCCACCTGTCTCGCTTATTTTCAGACCAGATAAAGAAACAGGCATTCTTACATTGTGTAAGAGACCTATCAAAGATGGGAGTGATAAACCCAGTCCCCTCCGGGGAACAAGGTCTAGGGTTTTACTCAAACCTGTTTGTGGTTCCCAAAAGAGGGAACTTTCAGGCCAATTCTGGATTTAAAGATATTAAACAAGTTCCTCAGAGTTCCATCCTTCAAGATGGAAACCATTCGGACAATCTTATCAACAATCCAGCAGGGTCAATTTTTGACTACCGTGGATCTAAAGGATGCGTATCTGCATATCCCAATCCACAAATCTCATCATCAGTTCCTGAGGTTCGCCTTTCTGGACAAACATTACCAGTTTGTGGCTCTTCCATTCGGTTTAGCCACCGCTCCCAGAATTTTCACAAAGGTGCTAGGGTCCCTTCTAGCGGTCCTAAGACCGAGGGGCATCGCTGTAGCACCTTATCTAGACGACATCCTAATCCAAGCGTCGTCTCTTTCCAAAGCGAGGGCTCATACAGACATTGTGTTGGCTTTTCTCAGATCTCACGGGTGGAAAGTGAACATAGAAAAAAGTTCACTGTCACCGTCCACAAGGGTTCCTTTTCTGGGAACAATAATAGATTCTGTGGAAATGAAGATCTTTCTCACAGACGTCAGAAAGACAAAGCTTCTAAAAGCTTGTCGAGTTCTTCACTCTATTCCTCAACCCTCCATAGCTCAATGCATGGAAGTAATAGGACTAATGGTCGCAGCAATGGATGTGGTTCCTTTTGCTCAAATTCATCTAAGACCATTACAGCTGTGCATGCTCAATCAGTGGAATGGGGACTATACAGACTTGTCTCCCCAAATTCAAGTAGACCAGGTAACCAGGGACTCACTTCTCTGGTGGTTGACCCAGGATAACCTGTCTCAGGGAATGAGTTTCCGCAGACCGGAGTGGGTCATCGTCACGACCGACGCCAGCCTCTTGGGGTGGGGCGCGGTCTGGGACTCTCTGAAAGCTCAGGGCCTATGGTCGCGGGAAGAGTCGCTTCTCCCGATAAACATTTTGGAACTAAGAGCTATATTCAATGCACTCCTGGCTTGGCCTCAGCTAGCGGAAGCCAGGTTCATAAGATTTCAGTCGGACAACATAACGACTGTTGCGTACATCAATCATCAGGGGGGAACAAAGAGTTCCCTAGCGATGAAGGAAGTAACCAAGATAATCCAATGGGCAGAGAATCACTCCTGCCATCTATCTGCTATTCACATCCCAGGAGTAGACAACTGGGAGGCGGACTATTTGAGTCGTCAGACTTTCCATCCGGGGGAGTGGGAACTCCATCCGGAGGTCTTTGCTCAGTTAACCCAATTATGGGGCATTCCAGACATGGATCTAATGGCGTCCCGTCAGAACTTCAAGATTCCTTGCTACGGGTCCAGATCCAGGGATCCCAAGGCGACTCTAGTGGATGCATTAGTGGCGCCTTGGTCGTTCAACCTAGCATATGTGTTTCCACCGTTTCCTCTCCTCCCCAGGCTCATAGCCAGGATCAAACAGGAGAAGGCCTCGGTGATTCTGATAGCTCCTGCGTGGCCACGCAGGACTTGGTATGCAGACCTGGTGAATATGTCATCGGCTCCACCATGGAAGCTACCTTTGAGACAGGACCTTCTACTACAAGGTCCATTCGAACATCCCAATCTAGTTTCTCTGCAGCTGACTGCTTGGAAATTGAACGCTTGATTTTATCCAAGCGTGGGTTTTCAAATTCTGTGATTGATACTCTGGTCCAAGCCAGAAAACCTGTGACTAGAAAGATTTACCATAAAATATGGAAAAAATATATCTGTTGGTGTGAATCCAAAGGATTCTCCTGGAGTAAGATTAAAATTCTAAAGATTCTCTCCTTTCTCCAAGAAGGTTTGGATAAAGGATTGTCAGCTAGTCTCTAAAAGGACAGATTTCTGCATTATCCGTCTTGTTGCACAAACGACTGGCAGCTTTGCCAGATGTACAAGCTTTTGTTCAGGCTTTGGTTAGAATCAAGCCTGTTTACAGACCCATGACTCCTCCTTGGAGTCTAAATTTAGTTCTTTCAGTTCTTCAAGGGGTTCCGTTTGAACCTTTACATTCCATAGATATTAAGTTACTATCTTGGAAAGTTCTGTTTTTGGTTGCTATTTCTTCTGCTAGAAGAGTTTCTGAATTATCTGCTTTGCAGTGTGATTCACCCTATCTGGTGTTCCATTCAGATAAGGTTGTTTTGCGTACTAAGCCTGGTTTTCTTCCAAAAGTTGTTTCCAACAAGAACATCAACCAGGAAATAGTTGTTCCTTCTTTGTGTCCGAATCCAGTTTCAAAGAAGGAACGTTTATTACACAATTTAGATGTTGTTCGTGCTTTCAAGTTCTATTTAGAAGCAACAAAAGATTTTAGACAAACCTCATCCTTGTTTGTCGTTTACTCTGGTAAGAGGAGAGGTCAAAAAGCTACTGCTACCTCTCTCTCTTTCTGGCTGAAAAGAATTATCCGCTTGGCTTATGAGACTGCCGGACGGCAGCCTCCTGACCGTATCACAGCTCACTCTACTAGGGCTGTGGCTTCCACATGGGCCTATAAGAACGAGGCTTCTGTTGACCAGATATGTAAGGCAGCGACTTGGTCTTCTCTGCACACTTTTGCCAAATTCTACAAATTTGATATTTTTGCTTCTTCGGAGGCTGTTTTTGGGAGAAAGGTTTTGCAAGCCGTGGTGCCTTCTGTTTAGGTAACCTGATTTGCTCCCTCCCTTCATCCGTGTCCTTAAGCTTTGGTATTGGTTCCCACAAGTAATGGATGACGCCGTGGACCGGACACACCAATGTTGGAGAAAACAGAATTTATGCTTACCTGATAAATTATTTCTCCAACGGTGTGTCCGGTCCACGGCCCGCCCTGGTTTTTTTTTTTTAATCAGGTTGAAAATTTTTTCTTTATACACTACAGTCACCACGGCACCCTATAGTTTCTCCTTTTTCTCCTAACCGTCGGTCGAATGACTGGGGGGCGGAGCCAGAGGGGGAGCTATATGGACAGCTCTTGCTGTGTGCTCTCCTTGCCTTTCCCTGTGTGGGAGAACATTTCCCACAAGTAATGGATGACGCCGTGAACCGGACACACCGTTGGAGAAAGTAATTTATCAGGTAAGCATAAATTCTGTTTTTCCCGCCACAGGCAGTCTTCCAATATGCACTCCCTGAACGGTTTCTATTAAAACGGTTTGCAGGAGCGTTATCCGGATCAGCCTAATGGACCTCGTTTTCATTTAGGGTAAACACCTAGTACTTGCGCTGCGTTTTAGAGCAAAGGGATGTCCATCTTCTTGCCTTGTTTAACATCGTAGCTATGACAAAAAAATATAGGTAGAATATAATTTGGGACATCAAATGACTACCCCCCTTTTTTCTGCGGTACTGAATATCTGTTTCTTTCATGTAAGTGGCAAGAGTCCATGAGCTAGTGACATATGGGATATACATTCCTACCAGGAGGGGGCAAAGTTTCCCAAACCTCAAATGCCTATAAATACACCTCCCACCTCACTCATGCCTTAGTTTTACAAACTTTGCCTCCTGTGGAGGTGGTGAAGCAAGATTTGCTTGATTTTCTTCTGTGAAAGGCGCTTCTAAGCATTTTGAAGCCCACATTTCTCTCAAAGTACAGTGTTTGTCTGAGGGATGTGAAGGGAGTATTGCCTGACACCATATTTTCACCTATGGGAAATCTATTAAAGGCTCCCTGTATGCACATAATGAGTCACAAACAATGCAGGACATTATATCTAAATGGCAAGGACAGAGGGTTCCTGATGTTACACAGGAACACATCACACATAGTATATCAGCAGTCAGAGCAGTTACTCTGTCCTCGAGCCAGTGCGAAACGCAAATAAATTTTTTACATCAGGCATATATAACACCCAAAATCCGATTCAAATGGGTTCCGGATGAACGTGTGCTCCAAGTGTTCGGTCCCTACCCCGGATTTGATACACCTGGTCTGGGATTGTCCTAAGATGCAGAGGTTCTGGGGCAAAGTTAAATTCTGGTTGTCGAAAATACTTTAAACTGACATCATATTAACCGCAACAAATATACTCTTGCTTTCAGGACAATTCTCTGTCCCCTACCCACCAAAGATTTCTTAACCAAGTTGTACTAATGGCCAGGAAACTAATTTTAGAATACTGGGCCAAGAATAGGAAACCCCATTTCAAAAAACTAACTTGCGCACTATACCAGCAGATCTTGATAGAACACGCAGACACACAAGGTAATCGAGATGCTAGAATAAAATCATTCATGAACAAGTGGGAACCATGCATGCTATATCTACCGGGAGGCCTAAGGGAAAAACTGCTACGCCCCTTTCAGCATTCTGTGTTCATGCTTAACGAAAACTTACATGGCCGCTGGTGCTTACTGGGATCCGACTCTGACACTTGACTGACTATGATTGACTTACTGGAGGGACTGATACTCGAACGAGGAGACCAGAGGTTTGAGACCACAGCCATCTGCCGAAGCACATTTATATAACGAAGGCATTTGCATTATCTATGGTAACTGTTGGCATCACTGCATCTATTTATCTACCTGATTGTTGACTTTATATGTCACCTACATTAGTGTTAATAGGAAACTCATTTATTGTGCTGACAGTGCCTCAAGGATGCTCTCTGATGTACACTGGTTTATCAGGCGTTATTACGCCTTAAGTCTTATTAATGTCAGTTGCTGTTAATTGTTATTATTTTGTTTTATTTGTTGTTTAGTCTATTTAAATGTTATAGTAATATATGAGGCTTGGCTGCTTCACATGGTTCAAGAATGGAGTTTTGGACTCAAAGCAGATTCAACTACGATGATAAGACTGTATATTGTTGCCTATTATATGCTCCATGATGATTGCTATTGTGTAATGCTATGTGGTGCTGTCCAAGTTCCTCTTAAAAAATTTCAAAAATAAAGTAATAAAAAAAGAAAAAGAAAAAACAGGCTCCCTGTATATCGGTCGCAGGGATTCATCTGCTGCCTCCCTTTTCAGATCGACATTATACTCCTCTACCATTACCTCAGCTATGTTTGGCACTTTATATTATAAAGTTTTAAATTTATATTGTATATATTTGCCATGAGTCTGGTCTGTGTATTTCCCTTTGTAGTTTAGCAGTTTCCGCATGGAAATTATGTTTATGGGAGATTTTAGGTATTTTTTTCTTACCTGGGGTTCCAGTTAGTTGTAACTTGGAGTCTGTTTTTCAAATTTTCGTGGGCTAACTAGGCCCGCAATGAGGTAAAATGGTACTTTTTATTGCGTCATTTCTGGTGCAAAAATGTTTGCGTCTTTATTGACGCAAATTTTTTGGGCGCGAAGTTGCGCCTGTTATGACATGAGTCGCTTCATTTAATTTTGTTAGCTTTGGCGCCAAAAGTTTTTCCTTTGCATTTGCGTCATCTTTGTTTGCGTCATTCTTGGCGCCAAAATTTGATATATTAAAGACAATTTTTACAAATCTCGTTTAAAAAGTAATAGTACTCACTTTTTGCGCCTCTGTGGGTTTAAACTGTCCGCCTGCCCCCTCCCCTATTCTGTCATCAGTGTCATCACAAATGAGATGTGGTAATGATTTTTATTTGCTATTTGAAGATCGTTCAGAAATAAATTTGTTCATAAATAAACACACAAGCAGTATGGTAAAGTATTATGATCACATGACAGGGAGCTCCTACTTCGTGAAAATGAGACGGAGCTCTCAGTCAACCTATAAAATCCTGCAAAATGTGTACTGATTGGGAGCTCTGTATAAGGTAATGAGACAGACTGTAGTTTGTTTTAGTTTGTTTTAATTAACCCCATAATGCTCTGCAGAAAGAGAACAGAGGCACCACAATGGCCTAGTACCACCAGAGCAAATGAACAAAAAAGCAGATGAATGTATATACTCACAAACCCAGCGGTGCTATTGGGGCTCACTGGAACTTCACAGTGGTCCAGCTCACTGAATACACCCAGCAGAGATCCAGTCAGATTGCCTTGAAGAAGCCTGTTGCCTATATGAGCACAAAAGGCAAACAAACATAGCCCAGTAACGTTTGGACAAGAGCAATAAATACCTACAAGATTACACTTACAGGATAAGATGCACCTCCAGGTGCAATAGAAGCAAACTGGAACTTCACAGCCGCCCAGTAGACTGATAGCACCAAACGAGCAGCAGCCACAAAAAAATGGTCCCAGTATTTTCCAGAATTGTTAAAACGGTGACATACACCACAATAGCAAGTGTATAATAAAAAATGTTCTTTATTTAAAAAGTGACGCGTTTCTAAGCCTCCTAGGGGCTGTTTCATCAGGATATGATCATATTGCTATCTCCATTAAAAATATTTTTCTGAAATGCTATACACAGATACCTTTCCTATCAAGCATTGTTATTAGGAAGCAATATAAAAATGCACATATAACCTTTTGTTTATACCAAGGTAATATTCCCAACGGTTTCCCTATAAGCAATGGCATGCTGCATGCCAGGCATACTTCTGCAAAGCTGTGTAAACTCCCAGTCTGCCCTTGCCAGGTTGATGTTTATCTCAATCAAAACTGGGCAAAGTGATGTGATTAAACAATTGAGACTCCTAACCAAGCAAGCATCACTGTCCATAACATTGGCGCATGCGCAAAAAAACACAGGAACGTGTAAGACCGAAAAGTAACTGCAATTACACGTTTGATGACGACACTGATGACAGAATAGAGGAGGTGGCAGGCGGACATTTTAAACCCACAGAGGCGCAAAAAGTGAGTACTATTACTTGTAAACGAGATATGTTAAAAATTTGGGCTATATTTAGCAATAATAGGCGTTTGCTACTTTATAGGAATAACTTAGAATACATTTTGGGTTGACTGTCCCTTTAAGTCTCTCTCTTTTGCTCTCTGCTCTTATTTGTTTATAGAGGGCTTTGATGTTTGCTTTTGATTTTACTTTTGTATAAATATATATATATATATATATATATATATATATTTTTTTTGTCATAAGCATTTTTCTCTTGTAAGGTGTATCCAGTCCACGGATCATCCATTACTTGTGGGATATTCTCCTTCCCAACAGGAAGCTGCAAGAGGATCACCCACAGCAGAGCTGTCTATATAGCTCCTCCTCTAACTGCCACTCCCAGTCATTCTCTTGCAGCTCTCGACAAGAAAGGAAGTAGCTAGAGAGATGTGGTGAATTTATTTAGTTTATCTTCAATCAAAAGTTTGTTATTTTCAAATGGTACCGGAGTTGTACTATTTTAGCCTCAGGCAGAAAGTTGAAGAAGAGTCTGCCTGTGGTCTTTGATGATCTTAGCAGGTTGTAACTAAGATCTATTGCTGTTCTCACACATAACTGAAGAGAGAGGTAACTTCAGCTGGGGGAATAGCGTGCAGGGTCTCCTGCTATGAGGTATGTGCAGTTTAAATTTTTCTAGAGAAATGAAATATGCTAGAAAATGCTGTTAAGATTTATTTAAGGTAAGCCTGATTACAGTGATTTAATAACGACTAGTATCATGCTTGCTGTAAAGGGTAATATTCTTATTACTTTCTCACATTACTGACAAAACGTTTGCTGGAAGTGATTAAACGTTTTTTTTTATACATATTGGTGATAAAACTTTATTGGGGCCCAGTATTTTCCACATGGCTGGCTAGATTTTGCCTAGGGATAGTTTTGTTAGGCCCTCTCACTGTGAATACAGGTTGGGAGGGGCCTATTTTCGCGCCTAAATGCGCACTAGATTTTGCAGCTTGAGGCATCCAGTTTCCCTGAAGGAGTCCCCTGAACACTTAGGACCTCTCTAAAGGGTTTTTGTGCCTTCCAAAGTCGTTGTATGGGCAGGTAGGGCCACAGCAGAGCTGTGGCAGTTTGTTGTGACTGTTGAAAAACGTTTATATAGTTTTTTTTAATCCGGTTTTGAAACTAAGGGGTTAATCATCCATTTGCAAGTGGGTGCAATGCTCTGTTAGCCTATTATACACACTGTAAAAATTTCATAAGATTTACTGCTTTTTTTTCCACTGTTTTTCAATTTCTGACATTTTTTGTTTCTCTTAAAGGCACAGTACCGTTTTTATTTTTTGCTTGTTTACATTTATCAAAGTGTTTTCCAAGCTTGCTGGTCTCATTGCTAGTCTGTTTAAACATGTCTGACATAGAGGAAACTCCTTGTTCATTATGTTTAGAAGCCATTGTGGAACCCTCTCTTAGAATGTGTACCAAATGTACTGATTTTACTTTAAGTTATAAAGATCATATTCTGTCTTTAAAAGATTTATCACCAGAGGAAACTGACAAGGGGGAAGTTATGCCGACTAACTCGCCCCACGTGTCAGAACCTTTGACTCCCGCTCAAGGGACACCCGCTCAAGAGGCGCCAAGTACATCTAGCGCGCCCATGGCGTTTACTTTACAAGACATGGCGGCAGTTATGGATCATACCCTTACAGCGGTATTGTCCAAACTACCAGGGTTACAAGGAAAGCGAGACAGCTCTGGGGCTAGAAGAAATACAGAGCACTCTGACGCTTTAGTAGCTATGTCTGATATCCCCTCACAATATGCAGAAGCTGAGGCAGGAGAGCTTCTATCTGTGGGTGATTTTTCTAACTCAGGGAAGATGCTTCAACCTGATTCTGATATGTCAACATTTAAATTTAAGCTTGAACACCTCCGCGTGTTGCTCAAGGAGGTTTTAGCTACTCTGGATGACTGTGACACCATTATAGTGCCAGAGAAATTGTGTAGATTGGATAAATACTATGCCGTGCCTGTTTACACTGATGTTTTTCCAATACCTAAAAGGTTTTCAGAAATTATTACTAAGGAATGGGATAGACCAGGTGTACCGTTCTCTCCCCCTCCTATTTTTAAGAAAATGTTTCCAATACATGCCGCTACACAGGACTTATGGCAAACGGTCCCTAAGGTGGAGGGAGCAGTTTCTACCCTAGCTAAGCGTACAACTATCCCAGTCGAGGACAGTTGTGCTTTCCTAGATCCAATGGATAAAAAGTTAGAGGGTTACCTTAAGAAAATGTTTATTCAACAGGGTTTTATTCTCCAGCCTCTTGCATGCATTGCCCCGGTCACTGCTGCTGCGGCCTTCTGTTTTGAGTCTCTGGAAGAGGCCTTACAGGTAGAAACCCCATTGGATGATATACTTGACAAGCTTAAAGCGCTTAAGCTAGCCAATTCATTTGTTTCTGACGCCGTTGTTCATTTAACTAAACTAACGGCTAAGAACTCAGGTTTTGCTATTCAGGCGCGTAGGGCGCTATGCCTTAAATCCTGGTCATTTGACGTTACTTCAAAGTCTAAGCTTCTCAGCATTCCCTTCAAGGTGCAGACCCTATTCGGGCCTGGACTGAAGGAGATCATTTCTGATATTACTGGAGGAAAAGGTCATGCCCTTCCTCAGGATAGGTCTAACAAATTAAGGACCAAACAAACTAATTTTCGTGCCTTTCGAAACTTTAAGACGAGCGCTGCATCAACTTCCTCTAATACAAAACAAGAGGGAAATTTTGCCCAGTCCAAGCCGGTCTGGAGACCTAACCAGGCTTGGAACAAAGGTAAGCAGGCCAAGAAGCCTGCTGCTGCCTCTAAGACAGCATGAAAGATCGGCCCCCGATCCGGTAATGGATCTAGTAGGGGGCAGACTTTCTCTCTTCACCCAGGCTTGGGCAAGAGATGTCCAGGATCCCTGGGCGTTGGAAATTGTGTCCCAGGGATATCTTCTGGACTTCAAAGCTTCTTCCCCAAAAGGAAGATTTCACCTTTCACAATCATCTGCAGACCAGATAAAGAGAGAGGCATTCTTACATTGTGTTCAAGACCTCCTAGTTATGGGAGTGATCCACCCAGTTCCAAAAGAGGAACAGGGGCAAGGCTTCTATTCAAATCTATTTGTGGTTCCCAAGAAAGAGGGAACCTTCAGACCAATCTTAGATCTCAAGATCCTAAACAAATTTCTCAGGGTCCCATGTTTCAAGATGGAGACTATTCGAAACATCCTACCTATGATGCAGGAGGGTCAATACATGACTACCGTGGACTTAAAGGATGCTTATCTTCACATTCCGATACACAAAGATCATCATCGGTTTCTCAGGTTCGCCTTCCTAGACAGGCATTACCAGTTTGTGGCTCTTCTCTTTGGGTTAGTTACGGCACCAAGAATCTTTACGAAGGTTCTGGGGTCACTTCTGGTGGTCCTAAGGCCACGGGGCATAGCAGTAGCCCCTTACTTAGACGACATTCAGGCGTCGAATTTCCAAATTGCCAAGTCCCATACGGACATTGTTCTGGCATTCCTGAGGTCTCATGGGTGGAAAGTGAACGAAAAGAAGAGTTCTCTATCCCCTCTCACAAGAGTTTCCTTCCTGGGAACTCTGATAGATTCTGTAGAAATGAGGATTTACCTGACAGAGGCCAGGTTGTCAAAACTTCTAAATTCCTGCCGTGTTCTTTATTCTACTTCTCGCCCTTCGGTGGCTCAGTGTATGGAAGTAATCGGCTTAATGGTAGCGGCAATGGACATAGTTCCGTTTGCCCGCCTACATCTCAGACCGCTGCAACTCTGCATGCTCAGTCAGTGGAATGGGGATTACACAGATTTGTCCCCTCTACTAAATCTGGATCAAGAGACCAGGGATTCTCTTCTCTGGTGGCTATCTCGGGTCCATCTGTCCAAAGGTATGACCTTCCGCAGGCCAGATTGGACAATAGTGACAACAGATGCCAGCCCTCTGGGCTGGGGGGCAGTCTGGAACTCTCTGAAGGCTCAGGGGTCGTGGACTCAGGAGGAGGCACTCCTTCTGATAGAGCGACATTCAATGCTCTTCAGGCTTGGCCTCAGCTAGCGGCAGTGAGGTTCATCAGATTTCAGTCGGACAACATCACGACTGTAGCTTACATCAACCATCAAGGGGGAACAAGGAGTTCCCTAGCGATGTTGGAGGTTTCAAAGATAATTCGATGGGCAGAGATTCACTCTTGCCACCTATCAGCTATCCATATCCCAGGAGTAGAGAACTGGGTGGCAGATTTTTCATCCGGGGGAGTGGGAGCTCCATCCGGAGGTGTTTGCACAGTTGATTCAACGTTGGGGCAAACCAGAACTGGATCTCATGGCGTCTCGACAGAACGCCAAGCTTCCTTGTTACGGATCCAGGTCCAGGGATCCCAAGGCAGCGCTGATAGATGCTCTAGCAGTGCCTTGGTCCTTCAACCTGGCTTATGTGTTTCCACCGTTTCCTTTGCTCCCTCGTCTGATTGCCAAGGTCAAGCAGAAAAGAGCATCAGTGATTTTGATAGCACCTGCGTGGCCACGCAGGACTTGGTATGCAGATCTGGTGGACATGTCATCCTTTCCACCATGGACTCTGTCTCTGAGACAGGACCTTCTACTTCAGGGTCCTTTCAACCATCCAAATCTAATTTCTCTGCGGCTGACTGCTTGGAGATTGAACGCTTGATTTTATCAAAGCGTGGTTTCTCCGAGTCGGTTATTGATACCTTAATACAGGCTTGAAAGCCTGTCACCAGGAAAATCTATCATAAGATATGGTGTAAATATCTTCATTGGTGTGAATCCAAGGGTTACTCATGAAGTAAGGTCATGATTCCTAGGATATTATCTTTTCTCCAAGATGGATTGGAGAAGGGTTTGTCAGCGAGTTCCTTAAAGGGACAGATTTCTGCTCTGTCTATTCTTTTGCACAAACGTCTGGCTGAGGTTCCAGACGTGCAGGCGTTTTGTCAGGCTTTAGTCAGAATCAAGCCTGTGTTTAAACCTGTTGCTCCGCCTTGCAGTTTAAATTTAGTTCTTAAGGTTCTTCAAGGGGTTCCGTTTGAACTTTTGCATTCCATAGATATTAAGCTCTTATCTTGGAAAGTTCTGTTTTTAGTAGCTATCTCCTCGGCTCGAAGAGTTTCAGAGTTATCTGCTTTACAATGTGATTCCCCTTATCTCATTTTTCATACAGATAAGGTAGTGTTACGTACCAAACCTGGTTTTCTACCTAAGGTGGTATCTAATAAAAATATCAATCAGGAGATTGTTGTACCGTCACTGTGTCCTAATCCTTCTTCAAAGAAGGAACTTCTTTTACACAATCTTGACGTGGTTCGTGCTTTAAAGTTTTATTTACAAGCTACTAAAGATTTTCGTCAAACATCTGCATTGTTTGTTGTCTACTCTGGACAGAGGAGAGGCCAAAAGGCTTCGGCAACTTCTCTTTCTTTTTGGCTAAGGAGTCTAATACGCTTAGCTTATGAGACTGCTGGCCAGCAGCCTCCTGAAAGGATTACAGCTCATTCTACTAGAGCGGTAGCTTCCACATGGGCTTTTAAAAATGAGGGTTCTGTTGAACAGATTTGTAAGGCGGCGACTTGGTCTTCGCTTCATACTTTTTCAAAATTCTATAAATTTGTTACTTTTGCTTCTTCTGAGGCTATTTTTGGGAGAAAGGTCTTTCAGGCAGTGGTGCCTTCCGTTTAAGCACCTGCCTTGTCACTCCCTTCATCCGTTTCCTATGGCTTTGGTATTGGTATCCCACAAGTAATGGATGATCCGTGGACTGGATACACCTTACAAGAGAAAACAAAATTTATGCTTACCTGATAAATTTATTTCTCTTGTGGTGTATCCAGTCCACGGCCCGCCCTGTCATTTTAAGGCAGGTGTGTTTTATTTTTAAACTACAGTCACCAATGCACCCTATGGTTTCTCCTTTCTCTTTCTTGTCTTCGGTCGAATGACTGGGAGTGGTAGTTAGAGGAGGAGCTATATAGACAGCTCTGCTGTGGGTGATCCTCTTGCAGCTTCCTGTTGGGAAGGAGAATATCCCACAAGTAATGGATGATCCGTGGACTGGATACACCACAAGAGAAATAAATTTATCAGGTAAGCATAAATTTTGTTTTTTCCCATTTCTGAAATTGTTATTTTGAGGAAATTGGATATTTTGTTTTAATGTTATTTCTTTCTAATGACACGATGAGTCCACAGATCATTTAATTACTATTGGGATATTCACCTCCTGGCCAGCAGGAGGCGGCAAAGAGCACCACAGCAAAGCTGTTAAATATCACCTCCCTTCTATCCAACCCTAGTCATTCTCTTTGCCTACGTTAGTGTAAGGAAGTGGTAAAGTTAGGTGTCTGAAAAGATTCTTCAATCAAGAGTTTATTATTTTATTTGCAGTACAAGTATGTGCTGTTTTTACTCCACAGTGTAGCTGTAGTCCATTTCAGTCTCTTGAGTAGTGGCTTTTAAGCAAAGGGAACTTGTGGGACATAATTCTCACTGCGCCTTCCTCATATTTAAATAAAAACATGGCACTTTACTATTTCCCTGACAGGGATATTTAATACATTACTCCTAGTGTTGTAAGGGGATTATGTATAGCAGTATTGCAGGCAATGGGGACTTGAGGAGAACTTGACTCATTTTGGTGGTTTTATTAATGTTTTTGCATTAAGATGTCACTGCGCCTTCCTCATATTTAAATAAAAGTTGCTGCCCTTATTATTATTTCTTTTATGTAATTGGCAAGAGTCCATGAGCTAGTGACGTATGGGATATACAATCCTACCAGAAGGGGCAAAGTTTCCCCAACCTCAAAATGCCTATAAATACACCCTCACCTCACCCACAATTCAGTTTTACAAACTTTGCCTCCTATGGAGGTGGTGAAGTAAGTTTGTGCTAAGATTTCTACGTTGATATGCGCTTCTCAGCATTGTTGAAGCCCGATTCCTCTCAGAGTACAGCGCATGTCAGGGACGTGAAGGGAGTATCACTTATGAATACGATGATTTCCCTAACGGGGGTCTATTTCATAGGTTATCTGTTATCGGTCGTAGAGATTCATCTCCTACCTCCCTTTTCACATCGACGATATACTCTCAAATTACCATTACCTCTACTGATAACTGTTTCAGTACTGGTTTGGCTATCTGCTATATGTGGATGGGTGTCTTTTGGTAAGTATGTTTTTCATTATTTAAGACACCTCAGCTATGGTTTGGCACTTTATGCATTTATATAAAGTTCTAAATATATGTATTGTACTTATATTTGCCATGAGTCAGGTTCATGTATTTTCTTCTGCAGACTGTCCGTTTCATATTTGGGGAAAATAAAAAATTTTTAAGAAATGTATTTCTTACCTGGGGTTTAGTCTTTTTTTTTCAATTCTACTTCTTGCAAATTGCGGGCGGTATTAGGCCCGCGGGTGCGTCAAATGCTAGACTTTATTGCGTCTTTTTTGGCGCAAGAATTTTTTTGGCGCGAAGAATGCGTCTATGACGCAACTTCGACATTTCCAGCATCATAGTTGACGCCGGAGCCTTACACTCGGTTGCGTCATTAGTGACGCGATTGTGTCATTTCCGGTTATTATTGGCGCCAAAAAAGGTTTGTTACGTTGTGCTTCATACTTGGTGCCAAAATTTTTCATTATTTTAATACCCCATTGATGTTTGCCTCTTGCCTTTTTCTCTATCAGAGGGCTATGCTTTTTGCATTTTTTCCCATTTTTGAAACTGTCATATAAGGAAATTGATAATTTTGCTTTTATATTTTGTTTTTTCTTTTACATTCTGCAAGATGTCTCAATCTGATCCTGCCTCAGAAGTTTCTGCTGAACATTGCTGCCTGACATCGGGTCTACCAAAGCTAAGTGCATTTGTTGTAAGATTGTGGAAATTATTTCACCAAATGTCATTTGTAATAGTTGTCATGATAAACTTTTACATGCAGATAGTGTGTCCATCAGTAATAGTACATTGCCAGTTGCAGTTCCTTCAACTTCTAATGTACATGATATACCTATGAATTTTAAAGAATTTGTTTCTGATTCTATCCAGAAGGCTTTGTCTGCATTTCCACCTTCTAATAAATGTAAAAGGTATTTTAAAACTTCTCATTCAGTTGATGAAATTTCAAATGACCAAGAACATAATAATTTATTCTCCTCTGATGAGGATCTATCTGATACAGAAGATCCTTCCTCAGACATTGACACTGACAAATTTACTTATTTATTTAAAATAGAGTATATGCATTCTTTATTAAAAGAAGTGTTAATTACTTTGGATATTGAGGTAACCAGTCCTCTTGACGTTCAGTCTAATATACGTTTAAATGTTGTTTCTCTTGTTAAGTGTATTCAGTCCACGGGTCATCCATTACTTATGGGATTATATCTCCTTCCCAACAGGAAGTTGCAAGAGGATCACCCAAGCAGAGCTGCTATATAGCTCCTCCCCTCACATGTCATATCCAGTCATTCTCTTGCAACTCAACTAGATAGGACGTTGTGAGAGGTCTGTGGTGTTTTTTATACTTAGTTTATTTCTTCAATCAAAAGTTTGTTATTTTAAATGGCACCGGAGTGTGCTGTTTGTTCTCAGGCAGTATTTGGAAGAAGAATCTGCCTGTGTTTTCTATGATCTTAGCAGAAGTAACTAAGATCCACTGGCTGTTCTCGCACATTCTGAGGAGTGGGGTAACTTTCAGAAAGGGAATAGCGTGTGGGGAATCCTGCAAACAAGGTATGTGCAGTAAATTATTTTTCTAAGGAATGGAATTGACTAAGAAAATACTGCTGATACCGATGTAATGTAAGTACAGCCTTAAATGCAGCAGCGACTGGTATCAGGCTGATAAATGTATGTATAATAAGTAATTTTCTAAGGAATGGAATTTGACTAAGAAAATACTGTTAATACTGAAGTATTGTATAAGCCTTAACTGCAGTAGAAGCGACTGGTAGCAGGCTTATTAATAACACTACCTAACTTTTAAAGTGTATGTTTAAAACGTTTACTGGCATGTTATTCATTTTTTGTGAGGTACTTTGGTGATAAATCTTTTGGGGCATGATTTTCCACATGGCTGTTGCTTATTTCTACATAGAAACGGTTAACTGAGGTTTCCCACTGTTGTAATGGGAGTGGGAGGAGCCTATTTTAGCGCTTTTTTTGCGCAGTAAAAATTCAGTTTCAGTCTTCCTGCTTCTTCCTCCTTGATCCAGGACGTCTCTAGAGAGCTCAGGGGTCTTCAAAGTCATTTTGAGGGAGGTAATCAGTCACAGCAGACCTGTGACAGTGTGTTTGACTGTGATAAAAACGTTAATTGTTAAATTGATTATCCGTTTTTGGGTATTAAGGGGTTAATCATCCATTTGCTAGTGGGTGCAATACTTTGCTAACTTAATACATTTACTGTGAAAATTTGGTTGCTATAACTGATTTGGTTCATTGTTATCTCAACTGTGACGATTTTATTGTGCTTCTTAAAGGCGCAGTAGCGTTTTTTATATTGCTTGTAAATTTATTTGAAAGGATTTTCCAAGCTTGCTAGTCTCCTTGCGAGTCTGTTTAAACATGTCTGACACAGATAAATCTGTTTGTTCACTATGTTTGAAGGCCAATGTGGAGCCCCATAGGAATATGTGTACTAAATGTATTGATGTCACTTTGAATAAAAGTCAATCTATATCTGTAAAGAAATTATCACCAGACAACGAGGGGGAAGTTATGCCAGCTAACTCTCCTCACGTGTCAGTACTTTCGCCTCCCTCTCAGGAGGCGCGTGATATTGTGCCGCCAAGTACATCAGAGAGGCCCATACAAATCACTTTGCAAGACATGGCTGCTGTTATGACAGAGGTATTATCTAAATTACCTGAATTAAGAGGCAAGCGCGATAGCTCTGGGTTAAGGACAGAGCGCGCTGATTATGTGAGAGCCATGTCTGATACTGCGTCACAATTTGCAGAACATGACGGAGAGCTTCATTCTGTGGGTGACGGATCTGATCCAGGGAGACCGGATTCAGAGATTTCTAATTTTAAATTTAAGCTTGATAACCTCTGCGTATTGCTAGGGGAGGTATTAGCGGCTCTGAATGATTGTAACACGGTTGCAATTCCAGAGAAAGTATGTAGGTTGGATAGATACTTTGCGGTACCGGTGTGTACTGACGTTTTTCCTATACCTAAAAGGCTTACAGAAATTATTAGCAAGGAGTGGGATAGACCCGGGTGTGCCCTTTTCCCCACCTCCGATATTTAGAAAAATGTTCCCAATAGACGCCACCACACGAGACTTATGGCAGACGGTCCCTAAGGTGGAGGGAGCAGTTTCTACTTTAGCTAAACGTACCACTATCCCGGTGGAGGATAGTTGTGCTTTTTCGGATCCAATGGATAAAAAATTAGAAGGTTACCTTAAGAAAATGTTTGTTCAACAAGGTTTTATCCTACAGCCCCTTGCATGCATTGCGCCTGTCACTGCTGCTGCGGCATTCTGGTTCGAGTGTCTGGAAGAGGCCATTCGCACAGCTCCATTGGATGAGATTATGGCCAAGCTTAAAGCACTTAAGCTAGCTAATGTATTTGTTTCTGATGCCGTTGTACATTTAACCAAACTAACGGCTAAGAACTCCGGATTCGCCATCCAGGCGCGCAGAGCGCTATGGCTTAAATCCTGGTTAGCTGACGTGACTTCTAAATCTAAATTGCTTAATATTCCTTTCAAAGGGCAGACCTTATTCGGGCCCGGCTTGAAAGAAATTATTGCTGACATTACTGGAGGTAAGGGTCATACTCTTCCTCAGGACAGGGCCAAATCAAAGGCCAAACAGTCTAATTTTCGTGCCTTTTGTAACTTCAAGGCAGGAGCAGCATCAACTTCCTCCGCTCCAAAACAGGAAGGACCTGTTGCTCGTTACAGACAGGGCTGGAAAGCTAACCAGCCCTGGAACAAGGGCAAACAGGCCAGAAAGCCTACTTCTGCCCCTAAAACAGCATGAAGAGAGGGCCCCCTATCCGGAAACGGATCTAGTGGGGGGCAGACTATCTCTCTTCGCCCAGGCTTGGGCAAGAGATGTCCAGGATCCCTGGGCGTTGGAGATCATATCTCAGGGATATCTTCTGGACATCAAAGCATCTCCTCCACGAGGGAGATTTCATCTTTCAAGGTTATCAGCAAACCAAATAAAGAAAGAGGCATTTCTACGCTGTGTGCAAGACCTCTTAGTAATGGGGGTGATCCACCCAGTTCCGCGGACGGAACAAGGGCAAGGGTTTTACTCAAATCTGTTTGTGGTTCCCAAGAAAGAGGGAACCTTCAGGCCAATCTTGGACCTAAAAATCTTTAACAAATTCCTAAGAGTTCCATCATTCAAAATGGAAACTATTCGAACCATCCTACCCATGATCCAAGAGGGTCAATAAATGACCACGGTAGACTTAAAGGATGCCTACCTTCATAAACCGATTCACAAAGATCATTATCGGTACCTAAGATTTGCCTTTCTAGACAGGCATTACCAGTTTGTAGCTCTTCCCTTCGGGTTGGCTACGGCCCCGAGAATCTTTACAAAGGTTCTGGGCTCACTTCTGGCGGTTCTATGACCGCGAGGCATAGCGGTGGCTCCGTATCTAGACGACATCCTGATACAGGCGTCAAGCTTTCAAATGGCCAAGTCTCATACAGAGATAGTTCTGGCATTTCTGAGGTCGCATGGGTGGAAAGTGAACGTGGAAAAGAATTCTCTATCACCACTCACAAGAGTCTCCTTTCTAGGGACTCTTATAGATTCTGTAAAGATGAAAATTTACCTGACGGAGTCCATGTTATCAAAGCTTCTAAATGCTTGCCGTGTCCTTCATTCCATTCCACGCCCGTCAGTGGCTCAGTGCATGGAAGTAATCGGCTTAATGGTAGCGGCAATGGACATAGTGCCATTTGCACGCCTGCATCTCAGACCGCTGCAATTATGCATGCTAAGTCAGTTTAATGGGGATTACTCAGATTTTCTCAAAGCAAAGTGTGGAAAACAGCACCAACAGATATGTGGCTTGTGGGGCACGGAACCCAGGATCTGCCTTATCCTGCAAATACTCCAAGTAGCAAAAAGGATTTGTTCCAGCCGCCAATAGTTAAAAAACCTTTATTTCTTCATATGGGGTCTTTAGACAAACATACAACGTTTCAGACCTGCTATAGGTCCTTAGTCATGTATACTGAACATACACTGATTCATCATTTAAATACTTTACACCTGGTCAATTGTTCACCTGTTGTCATGTGACTACTCATTATTGTATCACTGCCATCTTGTGGCCATCTAACATATATATTCCTATTGTAAAAAAGCATTCTGAATAGTCACATTGAAAAGGTTTAAGTATCAAACAATGTTAAAAGATAAAATCATATGTACAAAATTAAAATAGAAGAAATATTACACACAATATACAGATATGCGGATACTATTTACTTGTTATTTAAATGTTAATTTGGACTCTCTCATTTTAGAGTTGATTTTATAACTTTCAAAAAATTGCTGCTGGAGATTATGTGGATTACTGTCAATTTGAACACTATAGGCCTATTTTGAAAATAATTTTTTTCTTTTCTCTTTAGTATTTTTATATGTAAAGATAATTTTTAAACATTTCCCTTAAATTTACTCAGCCCATTAAAAGGGGTTATTAGAAAATTATTTTAAATTAAAAAAAATGCAGGTATCATAATACTCAGCCCATTAGAAAGGGAAGATTTACCTATCTATAGAGATGTTTTTGGAAAGACAAATATTCAGTAAAACAAACTCCAATCGAATTCTTTATTCATACCCTTAGGTATTAGACTTTCCAATTTGTATATCCAAAACATCTCTCTTGTTTTTAGTATATGTTCTCTGTTACCCCCCCTTCTTGGTCTATCAATCTGTTCAATTATTTGGAATCTGAGCTGACTGATGTTATGACCCATAGAGAGGAAGTGAGAGGAAACAGGAGCCTCTTTGTTCTTACATCTAATATTAGACTTATGTTCTGTTATCCTCTCCCTTACCTCTCTACAGGTCTCGCCCAAATAGATCAAACCACATGGACACTTGATCAAATAAATACAGTAACATGACCTGCAAGTAAGAAATTTATTGATTTTGTATTTTCTACCATTTATGGGGTGAGAGAAATATTCGCCTTTAATCATTGAACTGCAATTACTGCAGTTCAAACAGGGATAACATCCATCCCTCCTAGGGCCTATAGTCTTCTGTATGTTCAATCTGTTACTACCTATATCTGAATGTACAAGGGTGTCTTTGATACTTCTATTTCTTCTATATGCTGTCATGAAATTTTCTTTAAACTCATTCACTTGAGGGTTACAGTCCCTTAGGATGTGCCAATGCTTTCTTAGAATACCATTGATCTTCTGACTGAATTCATTGAACTGTGTTACAAACACTAGACGATCTGTTTCTTTACTTTTGTACCTTTTGGGTAATTCTTTATTGTTGACTACATCTAGTTGTTCCTTGATTAGTGATATTGGGTACCCTCTATTGATAAATTTGTCAGCCATCTCTTCCAACCTTTGCTTACATCTATTCTCCTCAGACACTATGCGTTTGACTCTTAAAAATTGGCTCTTTGGAATAGCCCTAAAGATACTATCAGGATGATAACTTCCATATTTCAATATATTGTTTTTATCTGTATCTTTTGTATGGATATCTGTTTTTAAGAAACCATCCTTAAAGTATACATAGGTGTCTAGGAACTCAATTCCAATTTCACTCATATTTAAAGTGAATTTTAATCCATTGACAGAATTATTAAGATCTTCAACAAAGGACAATAGGCTACCAACGTCGCCACCCCACACGCCAAACACATCATCAATGTACCTCCACCAGGAGGCACCATAGAGCTGGAACAAGCCATGAGGATACACAAAGTATTCCTCAAAGCTATTCATGAAAATGTTGGCGTATGAGGGGGCAACGTTGGAGCCCATTGCTGTACCCTGTTTCTGCAAATAATATGTATCCATAAATAGAAAATAATTCTGATAAAGAATGATAGACAAAAGTTCTATTAGAAACCAAATCTCTGCCTCAGTATAACTCTTACTAGATTTAAGCATATGTTCCACTGATGAGATCCCTGTTGTATGTTTGATGGATGTGTAAAGGCTTGAGACATCTAATGAAAACAAAATGCATTTATCACCTACATGTCCTAAGTCCTGTAATTTAGCCAAAAAATCATTAGTGTCCCTGATGTAAGATGTAGTGTTCTTGACTAAGGGCTGCAATACTTTATCCAAGAAGGTGGAAATATTAGAAAATACTGAACCCATCCCTGCCACAATAGGGCGACCTGGGGGATTCTTTAAGGATTTATGTACCTTTGGTAATACATATATTACTGGCCTAATTGGATCTGTTACATATAAGGCCTCCTTAAACTTGTCAGTTATAATATCTCTTTGTGTAGCCAGAGTTAAGATGTTATTTATCCCTTTGTTAATCTGTATGGTGGGATCTCTAGTCAGTATTTCATAAACTTGGGTATCTTTTAGTTGCCTGTTGATCTCATCTATATAGTCAGATTTATTTAAAATCACAATGGCCCCGCCCTTGTCGGCCTCTTTAATGATTATGTTTTTATTCTCTCTCAGAGATCTAATGGCTGACATATCCTCTTTGTTGTGTTTCCTATTTCTTTGCACCAATTTTCTTTTTTTCTCCCTTTTAAATAAGTTGTCTACTTCTCTCTGCACAAGACTAACATATGTGGCTGCACTATGTGTAGATGCTGGTGAGAAAGTGCTTTTTTTAGATAGACCAAAGTGCTTAGTGTCATTAAACTTCATTTTGTTAATTGTGTTGGTGTCATTTATGTTATCCCTTTGCATAGAGAAAAAAATCTTTAGCCTCAGTTTCCTAAAGAACCTCTGTAGATCTTGTTGAATTTTAAATTCATCACAATAATTCTCTAGGCAATAGGACAATCCTTTATTTAGAGCTGTTTCTTGCTCCTTTGTCATTTTCAAATTAGACAAATTAAAAATTAAATTTTCTTCTATGTGCTGTGTGTTATAATGTGAATTCTGGTGTGTGATATCGTGTAATGATTTACTTAAACCTTTAAAAACAATATGTGAATCAACTTGTGCATCAACCTTTGCAACATTAGACATTTCATATCTATTCTGTGAATCATTAAATGCAATAGTGGTATTAGTGTTACAGTCCACATTTACAAATGAGAGTTCTGTGCAGATCCCCTGTTTGAGAGCTAGTCCGTTTGTAACAGCTATATCCCCCAGGGCAAAGTGGGATCCTTCATTTATACCCTTCGTACATACATCCATAGTCTCTATTACAGGATTTTGGTCTATAGGATTACAGGTCCGGTCATATTTTGGAGCATCTAACAAGCTTAGATCAGATATTTTTTCTCCATGCTCACTAGTTATATCAAGGCAACCCAGTCGGTCATTGGAGTCAGCCACTCTCACATAGGAACAAACTGCATACATTTTATCAGAAAGTTTTTTCGCCTCTCTTACCCCATATTCATTTATGCCATCCATTTGTGAGGAGCGTCTGTGCCCAATAGCGTCTTCCGTCATGACATCCATGCTGAGTGCCTTCTCTGGAACTAGTAGCGATAATGTCCTCGCTGATTTCCGCGCGTCCGTCGCGGGCGCTGTCGCTCTGACGTCATCGGCTGGCGCGGTAGGCTTTCTCTTGTGCTTCCTACCGGCCCGGTGGCATCGATGTCGGAGTCTTCCGTTAAAAAACTCACCGATGATTCGGAGCCACTGTGACCTTCCTCCGGGGTAGATTTTCGTGTGGCCTGACGTTTTTGCTCCCTTGGTCTGTAATTGAAGCTCCTACCAGTACCTGTGTTCTGTCGCCACCTATAGACCAACCCATGGCAATAATCCTGCTCATCCCTGATGAACTTGAGACGCTTCCGACTCTCCAATTGCTTCTTATAATCATTAACGGATTTTTCTACCTCCATCACCAATTTTTTGTACTCATCTAAAGGTATTTTCTTCACCATTTCTTCTTTCTGTTTGCTAATGGTTCCCTTGTATTTCTCTATTTCTTGTTGGGCATATTCTACTGTCCATGTAATTATATCAAAGGAGCATTTGTTTAAAATACTTTCAAACTTGTCAGTATACTCCTTACGGTCTGCAAATAAAGTGGGACAGGTAGACATCCTTAGCCCTCTGGGAATCCTTTGCACTTTATGGTATTCAGAGAGTGTGATGGCATGTAACTCCAACACCATTTTCCTTTTGCAGTCTTTTTCCAAGTTCCTGCTTGAAACATCAGAGGAGGCAATTTTAAGAAAGTCTCTGTTTCCCAGTACTTTAGCATTAATCTGCTGTGCAGTTTCTTCATCATAGCCAAAAGTCTTAGGACCCTTTATTGTATCTGTCATATCTTCAGCCATACCTTCAGCCATAGTTTGATGCAGGTATTTCTCAGATTTGTCCCCTCTGCTAAATCTGGACCAAGAGACCAGAGATTCTCTTCTCTGGTGGTTTTCTCGGGTCCATCTGTCCAAGGGTATGACCTTTCGCAGGCCAGATTGGACGATTGTAACAACAGACGCCAGCCTTCTAGGTTGGGGCGCAGTCTGGAACTCCCTGAAGGCTCAGGGATTATGGACTCAGGAGGAGAAACTCCTCCCAATAAATATTCTGGAGTTGAGAGCAATACTCAATGCTCTTCTAGCTTGGCCTCAGTTAGCAACACTGAGGTTCATCAGATTTCAGTCGGACAACATCACGACTGTGGCTTACATCAACCATCAAGGGGGAACCAGGAGTTCCCTAGCGATGTTGGAAGTCTCAAAGATAATTCGCTGGGCAGAGTCTCACTCTTGCCACCTGTCAGCGATCTACATCCCAGGCGTGCAGAACTGGGAGGCCGATTTTCTAAGTCGCCAGACTTTTCATCCGGGGGAGTGGGAACTTCATCCGGAGGTCTTCGCTCAACTGATTCATTGTTGGGGCAAACCAGATCTGGATCTCATGGCGTCTCGCCAGAACGCCAAGCTTCCTTGTTACGGATCCAGGTCCAGGGACCCGGGAGCGGCGCTGATAGATGCTCTGACAGCCCCTTGGGTCTTCAACATGGCTTATGTGTTTCCACCATTTCCGATGCTTCCTCGACTGATTGCCAAGATCAAACAGGAGAGAGCATCGGTGATTCTGATAGCGCCTGCGTGGCCACGCAGGACCTGGTATGCAGACCTAGTGGACAAGTCGTCCTGTCCACCGTGGTTTCTACCTCTGAGGCAGGACCTTCTAATACAAGGCCCTTTCAAACATCCAAATCTAATTTCTCTGAGGCTGACTGCATGGAGATTGAACGCTTGATTCTATCAAAGCGTGGCTTCTCGGAGTCAGTTATTGATACCTTAATACAGGCACGGAAGCCTGTTACCAGGAAAATTTACCTTAAGATATGGCGTAAATATTTATATTGGTGCGAATCCAATTGTTACTCATGGAGTAAGGTTAGGATTCCTAGGATATTGTCTTTTCTACAAGAAGGTTTAGAAAAGGGTTTATCTGCTAGTTCGGTAAAAGGACAGATTTCTGCTCTGTCTATTCTCTTACACAAACTTCTGGCAGAAGTTCCAGACGTCCAGGCTTTTTGTCAGGCTTTTGCTAGGATTAAGCCTGTGTTTAAGACTGTTGCTCCTCCGTGGAGCTTAAATTTGGTTCTTAAAGTTCTTCAAGGGGTTCCGTTTGAACCCCTTCATTCCGTTGATATTAAGCTTTTATCTTGGAAAGTTCGGTTTTTGATGGCTATTTCCTCGGCTCGAAGAGTCTCTGAGTTATTGGCCTTACATTGTGATTCTCCTTATCTGATTTTCCACTCAGACAAAGTAGTTCTGCGTACTAAACCTGGGTTTTTACCTAAGGTAGTTTCTAACAGGAATATCAATCAGGAGATTGTTGTTCCATCATTATGTCCTAATCCTTCTTCAAAGAAGGAACGACTTTTGCATAATCTAGACGTAGTCCGTGCCCTGAAGTTCTATTTACAGGCAACTAAAGAATTTCGTCAAACTTCTTCCCTGTTTGTCGTGTACTCTGGTCAGAGGAGAGGTCAAAAAGCTTCAGCAACCTCTCTCTCTTTTTGGCTTCGTAACATAATATGTTTAGCCTATGAGACTGCTGGACAGCAGCCTCCTGAAAGAATTACAGCTCATTCCACTAGAGCTGTGGCTTCCACCTGGGCCTTTAAGAATGAGGCCTCTGTTGAACAGATTTGCAAGGCTGCAACTTGGTCTTCACTTCACACTTTTTCAAAATTTTACAAATTTGACACTTTTGCTTCTTCGGAGGCTGTTTTTGGGAGAGAGGTTCTACAGGCAGTGGTTCCTTCCGTTTAAGTTCCTGCCTTGTCCCTCCCATCATCTGTGTACTTTAGCTTTGGTATTGGTATCCCATAAGTAATGGATGAACCGTGGACTGAATACACTTAACAAGAGAAAACATAATTTATGCTTACCTGATAAATTTATTTCTCTTGTAGTGTATTCAGTCCACGGCCCGCCCTGTCTTTTAAGGCAGATTTAAATTTTTAATTAAAAACTCCAGTCACCACTGCACCCTATGGTTTCTCCTTTCTTGTCTTGTTTTGGTCGAATGACTGGATATGACATGTGAGGAGAGGAGCTATATAGCAGCTCTGCTTGGGTGATCCTCTTGCAACTTCCTGTTTATCAGGTAAGCATACATTATGTTTTTTAAACCTCCTGTGGTTTCTCCAGGGGTTTTTCCTATTCCTGAGGCTATTTCTGATATGATTTCTAAGGAATGGAATACGCCAGGTACTTCTTTTATTCCTTCTTCAAGGTTTAAAAAATTGTATCCTTTACCAGCAAATTCTATAGAGTTTTGGGAAAAAAATCCCCAAAGTTGATGGAGCTATTTCTACTCTTGCTAAGGATCCTTTAGATAGGAAGCTTGAATCTTATCTAAGGAAGGCCTATTTATATTCAGGTCATCTTCTCAGACCTGCAATTTCTTTGGCTGATGTTGCGGCTGCATCAACTTTCTGGTTGGAGAATTTAGCGCAACAAGAATTGGATTCTGACATATCTAGTATTATTCGCTTACTGCAATATACTAATCATTTTATTTGTGATGACATTTTTGATATTATCAAAATTGATGTTAGATCCATGTCATTAGCTATATTAGCTAGAAGAGCTTTGTGGCTTAAATCTTGGAATGCTGATATGACATCTAAATCTAGATTACTATCTCTTTTTTTCCAAGGTAATAATTTATTTGGTTCTCAGTTGGATTCTATTATTTCAACTGTCACTGGGGGAAAAGGAGTTTTTCTACCTCAGGATAAAAAACCTAAGGGTAAATCTAAGGCTTCTAACCGTTTTCGTTCCTTTGGTCAAAATAAGGAACAAAAACTCAATCCTTCCCCCAAGGAATCTGTTTCCAATTGGAATCCTTCCTCAAATTGGAATAAATCCAAGCCATTTAAGAAACCAAAGTCAGCCCCTAAGTCCGCATGAAGGTGCGGCCCTCATTCCAGCTCAGCTGGTAGGGGGCAGATTAAGGTTTTTCAAGGATATTTGGATAAATTCTGTCCAAAATCAATGGATTCAGAGCATTGTCTCTCAAGGGTATCGAATAGGATTCAGAGTAAGACCTCCTGTGAGAAGATTTTTTCTCTCACGTATCCCAGCAAATCCAGTAAAAGCTCAGGCTTTCCTGGAGTCTTCAGGGGTAATCATGCAAGTTCCTTTTCAGGAACAAGGTTTGGGGTTTTATTCAAATCTATTCATTGTCCTAAAGAAGGAAAATTTATTCAGACCAGTTCTGGATCTGAAAATTTTGAATCATTATGTAAGTGTACCAACTTTCAAGATGGTGACAATAAGGACTATTCTTCCTTTTGTTCAGCAAGGACATTACATGTCCACAATAGACTTGCAGGATGCATACCTTAATATTCCGATTCATCCAGAACATTATCAGTTCCTGAGATTCTCTTTTCTAGACAAGCATTACCAATTTGTTGCTCTTCCATTTGGCCTAGCAACAGCTCCAAGAATCATTTCAAAGGTTCTAGGTGCCCTACTCTCTGTAATCAGAGAACAGGGTATTGCGGTGTTTCCTTATTTGGACAATATCTTGGTACTAGTTAAGTCTTTACGTTCTGCAGAATCTCACACAAATCAACTAGTGTTGTTTATTCGGAAACATGGTTGGAGGATCAATTTACCAAAAAGTTTCTTGATTCCTCAGACAAGGGTCACATTTTTAGGCTTCCAGATAGATTCAGTGTCCATGCCTCTGTCTCTAACAGACAAGAGATGTTTAAAATTGGTTGAAACCTGCCGGCACCTTCAATCTCAGTCATTTCCTTCAGTGGCTATGTGCATGGAAGTTTTAGGTCTCATGACTGCAGCATCGGACGCGATCCCCTTTGCTCGTTTTCACATGAGACCTCTACAGCTTTGTATGCTGAACCAATGGTGCAGGGATTATACAAAGATATCACAATTAATATCCTTAAATCCCAATGTACGATACTCTCTGACGTGGTGGTTAGATCACCATTGTTTAGTTCAAGGGGCTTCTTTTGTTTGACCAACCTGGACTGTGATCACAACAGATGCGACTCTTTCAGGTTGGGGTGCTGTTTGGGGATCTCTGACAGCACAAGGGGTTTGGAAATCTCATGAGGCGAGATTACCAATAAATATTTTAGAGCTCTTCAGTTTTGGTCTCTGTTAAAGAGAGAACCGTTCATTTATTTTCAGAGAGACAATATCACAACAGTGGCATATGTCAATCATCAGGGTGGGACTCACAGTCCCCAAGCTATGAAAGAAGTATCTCCGATACTTGCTTGGGCGGAATCCAGCTCTTGTCTAATCTCTGCAGTGCATATCCCAGGTTTAGACAATTGGGAGGTGGATTATCTCAGCTGTCAGACTTTACATCCAGAGGAGTGGTCTCTCCATCCAGATGTGTTTTCTCAGATTGTTCAGTTGTGGGGTCTTCCAGAGATAGATCTCATGGCTTCTCATCTAAACAAGAAACTTCCCAGATACCTGTCCAGGTCCAGGGATGTTCAGGTGGAGGCAGTGGATGCGCTGACACTTCCTTGGTGTTATCATCCTGCTTACATTTTCCCGCCTCTAGTTCTCCTTCCAAGAGTGATCTCCAAAATCATCATGGAACAATCGTTTGTGTTGCTGGTGGCTCCAGCATGGCCACACAGGTTTTGGTATGTGGATCTGGTTCGGATGTCCAGTTGCCAGCCTTGGCCACTTCTGTTAAGGCCGGACCTACTGTCTCAAGGTCCGTTTTTCCATCAGGATCTCAAATCAATAAATTTAAAGGTATGGAAGTTCCATGCTTAGTACTAAGTAATAGAGGTTTCTCTGACTCAGTGATTAATACTATGTTACAAGCTCGTAAATCTGTCTCTAGAAAGATTTATTATAGAGTTTGGAAGACTTACATTTCATGGTGTTCTTCTCATAAATTCTCTTGGCATTCTTTTAGAATTCCTAGAATTTTACAGTTTCTTCAGGATGGTTTGGATAAGGGTTTGTCTGCAAGTTCCTTGAAAGGACAAATCTCTGCTCTTCCAGTTTTATTTCACAGAAAGATTGCTATACTTCCTGATATTCACTGTTTTGTACAGGCTTTAGTTCATATTAAGCCTGTCATTAAATCAATTTTTCCTCCTTGGAGTCTTAATTTGGTTTTGAAGGCTTTACAGGCTCCTCCATTTGAGCCTATGCATTCTTTGGACATTAAACTACTTTCTTGGAAAGTGTTGTTCCTTTTGGCTATCTCTTCTCCTAGAAGAGTTTCTGAGCTATCTGCTCTTTCTTGTGAGTCTCCTTTTCTGATCTTTCATCAGGATAAGGCAGTTTTGCTGACTTCTTTTCAATTTTTACCTAAGGTTGTGAATTCTAACAACATTAGTAGAGAAATTGTTGTCCCTTCTTTGTGTCCTAATCCTAAGAATTCTTTGGAAAGATCCTTACATTCTTTGGATGTGGTAAGAGCTTTGAAATATTATGTGGAAGCTACTAAAGATTTCAGGAAGACTTCCAGTCTATTTGTTTTATTTTCTGGTCCTAGGAAAGGTCAGAAGGCTTCTGCTATTTCCTTGCCTTCTTGGTTGAAACTTTTGATTCATCAAGCTTATTTGGAGTCGGGTCAGGCCCCGTCTCAGAGGATTACAGCTCATTCTACTAGATCAGTCTCCACTTCGTGGGCCTTTAAGAATGAAGCTTCAGTTGATCAGATTTGCAAAGCGGCAACTTGGTCCTCTTTGCATACATTTATTAAATTCTACCGTTTTGATGTATTTGCTTCTTTAGAAGCAGTTTTTGGTAGAAAAGTTCTTCAGGCAGCTGTTTCAGTTTGATTCTTCTGCTTTTGATTTAATTTTTTTTTCTTTCATTTATGAGAATAAACTTATTTTTTTGGGTTGTGGATTAATTTTTTCAGCGGAAAATGGCTGTTTTTATTTTTATCCCTCCCTCTCTAGTGACTCTTGCGTGGAGTTCCACATCTTGGGTATTACTATCCCATACGTCACTAGCTCATGGACTCTTGCCAATTACATGGAAGAAAACATAATTTATGTAAGAGTCCATGAGGCCCACCCTTTTTATGGTGGTTATGATTTTTTTGTACAAAGCACAATTATTTCCAAATTTCTTTAGTTGATGCTTTTTACTCATTTCTTTATCACCCCACTGCTTGGCTATTCGTTAAACTGAATTGTGGGGGTGGTGAGGGGTGTATTTATAGGCATTTTGAGGTTTGGGAAATTTTGCCCCTCCTGGTAGGATTGTATATACCATACGTCACTAGCTCATGGACTCTTGCCAATATGAAAGAAATTAATTTATCAAGTAAGTTCTTACATAAATTATGTTTTTCCACAGGTCAATGTGAGGGAAAGGACCTCTCCAAACCTAGTGAGCTGCCTTGCTGCCAGGCAGATTTTATTGATGTAAGTGCTAATTTATTTTCTTAAGCAGCTTTAAGGAAAAAACATGGCACTTTACTATTTCCCTGACAGGGATATTTAATACATTACTCCGTGTTGTAAGGAGATTATGTATGGCAGTATTGCAGGCAATGGGGACTTGAGGAGAACTTGACTCATTTTGGTGGTTTTATTAATGTTTTTGCATTAAGATGTCTGCTGAGACGTTATTTTTGACACGCCCACGAGGGGCGGGGCTTGTGTCATTAATGAAACAGCTCCAGTTTGGATTAAGATTTTAAAAAATAAAGCAGTTTCTTTTTAAATAGACACCTCAGCAAAGCTATTGCTGAGGTGTAGAGGCTGTTTGAGGTGTTATTAAGACATTTTTATTACTCAATATCTTGTAAAATAAAGCAGTTTCGTTTTTGTATTTGTTCCAAAAATAAAGCAGTTTCGTTTTTGCATTGCATCAAAAATAAAGCAGTTTCGTTTAAAAATTTAAAGAAACCGTAACGTTTTTTTCTTTTTTTAAATTGTTCATAATTTAATTATTTATATTTATTCTGGACCAAGACTCTGTTACTGATTACAGATGTCCTTTTATGTTTAAATGCTAATATTGAACCACCAATTCCTTTTTGTTCCTCGTGTTGAGAGAACATTAAATCTTAAGGATAGATTTTTTGAGCCTATATTGTCTAAGACGGATGCTTTCCAGGAGTCTTCTGACAATGTGCAAGATATGCCGCATTTTTCTCTTCAGGTGTCCCAAATTTTAGTACCCATTAATTCAGTGCCCTGTGCTTCCTCTCAAGCTCCGGCTGAGGTCTCCTTGTAAGACATTGCTTCCCTCATGTCTTCTGCAGTTTCTGATGCGTTGTCTGCTTTTCTCATACTACAGGGAAATCGCAAGAGGAAGTCTAAAGAATCAGTGCGTAAGGTATATGACTCGATCGTGGCTATTCCGAATGTTTCCTCTCATAAATCTGATGAGGAGGATTTTTCGGTAGCATCTGAGGGTGAAATCTCAGATTCTGACAGTGTAATTCCTTCCTCTGATGCTGAAGTTGTTTCCTTCAGGTTTAAGCTGGAACACCTCCGTTTACTACTCATGGAGGTTTTGGCTACTCTGGAAGACTCTGACTCTACTGTCATTGTCAACCCTAAAAAGTCTAGTAAACTTAAGAAGTATTATGATGTATCTTCCATGCTGGAATGTTTTCCCGTACCAGATCAGGCTTCAGAACTTATTGTTAAGGAATGTGAGAAGTCGGGTATTCCTTTTTCTCCTCCTATTTTTAAGAAGATGTTTCCTATTGATGACTCTATCAAGGAGTCTTGGCAAACGGTCCCCAAGATGGAAGGGGCAATTTCCACTTTAGCTAAGAGAACTACTATTCCCGTAGAGGATAGCTGTTCTTTTAAGGACCCTATGGATAAGAAACTGGAGGGTTTTCTTAAGAAAATGTATGTTCACCAGGGTTTACAATGGCAACCTGTGGTGTATTGCTACCGTTTCTAGCGCAGCGGCATACTGGTTTGATGCGTTGTCTGATTGCTTTCAAACAGACATTCCCCTTGAAGAGATCCAGGACAGGATCTCAGGACTTTTAAATTGGCCAATTATTTCATTTCTGATGCTTCCCTTCAAGTTATCAAGTTGGGAGCAAAGATTTCTAGTTTTGCCATTCTGGCTTGAAGAGCTTTATGGCTGAAATCTTGGTCTGCCGATGTGTCGTCCAAGTCTACGCTTTTGTCTATTCCTTACAAGGGTAAGACCTTGTTTGGCCCAGCTTTGGCTGATATTATTTCTGACATTACAGGAGGAAAGGATCATTTCCTTCTTCAAGATAAGAAATCTAAGCAGAAGGAAAGTCAGAGTAATTTTCGGTCCTTTCGAAACTTCAAGGGTAAACCTTCCTCTCCCTCTACAAAACATTCAAGACCTTTCCCCCCAGGGGCAGATTTCTTCTCAAGATTACCTGTGGACCAGATAAAAAGAGAGGCGTTCTTATGTTGTGTTCGGGATCTATCCAAAATGGGAGTGATAGTTCCTGTTCCAGTACAGGAGCAGGGTCTGCGATTTTACTACAATCTGTTTGTGGTTCGCAAGAAAGAGGGAACCTTTAGACTCTTGAGATCCAAGATTGGTCTGAACAAATTTTTCAGAGTACCGTCCTTCAAAATGGAAACTATTCGTTCCATTCTTCCCTTGGTTCAAGAGGGTCAATTTATGACAACAGTAGATTTAAAGGATGTTCTCAACCACAGGGATCATCACAAGTTTCTGAGATTTGCTTTTCTCCACAAATACTTCCAGTTTGTGGCTCTTCCTTTCGGACTAGCTACAGCTCCCATAATTATTTCTAAGGTTCTGGGATCTCTGTTGGCAGTGCTCCGGTTACAGGGTATTGTAGTGGCACCTTATCTAGATGACATTCTGGTTCAGGCCCAGTCTTTTCATCTAGCAAGCTCCCACACAGAGATGTTTGTATCCTTTCTGCGCTCTCACGGTTGGAAGGTGAATTTGGAAAAGAGTTCCTTAATTCCATCTACAAGGGTAGTCTTTTTGGGAACCATAATAGATTCCGTTTTGATGAAAATATTTCTGACGGAGGTCAGAAAATCCAAGATTTTCCTATCTTGTCTGTCTCTTAAGTCCACTCCTGAGCCATCAGTGGCTCAATGTATGGAGGCAATTGATCTCATGGTAGCTGCCATGGATATTATTCCTTTTGCTTGTTTCCATCTCAGACCTCTGCAGTTATGCATGCTCAGACAGTGGAACGGGGATTACGCTGAACTATCTTCGTGAATTCATTTGGATCCAATGACAAGAGATTCTCTTCCTTGGTGGTTGTTTCAGGATCATCTCTCCCAGGGAACCTGTTTTTGCTAGGGATGCACCGAAATTTCGGCCGCAGAAAGTTTCGGCCGAAAATGGCATTTTTGGCTATTTCGGTTTTTTAGTTTTCAAACAAGCTTTATTTGTAAAAGAAGAAGCATTACAACAGTGAGAATAACAAAATTTCCATGTACATATTATTATTGCTTTGTACAAAGTATTCATATATGAACAGTGGATGGATCTTGCTTCTTTAAAATTTAACCTTGAGCTCATTTCTACGAGTAATGTAACCCGTGGTATAAATTAAGTAACATATAAATGGTAACATGTTCTTTGTAATCAAACATCAGGGTTATATAGATTGTAACAGTTATGTTCTCAGCGTTTTCCAGCATTCCGCTGAGTTTTATGCTCCTGAGGTTGTCACCCAGGTGGGTGTGAGGAAAGAAAAGGAGGAGAAGTAGAGGATGGGTGTTAACTTTCAAAGGAGAGAAGGGAGAGGGGAGAGGAGGAGAAAGAAGAGGGGAGAGGGGAGAAAGAAAAAAAAAAAAAAAAGGGAGAAATTAAGGGGGAGAGAGGTGAAGGGGAGAAGTAGGTGAAGGGTATAGGGAAAGGGAGGAGGAAGGGGAGAGTGGAGGTTGGCCCTCCATAAGGTAGTAGGGGATGGGAATCTACAGATAGGGGTTGTCATATGGTACTCGACATGGGCTGATGTTTTATTAGTTCGATAACTGTCTTTATTATTTTGCTTTATAGCCCTCTCCCTGTCCAAGTCAAGACCATCATCTCATGAGTAACAAGTTTGCCAGTCCTAAGGTAATGATATCTCTCAAGGCTTAGCAGGTCCTCTATCTTAAGTCTCCACTCCGAGAGACTAGGTGTCCGGGCTGTTTTCCAGTATTTAGGGATCAAGCCCTTTGCGCCATTCAGCATGAGCAGAAAAAGCAGGTATTTGTGTTCTCCCACTATTTTGGGGAGGTCATGATAGATCAGATATGAGGGTTTTGGCGGTATGATTAATCCCAGTATTCTGCTCATGTCTCCCAGCACCTCCCCCCAGAAGGACAGTACGCGTGGGCAGTTCCACCAGATGTGGAGAAGAGTTCCCTCTCCTCCGCATCCCCTCCAACACCCCCCACTCGTGTGTGGGTAGATTTTCTGTAGCTTATAGGGGGTGAGGTACCACCTGCTAAGCAATTTGTAGCTGGCCTCCTGTAGTTTCATGGATACTGAGGCTCGCCTGGCTCTTTCAAAAATCTTGAGCCAGTCCCTGTATTCTATTTCCTGCCCTAATTCTTCTTGCCAAGCCCGAGTGTAACTTGGGAGGGTGGTTCCTTCCCTAGATAAGAGAAGTTTGTAAATCCTAGATATTAGGTGGGTCGGGCTTTGTGATGCCACACAGAGGGTTTCAAAAGGTGTTCTATTCCTAGAGAGTGCCGTCTTATCTTTGTGTGTGTCAAAGTAGTGTTTTACCTGTGCCATTCTAAACCATGAGTTGAAGATGTCTGGGGCTATGTCTGATAGCTCCGCTTGCGTTTTGAGCTTGCCCTGATGTAGAATGTTGGATATAGAGACCTCCTGTAGTGTGTAATGTGTTCCTACGGCATGTGGGGCGTTTTCTATTCCCAAGTCTGGGTTCTCCCGTATAGGTGTATTTGGTGAGTGTAGGGAAGATAACTGATGGCCTGCGTTAACAAGTCTGTCCCATGTTGAAAACACCTCAGCCAGCAAAGGGAACTGCGAGATTATGGGTGGGCGATTTTTACTTGAGACCCAGGCCTGTGCTCCAGTGTTACTGCGCTTAATAATTTCATTGTCTATTTGCACCCATGCTTTATTGCGTGTATTCTGGCTCAATTCTACCAGTCTTTGCAAGGCTATAGCTCGATGATATTCCCTCAAGAGAGGTACACCCCCCCTTCTCTGGTCATGTAGATAGTCTGTCTTTTAATTCTAGGTTTCAGCCCGTTCCAGATGTAGGATTCGATGGCTGATTGCATTTGCTGGATATATGGTGTTAATGGTGTGATCGGTACCGTTTGCATGATGTATAACACCCTTGGAAGGATGTTCATTTTTACTACTCCCGTTCTACCCATCCACGAGATGGTTTTATTTTTCCAGTTATTTAGGTCATTGATAACACTGTCCCGAATATGTTTGTAGTTGATTTCAGCAATCTCATGTATGCTGGGGGATATATGGATGCCCAAATATTTAATAGTGTGTTGTGCTATTTTTATGGGGCATTCTGCAAGATGGGGGCTAAACACAGCAGGTGACTCTGTGATATTCAGTATCTCCGATTTCTGGGGGTTCAGGAGGAAGTTAGAGACTGCTCCAAACGCCAAGAACTCCAGCAGAGCCTCCCTTAGTGAGTTGGGGGAGTCTGATAGTGTCAGTAAGATATCGTCCGCGTACATGGAGAGCTTATGCTCTCTCCCTGCAACCGGGAAACCTTTGATACGGGTATTCGATCTAATTTTGCTCGCCAATACTTCAATTGTAAGGGCGAATAAGAGCGGCGAGAGGGGGCAGCCCTGCCTGGTCCCGTTTCGGATATCAAAAGTCTTTGACAGCATGCCATTGACTCTGATTCTGGCGTTTGGGTTCGAGTAGAGGGACATACCCATATTTATGAAGCCATTCCCAAAGCCAAACTTCTCCAATGTGTGGCGTATGAAGAGCCATTTCACCCGGTCAAACGCTTTTTCAGCGTCCGTTGTGACCAAGGCGAGTGGCTGTTGTTGAACTTGGGCGTATGTAATCATTTGGAGAATTTTAAGGGTGTTATCCCTTGCCTCTCGGGCTGGAATGAAGCCCACCTGATCGGTTGAGATCAGGGCTGGCAGTAGTCTGTTGAGGCGGTTGGCTTTGACCCTGGCAAGGATTTTTACGTCCGAGTTCAAGAGTGAAATCGGACGATAGTTTTCTGGCTTGTCTTGCGGTTTACCAGGCTTAGGAATTACTGTGATGTACGCCTCCAGCATAGTGCTTGGCAGGCTTGGGGAGTCTGTCAATGCTTGGAACACTCTCGACAACTCTGGGGCTAAGATGTCAATGTATTTTTTATAATATTTGAGGCCGAAGCCATCTGGGCCAGGGCTTTTCCCCGTAGGCAAATCTCTTATTGCTTGTTTAATCTCCGTAGTAGTGACAGGGGCATCTAGAGCTTCTCTGTCCTCCACTGTGGTTTTCGTTTTTTTAGCCTGTTATTTTCGGTAAAATTATTGTGTAGCATGTTTCATATTTGATGCTAGCCTAGAGCTGCTGTTTAAGTTCATTACCTGACTTACTGTTCTGCATATAATGAGTTTCTAGGACTATACTTTATTTGGATAATTAGTAAAAAAAAACTGTTAAATATGATTCTGTTACATAGAACTAAATGAAGAATAATACAGTATATTGATATTTATAATTGTTTTAAGTAGGGATGCACCAAAATTTTGGTCGCAGAAACATTTTGGCCGAAAATGGCATTATTGTTTGCCTGGTTTTTTTTTTCTTGGTAAAATTATTGAGTAGCATATTATTGTTTTAAGATATTTTTGTCCAATTTTAGTGTGTTACTTTCAATAAAAGTGTGGGATTTTTTTATTTGCTCTAATTATGCAAAAGAAAACTAAAAAAAAAATAATTTGAAAAAATACATTTTCGGTATCAGTTTCGGTTTTCGGCCAAGTGCATCCCGGATTTTCGGATTCGGTTTCGGTCCAGAATTTCCATTTCGGTGCATCACTAGTTTTTGCAGACCTATCTGGTTGATAGTGACTGCGGACGCCAGCCTGACAGGTTGGGGAGCAGTCTGGGGCCTTCTAAGGGCTCAGGGACATGGACTCGGGAAGAATCTGTTCTTCCCATAAACATTCTAGAGCTAAGAGCAATCTTCAATGCTCTTCTGGCCTGGCCTCAGTTAGCTTCTGCCCGGTTTATCAGATTTCAGTCTGACAACATAACCTCAGTGGCTTACATCAACCATCAGGGTGGAACTCAGAGTTCTTTGGCCGTGAAGGAGGTTTCCAAAATTATTCAGTGGGCGGAGACCCACAACTGTTGTCTATCTGCGATCCACATTCCAGGAGTGGACAATTGGGAAGCGGATTTTCTGAGCAGATAGACCTTTCACCCGGGAGAATGGGAATTGCATCCGGAAGTGTTTTCCAACTTGATTCTCAAATTGGGAAAGCTGGATCTAGATCTCATGGCATCTCGTCAGAATGCCAAGCTCCCGAGTTACGGATCTAGGTCCAGGGACCCTCAGGCAGTTCTGATAGATGCTCTTGCAGTTCCTTGCAATTTCAATCTTGCAGACCTATTTCCTCCGTTCGCTCTCCTTCCTCGGGTCATTGCTCGGATCTAGCAAGAGAGGGCGTCGGTGATTCTCATTGCTCCGGCATGGCCTCGCAGTATTTGGTATGCAGACCTAGTGGAGATGTCATCTCTCCCTCCTTGGAAACTTCCTCTAAGGAAGGACCTTCTACTTCAAGGTCAATGAGACTATGATTCAGGCTCGCAAGCCTGTTACCAGGAACGTTTACCATAAGATTTAGTGTAAATATCTGTATTGGTGCGATTCCAAAGGCTACTCTTGGAGTAGAGTTCGGATTGCTAGGATTTTATCTTTTCTCCAAGAGGGTTTGGAGAAGGGGTTATCGGCAAGCTTCTTGAAAGGTCAAATTTCTGTCTTATCTATTTTGTTACATAAACGTCTGTTAGAGGTGCCAGATGTTCAATCGTTCTGTCAGACATTGGTCAGAATCAGACCTGTGTTCAAACCTATTACTCCTCCCTGGAGTCTTAATCTTGTTCTTAAGGTTCTTCAGCAGGCTTCTTTTGAACCTATGCATTCCTTAGATATTAAGTTGTTATCTTGGAACGTTTTGTTTCTTGTTGCTATTTCTTCTGCTCCCTGTTTAGGATCCCTTTCTTGTCCCTCCCTTATCATCTGTGTCTTTTAGCTTTGGTATTGATTTCCAATAGTAATTAGATGATCCGTGGACTCATCGTGTCAGTAGAAAGAAAACAAAATTTATGCTTACCTGATAAATTTCTTTCTTTCTTGACACAATGAGTCCACGGCCCGCCCTGTTTTTGATGACAGGATATTTTTTTTACGTTATAAACTTAACTTATGTTATAAACCTTTACTTCGGTCGAATGACTGGGTTTGGATAGAAGGAAGGTGATATTTAACATCTTTGCTGTGGTGCTCTTTGCCGCCTCCTGCTGGCCAGGAGGTGAATATGCCAATAGTAATTAGATGAACCGTGGACTCATCGTGTCAAGAAATAAATAAATTTATCAGGTAAGCATAAATTTCATTTTTTTCTTTTACATTTTGTAAGATGTCTCAAACAGATCCAGCCTCTGATGTTACTTTAGGAACTAATTTGCTTGAACACAATTTTACCAAAGCCAAGTGTGTTATTGTTAATAAGCTGATTTTATTTCTTCAGCTCAATTATGTGGCATTTGTTTTTTACATGTTGTTAATGTTTCTATAAGTACAATTACATCTACTGTTATTTTTTCTCAGTTTAATGTACCCGATATTCCTTCAGATATCAAAAATGTTATTTTTGCAACCATTAGAAGGCTATGGCTGCTATTTTGTCTTCATATAAACGTAAAAGTCTTTCCAAACTTGTCATATATTTAATGAATTTTGTACTGACCGAAAATATACTAAAGTATTTTCTACGGATGAGGGTTCCTCTGACTCAGTTTCCTGCATCAGAGACAGAAATTGACATCTTCTATTTTATTTTTTTCATTTGAACATATTTGTTCTCTATTAAGGAAGGATTGTTTACTTTAGGTATTGAGGAATTATGATCTCCTAATTGCTAAGCTAATAATCTTTTAAATTCTGTGTTTAAGACTTCTGAGGTTGTTCCTGAAGTTTTTTTCTTATTCCTGATGCTATCAGTAATATGATTTTTTAAGAATGGTCTTAAAGGGACAGTCTAGTCAAAATTAAACTTTTATTATTCAGATATGGGGGGGGTGAAGCCAGAGAAACAAACTGATAAATTGTGTCTTTGTCATCACATAATTGCATGAGTTAGTAATATATAGTGTCATATATAACAGAATCAGGATGAAATCTTACAAAACTTTGATACAGAATATAGTGTATTACCAGAAAAGGGCTTAAATCAGCATAGTGCCTTACTCACAAAGAATAGTGAGCTCGAGTTATCTTTGTATATCTACTGTTGGATTTTTCTCATTGTTCCCTATTCATCCTATTGTCCCGGTTTACTCCCTTTCTTGACCTCAAACAAAACAGCGACCAGATCAGCAACCATAACCCACACAAACACAGAGAGAGGGGAGAGAGAGAAAAAAAAAGGGAGCCAAAAGGAACTAGTTACTCTCCGCCCTCCTCTTCACCTACCAATTGCCAAGGAGAACTATCTCTGAGTTTTTAAATGGTAAAATCAAGTAGTCAATTTCCCTATCATGAAGTGTTTTTATGAGCACTGCCCATTTACGAAATTCCTTATATCAGATTCCTTATCGATGTTTTTGTCTTTTTGTTCTAGTACACATTGTTTTATCAAGTAATTCCTAACTTCGGAGATAGTCGGCAATGCTTTCGTTTTCCATTTCTTGCAGATCTAGTATCTAGTAGCTAAGATAGAAAGATTTACTAGTTTTTCATTAGTCTGATAGCTGCCTTCCGTCTTTAAGCACAATATAATTTGATACAAAGATAGAGTGTCTCAATTTTCAGTGTAGTTTTAAGCCAGAATTCTAATTTCTTTCATGTAATTAGCAAGATTCCATGAGCTAGTGATGTATGGGATATACATTGGTACCAGGAGGGGCAAAGTTTCCCAAACCTCAAAATGCCTATAAATACACCCCTCACCACACCCACAAATCAGTTTTACAAACTTTGCCTCCTATGGAGGTGGTGAAGTAAGTTTGTGCTAGATACCAACATTCAAAATGGTAACTATAAGGACTATCCTGCCTTTTGTTCAGCAAGGGCATTATATGTCCACAATAGATTTACAGGATGCATATCTGCATATTCCGATTCATCCAGATCACTATCAGTTTCTGAGATTCTCTTTCCTAGACAAGCATTACCAGTTTGTGGCTCTGCCGTTTGGCCTAGCAACAGCTCCAAGAATTTTTACAAAGGTTCTCGGTGCCCTTCTGTCTGTAATCAGAGAACAGGGTATTGTGGTATTTCCTTATTTGGACGATATCTTGGTACTTGCTCAGTCTTCACATTTAGCAGAATCTCATACGAATCGACTTGTGTTGTTTCTTCAAGATCATGGTTGGAGGATCAATTTACCGAAAAGTTCATTGATTCCTCAGACAGGGGTAACCTTTTTAGGTTTCCAGATAGATTCAGCGTCCATGACTCTGTCTCTGACAGACAAGAGGCGTCTAAAATTGATCTCAGCTTGTCAACCTTCAATCACAATCATTCCCTTCGGTAGCCTTATGCATGGAAATTCTAGGTCTTATGACTGCTGCATCGGACGCGATCCCCTTTGCTCATTTTCACATGCGACCTCTTCAGCTCTGTATGCTGAACCAGTGGTGCAGGGATTACACAAAGATATCTCAATTAATATCTTTAAAACCGATTGTACGACACTCTCTGACGTGGTGGACAGATCACCATCGTTTAGTTCAGGGGGCTTCTTTTGTTCTTCCGACCTGGACTGTAATTTCAACAGATGCAAGTCTGACAGGTTGGGGAGCGGTTTGGGGGTCTCTGACAGCACAAGGGGTTTGGAAATCTCAGGAGGTGAGATTACCAATCAATATTTTGGAACTCCGTGCAATTTTCAGAGCTCTTCAGTCATGGCCTCTTCTAAAGAGAGAATCGTTCATTTGTTTTCAGACAGACAATGTCACAACTGTGGCATACATCAATCATCAAGGAGGGACTCACAGTCCTCTGGCTATGAAAGAAGTATCTCAAATACTGGTATGGGCGGAATCCAGCTCCTGTCTAGTTTCTGCGGTTCATATCCCAGGTATAGACAATTGGGAAGCGGATTATCTCAGTCGCCAAACGTTACATCCGGGCGAATGGTCTCTTCACCCAGAGGTATTTCTTCAGATTTTTCAAATGTGGGGACTTCCAGAAATAGATCTGATGGCTTCTCATCTAAACAAGAAACTTCCCAGGTATCTGTCCAGATCCAGGGATCCTCAAGTGGATGCATTGTCACTTCCTTGGAAGTATCATCCTGCCTATATCTTTCCGCCTCTAGTTCTTCTTCCAAGAGTAATCTCCAAGATTATGAAGGAATGCTTGTTTGTTCTGCTGGTGGCTCCAGCATGGCCTCACAGGTTTTGGTATGCGGATCTTGTCCGGATGGCCTCTTGCCAACCGTGGACTCTTCCGTTAAGACCAGACCTTCTGTCGCAAGGTCCTTTTTTCCATCAGGATCTCAAATCCTTAAATTTAAAGGTATGGAGATTGAACGCTTGATTCTTAGTCAAAGAGGTTTCTCTGACTCTGTGATTAATACTATGTTACAGACTCGTAAATCTGTATCTAGGAAGATATATTATAGAGTCTGGAAGACTTACATTTCTTGGTGTCTTTCTCATCATTTTTCCTGGCATTCTTTTAGAATTCCGAGAATTTTACAGTTTCTTCAGGATGGTTTGGATAAAGGTTTGTCTGCAAGTTCCTTGAAAGGACAAATCTCTGCTCTTTCTGTTCTTTTTCACAGAAAGATTGCTAATCTTCCTGATATTCATTGTTTTGTACAAGCTTTGGTTCGTATAAAACCTGTCATTAAGTCAATTTCTCCTCCTTGGAGTTTGAATTTGGTTCTGGGGGCTCTTCAAGCTCCTCCGTTTGAACCTATGCATTCACTGGACATTAAATTACTTTCTTGGAAAGTTTTGTATCGTTTGGCCATCTCTTCTGCTAGAAGAGTTTCTGAATTATCTGCTCTTTCTTGTGAGTCTCCTTTTCTGATTTTTCATCAGGATAAGGCGGTGTTGCGAACTTCTTTTAAATTCTTACCTAAGGTTGTGAATTCTAACAACATTAGTAGAGAAATCGTGGTTCCTTCATTGTGTCCTAATCCTAAGAATTCTAAGGAGAGATCATTGCATTCTTTGGATGTAGTTAGAGCTTTGAAATATTATGTTGAAGCTACTAAGAATTTCCGAAAGACTTCTAGTCTATTTGTTATCTTTTCCGGTTCTAGGAAAGGTCAGAAGGCCTCTGCCATTTCTTTGGCATCTTGGTTGAAATCTTTAATTCATCATGCTTATGTCGAGTCGGGTAGAACTCCGCCTCAAAGGATTACAGCTCATTCAACTAGGTCAGTCTCTACTTCCTGGGCATTTAGGAATGAAGCTTCGGTTGATCAGATTTGCAAAGCAGCAACTTGGTCTTCTTTGCATACTTTTACTAAATTCTACCATTTTGATGTGTTTTCTTCCTCAGAAGCAGTCTTTGGTAGAAAAGTACTTCAGACAGCTGTTTCAGTTTGATTCTTCTGCTTATATTTTCAGTTTTTTTCATTATAAGATTTAAACTTTGTTTTGGGTGTGGATTATTTTTCAGCGGAATTGGCTGTCTTTATTTTATCCCTCCCTCTCTAGTGACTCTTGCGTGGAAGATCCACATCTTGGGTATTCACTATCCCACACGTCACTAGCTCATGGACTATTGCTAATTACATGAAAGAAAACATAATTTATGTAAGAACTTACCTGATAAATTCATTTCTTTCATATTAGCAAGAGTCCATGAGGCCCACCCTTTTTGTGGTGGTTATGATTTTTTTGTATAAAGCACAATTATTCCAATTCCTTATTTTTTATGCTTTCGCACTTTTTTTTTCTTATCACCCCACTTCTTGGCTATGCGTTAAACTGATATCCCATACGTCACTAGCTCATGGACTCTTGCTAATATGAAAGAAATGAATTTATCATGTAAGTTCTTACATAAATTATGTTTTACTCCAGAAACTTCTTATTTTTGGGCAGTGCCAGAACATATGGGTCAAATCTGCCGCAGGATAGGAACACTTAGGGCATTTATTAAATTGCTGGTTATGAACTCTGAGACCTTTCTCCGGGGTGAAGTATGTCCTGTGAAGAAGCCTAAGGTGTGCTTCTCGCCAGGTGGCCGATAGCGTAGACGATGCTACTTTATTTATTGATAATTGAAGAGTTTTCAACTCAATATTGCTCTGAGGAATTAAGGAATTCCAAGCCGATGCCATGTTATCCAAAATAGGGACACCTTTACTAGCGCCGAGTATATGATAACATGGGGTGATAGACAAGTAGCCACTTTTAGTTAGAGTTGACCAATTTTCCAGCTTACCTAGCGCCCAGCACCAGCCTACCTCTTTAATTAATTCGGCAGCAAAGTGTCTTATTTGCAAATATGCAAAAAAATCTTTATTGGGAAGATTGAATTCAGTCTTCAACTCCTCGAAGGTCTTGACACATTTTCTGTCTTTGTCTATTAGATAGAATAGCCTATCCAGGCCGTTATTATGCCATCTATTGAAAACCGCTGAGTTTATGCCTGGTTGGAATCGCGGGTTCTCGATCAAATTAAGATATTTCGAGACGGTGCTAGTTGTTGAGAGAGATTTAGTAAGTTTCCACCATGCCTTGATAGGGTTAAATATAGTTTTAAGTCCTTTAATATTTGCCGGTAGGTCCTTTGGTAAGGAATGAATTAGGGCTAATGGAAGATATGGCACGCAAACATTTAGTTCCAGCTCATTGTTTAGAGTATAATTCTTGGTGCAGATCCAATCATTTACTATGCGTGCTAAGAAGCTAAGGTTGTAAAATCTAATATTTGGCAATGATAAACCTCCAAATTCCCTTGGTGCAGTGAGTTTGGTAAGAGATATCTTAGATCTCTTCCCTTGCCATATAAATTGTCTGAGTGAGGTGTTAATAGAGCAAATATCTTTTTCTAATAAGATTATTGGAACATTCTGCAGAATATAAAGAAGCTTAGGGAGGAGAACCATTTTAAATAGTTCTGATCGGCCAGAGATTGACAATGGTAGATTCTGCCAATTTTTGAGTTTCTCCTTGATGATAGTTAATATAGGAGATATGTTGAGTTTGTATAGATCTCTTAGATTAAGCGGTATATAAATCCCTAAATACTTAAAAGAATCTGTGACCACCCTGAACGGGATGTTTTAAGATAGAGCTGTTATTTCTCCTGAGCCAGAGTATTTCGGATTTTAACTTATTCACTTTGTATCCCGAAAATGAGCCAAAGTGATCAGTTATTTGGAGAAGTTTTGGTATATTTAGCTTTGTATTGGACAGATAAATTAATAGATCGTCGGCATATAATCCGATTTTTATCTCATAGTTTTGAATTTTTATACCATCAAGGGATTCCCTTATCATGATTGCCAAGGGTTCAATAGCTATGTCAAAGAGAAGCGGAGAAGAAGAAGAGATAATTTATTATCAGTCTCGTGTAGGACTGATTATGTAAGTTTTCTATGAATTTGTGAAAGTTGCCTATGATCCCAAATTTTGTTAAAGATATTGATATATGGTTGAAGACTACAGAGTCGAATGCCTTTTCTGCGTCAATTGATAGAATAGCCAGGTCCGGGAGGCCCTCTCTCTCCGTGATGGAAGGGGGCAAGTTCTGAATATGATCCAGTGTGACAAGAAGTTCTCTAATTTTAATCGAAGAGTTGCGCTTATTAAGGAAGCCTGCTTGGTCCGTATGTATTATTTTCATTAAGATGGTCTGTAACCTAGTTGCTAAGATAGTGGACATAATTTTATAATCTGAGTTTAGCGATGCAATTGGTCTATATGACTCTTTTTGCATCGGATCTTTCCCTTCTTTTAAGATCAAAGTTGTAAAGGATGAGGAAAAGGAGGGTGAGACCGGTTTGTCGTTGACGTAAATCTCATTGTAGAGATTACCCAAATTGGGTGCTATTTCTGCTGATAAGATCTTATACAACTCATTCGGTAGTCCATCCGGACCTGCTGCTTTGTTGGGGGAGAGTTTGAGAATTACTTTCTCTATTTCTTACTTTGAGATAGGAGAATTAAGACTAACAATCTCTTCGGCCGAAACTATAGGATGTGTGATTTTGCTCCAAAACTCAAAAGCTTTCGCAGCGTCGTAACCTTTGCACGTGTATAAATCTTTGAAATATTCTAAGAATAGATCAGAAATTTCCTCAGGCTTCAGTATCTGCTTCCCATTGTGTTGAAGTTTTTCAATGGTTGTTTTTTTTCCTTCATTTTTAGCCAATTTGGCTAACATTTTTCCAGATTTATTACCAAATCTATATAGTCTGGCTTGGAATTTAAGTTCTTTATGCGTTTCTTGAGTCATTATAAAAGTGTCTCTGGCACTTTTGGCACGAATGTATTTTGCCCAGTTTAGGGGGATTTTTTTCAAGTAGAAAGTGATTGTATGAATTAATCAGTAGGTTTTTCATTTCCCTTTCTCTTGACTTCACCTTCTTAGTTAAGATGGCGATATAAGCAATGATTTCTCCTCTAAGCACTGCTTTTGCAGTCTCCAGAATATATCTGGACGCTCTATATAGTTGCAATTAAAGTTAACATAGTCTTTAAACTTGTTCCTAAGCCAATCTTTAAATTTCGAGTCTGTAGTTATGTGGTAGGGGAAGAAGAATCGCGACACTTTAGGCTTTGAATGACCGAGATGGAGTTCAAGAAAAATAGGCCCGTGATCGGATAGGAGAATTGGCATTATTCCCGCTTTTACTTCTGTTATATCTAGACGTTCATCCGTTAGAAATAGGTCGATCCTGGAGAGTGTTTTGTGAGCTTTGGAGAGACAAGTATAATCCTGAGTATCAGGATTCTGAACTCTCCATATGTCACGTAGTGCTAGGTTTTGCTTAATTTTATTAAACATTTTAGAGTCTAGACTATCTTTTTTCTGTTTTAATTGTTTAACATTTCTTCTAAGTCTGTCTAGAGGACATTGTGGTGCCATGTTAAAATCTCCTCCTAGGATCAGGTATCCTTCACTGACTAATATAAGTTTAGACTGGATAAAGTTCCAGAACTCTGGATTGGAGTCTTCAACTTCACCAGGACATACCTCCCCTCAGTGTCAGCCTCAGAGTACAAAATTTCAATTTGGGGCTTTTTCCCTATTAGTATTGCCACGCCCCTCTTTTTTCCAACACTTGGTGCTGCAAAAACGTCTTTAACCCATAGTGCCTTTAATTTTAAGGATTGCTCTAAGTTTAGATGGGTTTCTTGTATGAAACCAATATCTGCTTGGGCTTTTCGTAGGTGGCCAAGAATTGCCTTCCGTTTAATACGGGTCGAGATGCCTCCCACGTTCCATGATACTATTTTTAGTTTATTTACCTTTTGTACCATTTACGTGGGGGGAGGGAGGAGAGAACGGAGAGGGAGAAAGAAGGAAAAAACAAACAAAAAAAAAAAACAATCACACACACCAGACAAACCATCCCCAACCCAAGGGGATTCCCCGGTCATAGGACCTATCTTCTCTTTAGATACAAAAATCATCTCCTAATATGATTATGGATTCAATGTCTTAAAGAACATCCTCAAATAAATGTGTTGTGTCGTTCACTACAATTCTAAGTTTGGAAGGGTAGATTAAGGTAGCACGGTGTCCATTTTGTATGAACTTAGTGCAAATCGGGGCCAGCTCTCTTCTTTTAGAGGTTGTATAAGCCGAGAAGTCTTGAAAAATTAGAATCCTGGCATTGTCTATGAGGATTGGCTGGTTTTTGCGAAAGTATTGCAATAACATATTCTTATCCTGAAAATTGAGTAACCTTGCAATAACAGGTCTCGGACGATTACTATTTTTGTTGTCTAAGCGGGGGGTACCTATTCAATGCGCTCTTTCCACTATAATCGAGTGATAAGCTGGAGGGATTTTTAGAGCTTTAGTAAGTATATCTGATATATAAAACACAGGTTATCATATTGCTTATCCTCTGGGAGGCCTATTATACGAATGTTGTTCCTTCTGGAGCGATTTTCCAGATCCTCCAGTCTATCATAGATTTTTTGAATATTACTACTCGAAGTCTCAAATTTAGAGCTGTATACTGTTGTTAGATCTTCCAGATCTGACACTCGCTGTTCTACTTCCTGGATTCTGTTGGAAAATTGTCTAATCTCTTGAGTTAGTGAGGAAATGCCCTGTTTAATTTCTGTCCTAAGAGCCTCAAATTTAGGTGCAAGAGCATCTGATATACTAGTAACCGGGCTCTGTAAAGTAGTAGATTCAGGCATGACTACCGTATGAGATGAGGTTGGTTGCGCCTCAGTGACAGAATCTTGAGTATTCTTAGATTTCCTGTCCCTTTGCCTAGCTACCATGTTTGGAGAAAGTGTCTTAGATGAAGTAGAAAGAAATTTATCCATGTGCCACGTGTCTATTTGTGATAGAGAGGAGGAGAGCGTTTAGCAAAACGCTTACAAGTGAGGTGGAGAAAAAAATAAAGGTATGTGAGCAAAAGGAGTAGGGGTGAATGTGAAGATCCCGGATGAAATTAATCCGGGAAAATAAGGGGAGTGAGGGTGTGGTAGTGTGGGAGGTGTGAATGTGATATATAATAGGGCACACAGAAAGAAAAAAAAAAAAAGGGGGACAAGTACTTTTGTGCAAGGAGTGCTGTTGTGTGGTACTCTGTGTTTAAGCTACCCTATTGGTGTCTATTAAGATATTTTCTCCAACATTGGTGTGTCCGGTCCACGGCGTCATCCTTACTTGTGGGAATATCTCTTCCCCAACAGGAAATGGCAAAGAATCCCAGCAAAGCTGGCCATATAGTCCCTCCTAGGCTCCGCCCACCCCAGTCATTCTCTTTGCCGTTGCACAGGCAACATCTCCACGGAGATGGTTACGAGTTTTTTGGTGTTTAAATGTAGTTTTTATTCTTCTATCAAGTGTTTGTTATTTTAAAATAGTGCTGGTATGTACTATTTACTCTGAAACAGAAAAGGATGAAGATTTCTGTTTGTGAGAGGAAGATGATTTTAGCAGACAGTAACTAAAATCGATTGCTGTTTCCACATAGGACTGTTGAGATGAAGTAACTTCAGTTGGGGGAAACAGTTAGCAGACTTTTCTGCTTAAGGTATGACTAGCCATATTTCTAACAAGACCATGTAATGCTGGAAGGCTGTCATTTCCCCTCATGGGGACCGGTAAGCCATTTTCTTAGTCAAGCAAACAGAATAAAGGGCTTAATATGGGCTATAAAACTGGTAGACACTTTTATGGGCTAAATCGATTGCTTTATTTGGGCATTTTATACATGTTTATGCTGATAATTCACATTTATAAACTTGGGGAACGTTTTTTAACGGCAGGCACTATGTTAGACACCTTTTCCAGTCAGGGAGGGCCTTCCCTGTTGTAGGCTGAGCCTAATTTTCGCGCCATTACTGCGCAGTTGTTTTTTGAGAGCAAGACATGCAGATGCATGTGTGAGGATCTGAAAGTAGCGGGAAAAGTTTCTAGAAGGCGTCACTTGGTATCGTATTCCCCTCTGGGCTTGGTTCGGTCACAGCAAAGGCTATAGCTGGGACTGTATAGGGGTTAAATTTGTAAACGGCTCCGGTTCCGTTATTTTAAGGGTTAAAGCAAATACTGCAATACTGCAATACTCTTAATGCTTTAAGACACTGTGGTGAAATTTTGGTAATTTTTGAACAATTCCTTCATACTTTTTCACATATTCAGTAATAAAGTGTTTTCTGTTTAAAATTTAAAGAGACAGTAACGGTTTTGTTTTAAAACGTTTTTTGTGCTTTATTGACAAGTTTAAGCCTGTTTAACATGTCTGTGCCTTCGGATAAGCTATGTTCTATATGTATGAAAGCCAATGTGTCTCCCCATTTAAATATTGTGTGATAATTGTGCCATAGCGTCCAAACAAAGTAAGGACAATACTGCCACAGATAATGAAATTGCCCAAGATGATTCCTCAGATGAGGGGAGTAAACATGATACTACATCATCTCCTACTGTGTCTACACCAGTTTTGCCCACGCAGGAGGCCCCTAGTACATCTAGCGCGCCAATGCTTATTACCATGCAACAATTGACGGCTGTAATGGATAACTCCATAGCAAATATTTTATCCAAAATGCCTACTTATCAGAGAAAGCGCGATTGCTCTGTTTTAAACACTGAAGAGCAGGAGGGCGCTGATGATAATTGTTCTGTCATGAGGGAGGTTTTTTCAGATGGAGAAATTTCAGATTCAGGAAAAATTTCTCAACAGGCTGAACCTGATGTTGTGACATTTAAATTTAAATTAGAACATCTCCGCGCACTGCTTAAGGAGGTGTTATCTACTCTGGATGATTGTGTAGAAGACTTGTTAAAGATGGGAGTGATACACCCAGTTCCAATAAAGGAACAAGGAATGGGATTTTATTCCAATCTGTTCGTAGTTCCCAAAAAAGAGGGAACTTTCAGACCAATTTTGGATTTGAAGATCCTAAACAAATTTCTCAGGGTACCATCGTTCAAGATGGAAACCATTCGAACGATTCTACCCACTATCCAGGAAAGTCAATTTATGACTACCGTGGATCTAAAGGATGCGTACCTACATATTCCTATCCACAAAGAACATCATCAGTTCCTAAGGTTTGCTTTTCTGGACAAGCATTACCAGTTTGTGGCCCTCCCATTCGGGTTAGCCACTGCTCCAAGGATTTTCACAAAGGTGCTAGGGTCCCTTCTAGCGGTTCTAAGACCGAGGGGCATTGCAGTAGTACCTTACTTGGACGACATTCTAATACAAGCGTCGTCCCTGTCAAAAGCAAAGGCTCATACAGACATCGTTCTGGCCTTTCTCAGATCTCACGGATGGAAGGTGAACATAGAAAAAAGTTCTCTGTCTCCGTCGACAAGAGTTCCCTTCTTGGGAACAATAATAGATTCCTTAGAAATGAGGATTTTTCTGACAGAGGTCAGAAAATCAAAACTTCTAAGCTCTTGTCAAGTTCTTCATTCTGTTCCTCGTCCTTCCATAGCGCAGTGCATGGAAGTAGTAGGGTTGATGGTTGCAGCAATGGACATAGTTCCTTTTGCACGAATTCATCTAAGACCATTACAACTGTGCATGCTCAGACAGTGGAATGGGGACTATACAGATTTGTCTCCAATGATTCAAGTAGATCAGAAGACCAGAGATTCACTCCGTTGGTGGCTGACCCTGGACCATCTGTCCCAGGGAATGAGCTTCCGCAGACCAGAGTGGGTCATTGTCACGACCGACGCCAGTCTAGTGGGCTGGGGCGCGGTCTGGGAATCCCTGAAAGCTCAGGGTCTATGGTCTCGGGAAGAGTCTCTTCTCCCGATAAACATTCTGGAACTGAGAGCGATATTCAATGCTCTCAGGGCTTGGCCTCAGCTAGCAAAGGCCAGATTCATAAGGTTCCAATCAGACAACATGACGACCGTTGCGTATATCAATCATCAGGGGGGGAACAAGGAGTTCCCTGGCGATGAAAGAAGTGACCAAAATAATTCAATGGGTGGAGGATCACTCCTGCCACCTGTCTGCGATCCACATCCCAGGTGTGGAAAACTGGGAGGCGGTTTTTCTGAGTCGTCAGACATTCCATCCGGGGGAGTGGGAACTCCACCCGGAGATCTTTGCCTAATTAACTCAATTATGGGGCATTCCAGACATGGATCTGATGGCGTCTCGTCAGAACTTCAAGGTTCCTTGCTACGGGTCCAGATCCAGGGATCCCGAGGCGACTCTAGTAGATGCACTAGTAGCACCTTGGACCTTCAACCTAGCTTATGTATTTCCACCGTTTCCTCTCATTCCCAGGCTGGTAGCCAGGATCAATCAGGAGAGGGCCTCGGTGATCTTGATAGCTCCTGCGTGGCCACGCAGGACTTGGTATGCAGACCTGGTGAATATGTCATCGGTTCCACCATGAAAGCTACCTTTGAGACAGGACCTTCTTGTTCAGGGTCCATTCGAACATCCAAATCTGGTCTCTCTCCAGCTGACGGCTTGGAGATTGAACGCTTGATTCTATCGAAGCGTGGGTTTTCAGATTCTGTGATAGATACTCTGGTTCAGGCCAGAAAACCGGTAACTAGAAAGATTTACCATAAAATATGGAAAAGATATATCTGTTGGTGTGAATCCAAAGGATTCCCATGGAATAAGATAAAAATTCCTAAGATTCTCTCCTTTCTACAAGAAGGTTTGGAGAAAGGATTATCTGCAAGTTCTCTAAAGGGACAGATCTCTGCTTTATCTGTCTTACTACACAAAAGACTGGCAGCTGTGCCAGATGTTCAAGCATTTGTTCAGGCTCTGGTTAGGATCAAGCCTGTTTACAGACCTTTGACTCCTCCCTGGAGTCTAAATCTAGTTCTTTCAGTTCTTCAAGGGGTTCCGTTTGAACCTTTACATTCCATAGATATTAAGTTACTATCTTGGAAAGTTTTGTTTTTGGTTGCAATTTCTTCTGCTAGAAGAGTTTCAGAGTTATCTGCTCTGCAGTGTTCTCCGCCCTATCTGGTGTTCCACACAGATAAGGTGGTTTTGCGTACTAAGCCTGGTTTTCTTCCTAAGGTTGTTTCTAACAAAAATATTAACCAGGAGATAGTTGTACCTTCTTTATGTCCGAATCCAGTTTCAAAGAAGGAACGTTTGTTACACAATTTGGACATAGTCCGTGCTCTAAAATTCTATTTAGAGGCTACAAAAGATTTCAGACAAACATCTTCCTTGTTTGTTGTTTATTCTGGTAAAAGGAGAGGTCAAAAAGCGACTTCTACCTCTCTTTCCTTTTGGCTTAAAAGCATCATCCGATTGGCTTATGAGACTGCCGGACGGCAGCCTCCTGAAAGAATCACAGCTCACTCCACTAGGGCTGTGGCTTCCACATGGGCCTTCAAGAACGAGGCTTCTGTTGACCAGATATGTAAGGCAGCGACTTGGTCTTCACTGCACACTTTTGCCAAATTTTACAAATTTGATACTTTTGCTTCTTCGGAGGCTATTTTTGGGAGAAAGGTTTTGCAAGCTGTGGTGCCTTCCGTTTAGGTAACCTGATTTGCTCCCTCCCTTCATCCGTGTCCTAAAGCTTTGGTATTGGTTCCCACAAGTAAGGATGACGCCGTGGACCGGACACACCAATGTTGGAGAAAACAGAATTTATGCTTACCTGACAAATTACTTTCTCCAACGTTGTGTCCGGTCCACGGCCCGCCCTGGTTTTTTAATCAGGTCTGATGAATTATTTTCTCTAACTACAGTCACCACGATACCATATGGTTTCTCCTATATATATTTCCTCCTGTCCGTCGGTCGAATGACTGGGGTGGGCGGAGCCTAGGAGGGACTATATGGCCAGCTTTGCTGGGACTCTTTGCCATTTCCTGTTGGGGAAGAGATATCCCACAAGTAAGGATGACGCCGTGGACCGGACACACCGTTGGAGAAAGTAATTTATCAGGTAAGCATAAATTCTGTTTTTATTCAAATCTGTTCGTAGTTCCCAAAAAAGAGGGAACTTTCAGACCAATTTTGGATTTGAAGATCCTAAACAAATTTCTCAGGGTACCATCGTTCAAGATGGAAACCATTCGAACGATTCTACCCACTATCCAGGAAGGTCAATTTATGACTACCGTGGATCTAAAGGATGCGTACCTACATAGTCCTATCCACAAAGAACATCATCAGTTTCTAAGGTTCGCCTTTCTGGACAAACATTACCAGTTTGTGGCCCTCCCATTCGGGTTAGCCACTGCTCCAAGGATTTTCACAAAGGTACTAGGGTCCCTTCTAGTGGTTCTAAGACCGAGGGGCATTGCAGTAGTACCTTACTTGGACGACATTCTAATACAAGCGTCGTCCCTGTCAAAAGCAAAGGCTCATACAGACATCGTTCTGGCCTTTCTCAGATCACACGGATGGAAGGTGAACATAGAAAAAAGTTCTCTGTCTCCGTCAACAAGAGTTCCCTTCTTGGGAACAATAATAGATCCTTAGAAATGAGGATTTTTCTGACAGAGGTCAGAAAGTCAAAACTTCTAAGCACTTGTCAAGTTCTTCATTCTGTTCCACGTCCTTCCATAGCGCAGTGCATGGAAGTAGTAGGGTTGATGGTTGCAGCAATGGACATAGTTCCTTTTGCACGAATTCATCTAAGACCATTACAACTGTGCATGCTCAAACAGTGGAATGGGGACTATACAGACTTGTCTCCAATGATTCAAGTAGATCAGAAGACCAGAGATTCACTCCGTTGGTGGCTGACCCTGGACCATCTATCCCAGGGAATGAGCTTCCGCAGACCAGAGTGGGTCATTGTCACGACCGACGCCAGTCTAGTGGGCTGGGGCGCGGTCTGGGAATCCCTGAAAGCTCAGGGACTATGGTCTCGGGAAGAGTCTCTTCTCCCGATAAACATTCTGGAACTAAGAGCGATCTTCAATGCTCTCAGGGCTTGGCCTCAGCTAGCAAAGGCCAGATTCATAAGATTCCAATCAGACAACATGACGACCGTTGCGTATATCAATCATCAGGGGGGAACAAGGAGTTCCCTGGCGATGAAAGAAGTGACCAAAATAATTCAATGGGTGGAGGATCACTCCTGCCACCTATCTGCGATCCACATCCCAGGTGTGGAAAACTGGGAAGCGGATTATCTGAGTCGTTAGACATTCCATCCGGGGGAGTGGGAACTCCACCCGGAGATCTTTGCCCAACTAACTCAATTATGGGGCATTCCAGACATGGATCTGATGGCGTCTCGTCAGAACTTCAAGGTTCCTTGCTACGGGTCCAGATCCAGGGATCCCAAGGCGACTCTAGTAGATGCACTAGTAGCACCTTGGACCTTCAACCTAGCTTATGTATTTCCACCGTTTCCTCTCATTCCCAGGCTGGTAGCCAGGATCAAACAGGAGAGGGCCTCGGTGATCTTGATAGCTCCTGCGTGGCCACGCAGGACTTGGTATGCAGACCTGGTGAATATGTCATCGGTTCCACCATGGAAGCTACCTTTGAGACAGGACCTTCTTGTTCAGGGTCCATTCGAACATCCAAATCTGGTCTCCCTCCAGCTGACGGCTTGGAGATTGAACGCTTGATTCTATCAAAGCGTGGGTTTTCAGATTCTGTGATAGATACTCTGGTTCAAGCAAGAAAACCGGTAACTAGAAAGATTTACCATAAAATATGGAAAAGATATATCTGTTGGTGTGAATCCAAAGGATTCCCATGGAATAAGATAAAAATTCCTAAGATTCTCTCCTTTCTACAAGAAGGTTTGGAGAAAGGATTATCTGCAAGTTCTCTAAAGGGACAGATCTCTGCTTTATCTGTCTTACTACACAAAAGACTGGCAGCTGTGCCAGATGTTCAAGCATTTGTTCAGGCTCTGGTTAGGATCAAGCCTGTTTACAGACCTTTGACTCCTCCCTGGAGTCTAAATCTAGTTCTTTCAGTTCTTCAAGGGGTTCCGTTTGAACCTTTACATTCCATAGATATTAAGTTACTATCTTGGAAAGTTTTGTTTTTGGTTGCTATTTCTTCTGCTAGAAGAGTTTCAGAGTTATCTGCTCTGCAGTGTTCTCCGCCCTATCTGGTGTTCCATGCAGATAAGGTGGTTTTGCGTACTAAGCCTGGTTTTCTTCCAAAGGTTGTTTCTAACAAGAGTATTAACCAGGAGATAGTTGTACCTTCTTTATGTCCGAATCCAGTTTCAAAGAAGGAACGTTTGTTACACAATTTGGATGTAGTCCGTGCTCTAAAATTCTATTTAGAGGCTACAAAAGATTTCAGACAAACATCTTCTTTGTTTGTTGTCTATTCTGGTAAAAGGAGAGGTCAAAAAGCGACTTCTACCTCTCTTTCCTTTTGGCTTAAAAGCATCATCCGATTGGCTTATGAGACTGCCGGACGGCAGCCTCCTGAAAGAATCACAGCTCACTCCACTAGGGCTGTGGCTTCCACATGGGCCTTCAAGAACGAGGCTTCTGTTGACCAGATATGTAAGGCAGCGACTTGGTCTTCACTGCACACTTTTGCCAAATTTTACAAATTTGATACTTTTGCTTCTTCAGAGGCTATTTTTGGGAGAAAGGTTTTGCAAGCCGTGGTGCCTTCCGTTTAGGTAACCTGATTTGCTCCCTCCCTTCATCCGTGTCCTAAAGCTTTGGTATTGGTTCCCACAAGTAAGGATGACGCCGTGGACCGGACACACCAATGTTGGAGAAAACAGAATTTATGCTTACCTGATAAATTACTTTCTCCAACGGTGTGTCCGGTCCACGGCCCGCCCTGGTTTTTTAATCAGGTCTGATGAATTATTTTCTCTAACTACAGTCACCACGGTACCATATGGTTTCTTCTATATTTTTCCTCCTGTCCGTCGGTCGAATGACTGGGGTGGGCGGAGCCTAGGAGGGACTATATGGCCAGCTTTGCTGGGACTCTTTGCCATTTCCTGTTGGGGAAGAGATATTCCCACAAGTAAGGATGACGCCGTGGACCGGACACACCGTTGGAGAAAGTAATTTATCAGGTAAGCATAAATTCTGTTTTACGTTTATTCTATTTATAAATGTGAGTGTTCAGAATGAAGTGTTGAAGTTGTTAAACTTGTTGGGAGGGGGAAGGAGAAAGGAAAGGAGTATAGGGTAGGGCTGGAGTGTTTGTGTTTTTAGCAGAAGCTCAGATATGTGGGATTAGTAACAATTCAGGTGGTAGGAGTCTAAGAAGTACCCAGCCCTCTATAGTATAAGCCAGAGAAGCCGTTACCCTTTTCACTGAAGTAAAGATAGGAAGAATCTATAAGAAGTCTCCCCCTCTCTATTTTGTAGCGAAGAGAGTTTCTAATTTGTTAAACAATTACAGTATGAATTAGTATCTCCTGCTGGTTTGCTGTTAAAATTAATAGGAGACTATTTTAGCTAGTACTTTGGCTGTATCTACTTACATCTATGATTAATCAGGATCGCTTTAGCTATAAATTTACAGCTTCAGGCACACATAAAACAGATGAAAAGAGAGCAATATATTACAACATCAGGATAAATTGCTTTTCACAGTTTTGTTATAAGCAAACAAGTAGTAATATGATACCCTTCTGTTCTCTTATTTTTTCTGTTTTTCTTATATAGCTAAGCTTAGCTGTTTTTCTCAATTATATTTCCTTATTATCTTTCCTCCGTCAGAAAAAAAGAGGGATTATATTTTACAAGAAAAGAAAAAGTTAACTGCTCTTGCTACTTTGCTAATATTAATAGCAAGTCAATTTCTTTCCTTATTTCCTTCCTCCTCCCTTTTTACCTTGCCTAGTAGCTACATCAGTTTACAATTAAAACTAAGCAAGAAAAAAACACTCAAATGTATATGGTAAACAACAGTTTAGGTAGTAAAAGTTCTGGGGAGTACTCTGTACTCCTCAGTTTGAGCAGGTGAAACAGTTATCCTTATCTCTGATCAAGGAAGGAAATTTAGACAAAAACAATATAGCAATAAAATAGTTTATAACCATGTTTGATAATAAATCTCACAATGTTAAATTTTGGAGGCAGAGATATAATGGTTAGCAGTTCTTAATATTTTACCAATATTAACAGCAGATTTTTCCTTCTCTATTGTTTTTCTTTTTCTCACTCCCACCCTTTCTTTTGACTAACACCAAGGCTGTAACCAATTACATTTGTAGATAAGTAAAGACAGTTTGGAGATACATTTTAAATTTCGAGTGCAGATAAATCAGGTGAAAAGAAACATTATGTTACAACCTCAGGATGGTTTAATAATCACATCCTGGTTATCAACAAGAAGGTGGCAATTTATTACTCTTTTTCTCTGTAGTCTACCTAATGCAGCTGACTTAGGGATAGGGATAATTTTAACTTTCGTGGTGTAAGGGAATTCTTGCAACAAAGGGACTGATTCACAGGTTTTTAAGACTAAAATCCCATATAGGCACAAATAAATACTTTCAGCAGGTTTGAGTAGCTTGTGCCCAGTCCGTGTAACAATATTAAGAAAGTCCAGTATCTTAACACTTTAAGCAAAAGGATTATGTCTTCCCAGATGATTATGATCTATCTTGCCCCTAAGGGCGTATTAAGTGCTGAGCTTTTAATCCCTTTCCTTTATCCTTCCTTTTCTCACTTTGCCAGTTCTTGCCTTTATCTATGTGGTATGTCTATGTTAAGGGGGTAAGGAGGATAAGAATGACAATTTGTTACCCAGGTATTACCAACATTACCCGCTGATGACCTGAAGCATGTCCGTGGAGGAGAGAGAACCTTTCTCTAATGCGACCCCCCTCGCGCAGCACTGGTGGGAGAGGGGGCGCTTGATCCGGTTTGCTGAGAGTGTAAGAAGTTGCCCAGCTGCCTGGAATCCAGGCCGGCACAGAAAGCAGGGACACAGCAGAGATGAGCACGCTTGGTGCCTGGAGAGGATTCCTAGAGGCAGGTAGCGGTCTAATCCTCTCGCGCAGCACCGGTGGGAGGGGACTACACAACCGAGAAAAAAAATACAGGACTCACAGCCTCTTTACCTCTCTCTCTCTCCATTTCGATGGAAGGCCACAGGGATCGATACAGGGCCAGCCGAGTTCCAGCCGGGCAGAAAGCTTTAGGTCTGTACCTGAGCGTCAGGGCATGTGCGGGAGACCTCTATCTTTGAACCGTGCCAGGTATGGATGCAGATCGGTCGGTAAGCTTTTAGATCTCAGCGCATGAAGCAAGGCTGACTGTGGGGGAGACTTCAGTATAGGGTACCTTCCAGATTGCGTCCTCTGTTCATATAGGGAAGGTTCAGCATAGAAAAAAAAATAGTCTCCTTTATTAGCTGCTGATTGTTATGGTAATATTTGAGGTAGAGGATAAGGTCCTACAACTGCTGCAATATGCAACCCAGTGCATTGATGTGGCACTGTATGGGTTCTGGAAGTGATGGATTAGCCAGGCAAGCCACCCTGGGTCGGAGGGTTTTAGGCGCGGAGACTCCGCCAAAGCTTGCAGTGGAGGTAATGCTACAGAGGTGTTTCACGTGACCACACACCTGAGCTCCTCCTCCGGACAGGACTTGTAATTTTTTTTTTTTTTTAAAGTCTTTATTTATATCCAACATAATAAGCTGACAATCAGTAGCAAGGAAAAAAGAAGAAAAACAAAAGTCAAACAAGAACAATCCGCTCTGGGTTTCAAATAAATACATTTTAGGTAATGAACCAGTATTTAAGCGTCATGATAGAAGACATACAATATACATGGCCATAAAAACCTCAGGTGTTTACAGCTTAACACAGAAAAACAAAATTAATATATGACATTCATTGGCTGAAGCTTGCCCAGACATAAAATAATTTTCCTAAATTACAATAGTACTCAATTCCTTGTTGGATGATTTTGTATTAGTTTTACCCAAACATAACTGCCCACACACTTTACAACACACAAAAACAGAACAATACAAGACAATACAGAACAATACAAAACAAAATAATATAGAAAAGAAAGAAAGAAGAAAAAAAAAAAAAGACCCCCACACAAATCTTCAGACCCCCGTCACCACCTCCCTAAGAGGACTAGTTCAGTGTTACGTAAAGGATATATCAAACATTCCCTTTCAGCAGGGGGAAATGTTTTTAGAAATACTGACCATTTTAAAAAAAACCTAGAAATATCATTATCATTATCAATGTTAACATTATATTGTTCAAGAATACATTGCTTTTTTAAGCAATTTTTAATTTCAGAGATACTGGGACCGGTGTTCATTTTCCATTTTTTAAAGATAAGGTATCTGACAGCCAGTATAGTTATATTAATCAATTTAATATTAAGCTGCTTATCTTCTGGATTGGAAAAGAGAAAGACTACATTCAAATCAGTCAGATTTATCGAGGGGAGACCTAGTGCTTTACAAAGCCAAAATTGGACTTTAAACCAAACGTTCCTGATTTTTGGGCAAGTCCATAGCATATGCAAGAGATCTGCAGAAGGAAGTGAGCACTTAGGACAGATAGTAAAATTAGTTTTCCCACATCTTGTTCCCTTTTCTGGTGTAAAATATGTCCTATGCAACAACTTAACATGGGATTCTCTCCATGTGGACGAGAGAGTTGTCCGAGCAACCTCTTGAATTGAGATAGAAGGTAATTTAGAATCAACTTCTTTATCTAAGAGTCTAGCCCAGTTACCCGCAATTTTATCAAGATTGATTGTACCTCTATCCGATACCAATATCATATAACATGGAGAGATTGACGTAATTCCATTTTTTGCCAAGATGAGCCACTTGTCCAACTGCCCTAGTGACCAGTTCCACCCGTGCTCATTTATTAGTTTCATGACGTAGTGTATGGCTTGAAGATAGGCATAGAAGTTTCTATGTGGGAGATTAAATTTCAATCTAAGTGCATCAAATGATTGGATACAACCTTCTTCTGTATCAAGCAGCTGAAAAACATTAATGAGCCCTCGAGTATTCCAATTTGAAAAAATTAAAGAGGGTGAACCGTCCTGAAATTGTGGATTCCCTACTAATGGCAAAAATCGAGAAACATGGTATTCTGTTCCAAGCAGATTACATACTTTTTTCCAGGCCAGGATTATGTTATGTATAGTTTTATATCTTCTAATATGAGATGGAATATCGGGCGTGTCCATATGTATAAGTGCCGCCGGTACGAAGGGGTGCATGATGCTAATCTCAAGATCAATATTTGTAACATAATTGCGCTGAAATAACCAGTCCGCTACAATGCGAATTAGAAAAACATAGTTATATGCCCTCAAATCAGGTAGAGCCAGACCTCCAACTCCTATTGGGAGAGAGAGTTTTGCCAGTGACATTCTGGGCTTCCTATCCTGCCATAAGAAGGATCGAAGATATGAATTAAATAAAGTAATATCCTTTTTCTTCAATAGCAAAGGGATGTTCTGTAGAACATACAATATTTAAGGTAATAGGATCATTTTGTAAACTGCTATGCGTCCAGATAATGAGAGAGGTAGATTCTGCCAGTTCCTGAGGGTTGCTCTAACTTTGTTTAAAACAGGCGGGATATTCAGCGAATACCAGGTATCAGGGTTACTAGAGATATTTATACCCAGGTATTTAAACGAGTCCTTCACTATGGAAAAAGGTATATTTGTAGGAGAGTTACTTGTCTGCCTAACCCAAAGAAATTCGGATTTACTTATATTTACCTTGTACCCTGAGAAGGATCCAAACTGTTGTATAATAGCCATCAAAATTGGCAAATTCCTGCGTATATTAGCTAAATACAGAAGAATATCGTCCGCATATAATGCTATTCTTAATTCCCGCCCAGCGACTACAATCCCCTCAAGCCTCTGTCTTATCATTAATGCAAGAGGTTCAATAGCGATGTTAAAAAGGAGCGGGGACAGGGGACTCCCCTCTGAAGAATTATCTCTGAAGACAAATGACCGTTAACTATTAGTCTAGTAGAGGCCGTATGATATAATTTTTCTATAAAATTCGTGAAATTGCCTTTAAGCCCAAACTTCTCTAAAGATAATAAAAGATGGTCATGATGAATTGAATCAAAGGCCTTTTCGGCATCTATGGCTAATATTGCCAGATCCGCTTCATTTACTCGTCCCATTTGATCAGGGATCGTAGTATTGGAAAAAAAATCTAAGGTTAGCAGAAGTTCCCTTATCTTGGCAGCAGAATTCCTATTTTTCATGAACCCGGCCTGGTCTGAATTGACAATAGAAGGATGAAGGGACTGCAGCCGCTGCGCAAGGATTGTAGTTAACAATTTATAGTCCGTATTCATGAGGGCAATTGGCCTATAAGATTCTATTGCTTTTGGATCTTTTCCCTTCTTTAAGATCAGGGACGTAAATGATGCGGTAAAGCTAGATGTAGGAGCATTACCCTCTATATAAATGTAATTAAATAATGCAGTTAAATGCGGTGTTATAATAGCTGGTACCGATCTATAGAATTCATTAGGTATTGCATCCGGTCCCGGTGCTTTATTATATCCCAGCTTATTAATTGCTTTAACCACTTCTGCTTCAGTAATAGGAGATTCAAGATCTTCAATTGATGATGCTAGTAATGATGGGAATGTGATGCCTGACCAAAACCTCTGGCATTCCGAAGTATCAGAGGGTTTAGCCGAGTAAATAGATTGATAATAATCAAAAACAATTTGAAGAAGGTCCTGTGCAGAGCTGGCTGTTTGCCCCTTTCTATGGAGAACGTCTATTAGCTGGGATCCTAGATCCTGCTTAACTAATCTAGCTAAGAGTTTTCCCGTCTTATTCCCATACTTGTAGAATTTTGCGGAAAACCGTATATCCTTTTGAGTGGCTTTATATATAAGCAGTGAGTCTCTCGCCTCTAGTGCAGTAATATATTTGGCCCATTTCTGGGGTGTCTTTTCCATTAAGTATAGATTATAAGAGTTTGTGACTGCTTGAAGCAGTTCATTCTCGCGCTTTTTAAGACTCTTTGTGCGCCTGATAGTATAGGACAGAATCTCCCCTCTCATCACTGCTTTGGCCGTTTCCCAGAACAGAGAAGGCCGACTCATGGCCTCTGCATTAAACATAGCGAAGTCCGCAAATTTAGTTTCCAGAAAATTTTTAAACTTAACGTCAGAAGACAAAAACTTAGGATAAGAGAAACGATTATTAGCCTGAGAGGGTGTACCTATTTGAGATTCAAAACATATTGGGGCATGGTCAGACACCGCGATAGGCAATATTTGAGCTGATACTTTGTATTTACATAGTCTTTCATCAATCAAAAATAAATCAATCCGAGACAATGACTTATGTGCTTTTGAAAGACACGTAAAATCCCGCGTATCTGGGTTTTGAAGCCTCCAAATGTCCCTTACTCTCAAGTTAGAAAAGATCCTAGAAAACAACTTTGCCTCAAGATTATCCCTTTTGTTTTTTTTTAGAAAACTCCTGCTGCCTCATTCTATCTAATGGGTACCGCGGAGCCATGTTAAAATCGCCAGCTAAAATAAGGAAGCTTTCTGCAGATGTCATAAGCCTGGCCTGCAACGCATCCCAGAAAGATAAATCAAAGACGTTTGGAGCATATACATTACATAACGTATACAGAATACCAGCAATCTTAATTTTCAAAATAATATATCTCCCCTCTTCATCTGACTGACTCTGAATTACCTCATAATTACATTTTTTCCCCAGAAGAATAGCAACTCCACCTCTGCGACTACGACTTGGTGAGAAAAAAACCTCCTTTACCCATTCAGATTTAAGTTTAAGGATTTCTTGTGTTTTCAAATGTGTTTCTTGTAAAAAAGCAATAGAGGAGCCTATTTTTCTAAGATAAGAGATAATCGTTTTTCTCTTAATAGGGGAAGTAAGACCTCCTATATTCCAGGAGACAAATTTAATCCCGTTCATTTTAGACAATCTCTACAACTCGAAACGGGAGGCGGTAGCGGGGGAAGAAGAGAAAAAAAAACAAAAAAAACCCCAGCACATAAAACATAACAAAACCACGATTATACGCCCCAAACAAGCACAAACCACCAAAAAACATAAACCAGACGTGGAGACCGTCTGGTGCCCTAACCTGAAAAGAACCCATCATGATGATACAACAGTGGATCTATTCATACTCAAAAACCAATCTACTGAGCTATGTTGTTTTTATTAAAAAAAGCTTCTGCGGCTTTGGCAGAGTCAAAAAAATATGAGGTGTTGTCATAGACCAATCGAAGCCTAGCAGGATGAACAATTGTTGCACGCAGTCCCTGCTGTATAAGTTTGGTACAAACTGGTGCTAACTCTTTTCTTTTAAAAGCAGTATCTGCTGCATAATCCTGGAACAACAATATTTTTGTTCCTTCCAGAAGTATGGGCTGACTCTTACGAAAAGCTTGCAAAAAAATCAATTTGTCTTGATAGTTCAAAAATTTGGCTAGGATTGGTCTTGGCCTCATATTATTTCTTGAAGGGGATGCTACTCCTAACCTATGTACCCGTTCTATGACAATATCATGATAGGTCTCAGGGATATTCAGCAGTGTTGGAAGTGTTTTAGTGATCAATTTATTTAGATCTTCAAACTGCTTCCCCTCGGGAACCCCTATTATTCTTAAGTTATTTCGTCTAGCCCGATTTTCCAGGTCTTCTACTTTGTTTTGTAATTTAGAAAGGGCTGAGGAAGTAGCTTCTAATTTAGTGTTTTGAGCTGTGGTAAGATCTTCAAGATCCGATACTCTTTGTTCTACCTCAGAGAATCTCTCTGAGAATTGTTTAATCTCTGTGCTTAGCTGAGCAATATCATATTTTATCTCTGCTTTAAGTGACTCAAACTTAGGCGCAAGGGCCATAGATATATCTGAAACTAGAGACTGTAGGTCAATGGACTCATGAGCACTAAGGGAATCACGTGCGGCCAGCTGTGAGTCGCCAGCCGCCTCAATGTTAGGCTTAGTTCTTTTATCCCTTTGTCTAGCTGACATGACTGAAGGTGAGGTTTTGGATTGTGAGTGTAAAACCTTATCCATTAACTTGTGAGGAAAGGAAGTGAGGGAGAGGAAACAACAAAAAAAATAATCTAAAGTGATAGAGGGGGGAGAAGACCCCAGAGGAAAGGAAATAAAACAACAAAGAAAAAGAAAAAGGGATGAGGAAAAGTGCTTTCTTTTTTCGGATTTTTCTTTTCTTTTTCTCCTATTGTCTTCTACCTTCTTTTATGTGCAAATCAACCGTGAAATAAGATCAGTCCTGTCTGTGACTAAAGGGAATAATCAGTAGATGTCCCTGTGCCTTGGCTACATATACTCACAGCCTAAAATTTGTGTGAGCTCCTAGAACATTTGCAGTTTTTCACAATTACATTGGTTCTATACAGTCATCAATCTTTTGTAACCTACTAGGTCAATTCTAATTTTGTATATACAACCAGTTTTAACCATCAAGATCCTAAGCACATTTTCAAGCACCTTTAAATAAACCTGTATGATAACAATAAACTCCGTATTGGTAACAATACATTCAATTCTTAGAGCATTGTGGTACAATATTACAGATTTTACAAAAAAAAAAACAAGAGCATGGGCTTTAGTTCTAGTAACACTTAACCAGTGATTTCTGACCTAACACAGCCAGATATTATTTTAACCATAAGCTGTCTGACAAGGTATTATCATTCAATACAATAAAAAAGAGAAAGAAAAAATGTATTATAAGCCAAGATTTTAGCTTTCAATATCTTATAGAAAGTGTAACACCTAAATGTAACCAAATAAACTTAGCTAGTATATATACAATAGATGTGATATCTTTCTTCCTTTTATAGAGATTAGCTAGGGTAGAAATAGCTTTTCATAGCTTTTTAAGTTTCAACACTTTTATCCCTGTTACCCAATTTTAACAGCCCAGCTAGTCCAGCTTAATTGGATCCAATCCTGTAGAAAAACCATAAGAACCAGAAGAAATAAAAGTTTATGTGATGTAGATGTGGACCCCTGAGCCCTGTCCTCATCAATCTTCGGCCATCTATTGTAGCTTACGCTCTGTGAATTTCAGAGATAGATAATAAGGCAAACAGGAAGAGAGTACATCAGAAAAAAACGCTCAGAGTTCAGACGATAACCGTCCATTAATAAGCCTGGTCAATCCGGGTAAAGACAAACCACTGTGGGTATTACAAGTAACCTACATTACCCGTCCTGTGTGTCCAGAATTCAGCCGCCAGTTAGAGAGCCTCTGCTACTAGCAGCCCCCCCTCACGCAGCACCGGTGGGAGGGGGAGCGCTTCTCCAAGCCGAGGAAAGCAGCGCAGCCGGAATAGAGAGCGGGACTCCGTGGAACAGGGGCTCCGTTACAAGCACCCCATACAGTATGAGGGCAGCCCCAGGGGATGTTAGCCTTAACCCCTCCTATCACAGCAGAGGGGAAGCGGAGCGATCCAGCGAGCACAGCCTTTTCCCAGGGACTCCAACAGCTCAAACACCGCTCTCCTTCCGCAGCCCACAGGAGGATGAAACAGATCCGGCTCCTTGTTACACTCTCGGGCAGCACAGGGGAAACAGGTAGCAATTCATTGTTCAGGTATTAAACCACAATACAAGACCAGTAGCCTCCGCCTTCCGTCTCTGTATGACCAAGAAAAGAAGTTCCAGGGCGCTGGGCATTAAGACTGCTTTATTTTAGGAGGTATTTATCCCAGCCAGAGACCTCCTTTTAGTATAGGCGGTAGATAGTAGCGACAAAGTCATTAATAAAGGTGTTTAACTTTGGCACCAGGTTTGGGTCCTTATCAGAGCTGCTTCGCACAGCTATAGTGCAATGGTAAGGCACTATGGAGCTTCCAGCAGCGATGCATATCAGCAATACAAGCCGCCCTCAGCTAGAGGGTTTAGGCGTGGTCCTCACCAATAGCTTGTAGGCAGGAGAGATCAGAGCAGGTGCAGCACCTGGTCACACACCTGTGCTCCTCCTCCGGAAGCTCTCTCAGCAATCTCACCAGGACTTGTAATTTTAATCAACTTTCCAATTTACTTTTATCATCACATTTGCTTTTTTCTCTTGGTATTCTTAGTTGAAACTAAACTTAGGCAGACTTGTATGCTAATTTCTAAGCCCTTGAAGACTGCCTCTAATCACATGCTTTTTAAATTTCTTTTCAACACAAAGAGTCTGAAAGTACACGTGGGCCATATAGAGAACACTGTGTTCAGGCACGGGGTTATTTAAGATTTAGCTCTAAATGCAAGACAATAGATAATAAACAGGCACAGCCATGTGATCAGGGGGCTGGAAGAAGGTTCTTAGATACAAGGTAATCACAGAGGTAAAAAGTATATTAATATAACTGTGTTGGTTGTGCAAAACTGGGGAAAGGGTAGAAAAGGGATAATCTTTTAAAACAATAACAATTCTATTGTAGACTGTCCCTTTAACCTATTATTATTATTATTATCGGTTATTTGTAGAGCGCCAACAGATTCCGCAGCCCTATTAACCTAGTATTTTTTTTACTTATGGCTAGTTTAGAGTTTTGAGAACATACTATTTTTTCAATGGAAGATAGTACTTCTTTTCAGGATCCTTTAAGGAAGCTCTTTCCTTTAAAGAGCATATTTTTATACTGGTTATATTCTTAGACTGGCTATTTTTATGGCTAAGGTTGCTGCTGCTTCAACTTTCTAGTTGGACAGTTTAGCACAGCAGTTATTAGATCCTGAAGTATATAACTTTGTTCTTTTATTTCAAAATACATTCTATTTATTTATGTTGCTATATTTGATGTTATTTACATTTAATGTCTATTCTATATTTTTAGCTATTCTGACTTGAATAGTTTTATGGCTTAAATCTTGAAATATTGACATAGTGTCCGAATCTGAATTATTATTTCTAACTTTTCAGGGAAATAATTTGTTTGGTTCCTCTATATCTAGGGGTAAGGGAGTTTTTTTGGCCCTAGACAAAAAATTTAAGGGTACATTTTTAAGCTCTCAATTGTTTTCGTTCCTTTTTATAGATATCTGAAAACCTCTCATTCCTCTAAGGCCTCTGGCTCTATTTAGAGACCATCTCCCAATTGAAATAAATCCAAGCCTTATAAGGATCCAAATCCGACTCCTATGTCTGCATGAAGGTGCAGCCCTCTATCTAGTTCTTCTGGTAAGGGGCAGATAAGGTTGTTTCAAGACATTTGGACATTTTCAGTCCAAAATTAATAGAATATTGTTTCTCAAGGGTATTAAATAGTTTTTTTTTAGAATAAGACTTTCTATGGGAAGATTCTTTTTTACTCATGTTTCAACAAACCCTGTCTGAAGTGTGTTTCAGACCTAGAGTTTTCGGGGTTGTTTGTACCAGTTCCTTATCAGGAACAGGGATTGGGTTTCTATTCAAATCTATTGATTGTCCCAAAAAGGATGATTTTTTAAGACCAATCCTGGATCTGAAAATATTAATCATATTGTTTAAGTCCCCAACTTTTTAGATGGTGACTATAAAGACTATACTGTTTCTTTGTTCAGTAAGGTAATTTTTTGTCCACAATAGACTTACAGGACACTTATCTTTACATCTTGATTCATTCAGAACACTATCGTTTTCTGAGACTCTTTTTTAGACAAATATTACCCTTTTTATCGCTATTTCTTTTGGTCTAGCAACTTCACCGAGAATTTTCTCTAAGGTTCTCGGTGCTCTTCTTTCTGTAATCAGAGAGCAAGCTATTGTGGTATTTTGGATGATATCTTGGTACTAGCTCAATATTTTCATTTTGCAGAATCTCACATGGAACAACTAAATGTTGTTTCTTCTAGACATGGTTGGAGGATCAATTTACCAAAGAGATTCTTTGTTCTTTAGACATAGGTTACCTTCTTAGGTTTCCAGATAGATTCAGTGTCCATGATTTTTTCTCTTACAGACAAGAGACGAATGAAGTTGGTCTTAGCTTGTCTAAACCTTCAGACTCTATTATTCTCTTCAGTGGCTAGGTGCATGGAAGTTTTAGATCTCATGGTTGCAGCATCGGACGCAATTTCCTTTGCTCATTTCTTTCATGTAATTAGCAAGAGTCCATGAGCTAGTGACGTATGGGATATACATTCCTACCAGGAGGGGCAAAGTTTCCCAAACCTCAAAATGCCTATAAATACACCCCTCACCAAACCCACAAATCAGTTTTACAAATTTTGCCTCCCATGGAGGTGGTGAAGTAAGTTTGTGCTAGATTCTTCGTTGATATGCGCTTCGCAGCAGGCTGGAGCCCGGTTTTCCTCTCAGTGTGCAGTGAATGTCAGAGGGATGTAAAGAGAGTATTGCCTATTTGAATTCAATGATCTCCTTCTACGGGGTCTATTTCATAGGTTCTCTGTTATCGGTCGTAGAGATTCATCTCTTACCTCCCTTTTCAGATCGACGATATACTCTTATATATACCATTACCTCTGCTGATTCTCGTTTCAGTACTGGTTTGGCTTTCTACTACATGTAGATTAGTGTCCTGGGGTAAGTAAGTCTTATTTTCTGTGACACTCTAAGCTATGGTTGGGCACTTTTATATAAAGTTCTAAATATATGTGTTTAAACATTTATTTGCCTTGATTCAGGATGTTCAACATTCCTTATTTCAGACAGTCAGTTTCATATTTGGGATAATGCATTTGAATAATCAATTTTTTCTTACCTTAAAATTTGACTTTTTTCCTGTGGGCTGTTAGGCTCGCGGGGGCTGAAAATGCTTCATTTTATTGCGTCATTCTTGGCGCGGACTTTCTTGGCGCAAAAATTTTCTTGTCATTTCCGGCGTCATACGTGTCGCCGGAAGTTGCGTCATTTTTTTTACGTTTTTTGCGCCAAAAAATGTCTGCGTTACCGGATGTGGCGTCATTTTTGGCGCCAAAAGCATTTAGGCGCCAAATAATGTGGGCGGCTTTTTTGGCGCTAAAAAATATGGGCGTCATTGTTGTCTCCACCATATTTAAGTCTCATTGTTTATTGCTTCTGGTTGCTAGAAGCTTGTTCATTGGCATTTTTTCCCATTCCTGAAACTATCATTTAAGGAATTTGATCAATTTTGCTTTATATGTTGTTTTTTCTATTACATATTGCAAGATGTCTCAGATTGACCCTGAATCAGAAGCCACTTCTGGAAAAACGCTTAACTGAGTTTCAGTTCTACCAAAGCTAAGTTCATTTATTTTAAATGTTATAAATGTTTATCTTTAGCTATGGTTTGTAATAAGTTATTATGATATACTTTTACATGCAGAATCCATTAGTATTTATGCTTTATATATTGCCATTCTTTTTACATCTTATGTACAAGAAATATTTAGAAGATTTATAAGAAATATTTTTCTGATTCTATTTTAAAGGCTTTGTCTGACATCGTGCCTTCTAATAAAATTTTTAGGTCTTTTTCACTTCTTTTTTAATTATTGAAGTTTCAAATGACCAACAACATACTGAGTTATCCTTCTCTGATGATGTTTTTTCTCTTTCAGAATTTTCTTCATCAGATATTGACACTAACAAATCTACTTTTTTATTTTATTTTTTTATTAAAGTACATTTGTTCTTTGTTGAAAAGGTGTTGATTATTTTGGATATTAAGGTAACTAGTTCTTTAAGACTAGCTGACACTATTTCTGCCTATTTATTCTTCTGTTTTTTCAGAGGTTTTCTTTCCAATTCCCCATACTAGGGAATGGAATAGGCTGAGAATTTTCTTTTATTCCTTCTTCAAAGGTTTTAAACTATATTCTTTGCCAGCAGTTAAATTCAATTTGGAGGGTTCTCCAATTTATTGGGGCTATCTCTACTCCTACTAATTATGCTATTGTTTCTATAGCAAAATAGTATTTCTCTTGTTAAGTGTATCCAGTCCACGGATCATCCATTACTTATGGGATATTAACTCCTCCCCAACAGGAAGTGCAAGAGGATTCACCCAGCAGAGCTGCTATATAGCTCCTCCCCTAACTGCCATTACCAGTCATTCTCTTGCACCCAACGAATAGATTGGATGTGTGAGAGGACTGTGGTGATTATACTTAGTTTCATACCTTCAATCAAAAGTTTGTTATTTTATAATAGCACCGGAGTGTGTTATTCCTTCTCTGGTAGAATTTGAAGAAGAATCTACCTGAGTTTTTCTATGATTTTAGCCGGAGTAGTTAAGATCATATTGCTGTTTCTCGGCCATCTGAGGAGAGGTAAACTTCAGATCAGGGGACAGCGGGCAGATTAATCTGCAAAGAGGTATGTAGCAGCTTATTATTTTCTGACAATGGAATTGATGGGAAAATTCTGCCATACCGATATAATGTAAACTCAGCCTTAAATGCAGTAGCAGCAACTGGTATCAGGCTGTCATGTATGTATATTTTACACTTCAGTATTCTGGGGAATGGCACTTCACTGGAATTATACTGTATGCATAAAACTTTAGCCTAATTTGCAGGGACTAGCAACAGGCTTTTTAATAACACTCAATTTATTAATGTTAAACGTTTTTTGCTGGCATGTAAAATCGTTTAATTTTCTGAGGTACTGGGTGAAAAAATGTTTTGGGCACTATTTTTTTCCACTTGGCAGTCGTTTTATTTAATTTATGACAGTTTACTGATCTCTCTCACTGTTATGTGTGAGGGGGAGGGGCCTTTTTTGGTGCTTTTGCTACGCATCAAAAAATTCAGTCAGAAGTTTATTGTCTTCCCTGCATGATCCGGTTCATCTCTACAGAACTCAGGGGTCTTCAAAACTTGTTTTGAGGGAGGTAATCACTCACAGCAGAGCTGTGAGATTGTAGTTGACTGTGATAAAAAAACGTTTATTTCTGTATTTTTTTTCTGCTATCAGGGTTAGTTATCCTTTGCTAATGGGAGCAATCCTTTGCTAAAATTGTGTTTTTTACAAAGATTTGATGCTATAACTTTTCAGTTTATTAATTTTCAACTGTCATAACTTTTTCTGTGCTTCTTATAGGCACAGTACGTTTTCATATTATAGTAAATTACTTGAAAAGTATTTCCAAGTTGCTAGTTTATTTGCTAGTGTGTTAAACATGTCTGATTCAGAGGAAGATATCTGTGCTATATGTGCTAAAGCCAAAGTGGAGCCCAATAGAAATTTATGTATTAACTGTATTGATGCTACTTTAAATAAAAGTCAATCTGTACAAATTGAACATATTTCACCAAACAACGAGGGGAGAGTTATGCCGACTAACTCGCCTCACGTGTCAGTACCTGCATCTCCCGCTCGGGAGGTGCGTGATATTGTAGCGCCGAGTACATCTGGGCGGCCATTACAAATCACATTACAGGACATGGCTACTGTTATGACTGAAGTTTTGGCTAAATTACCAGAACTAAGAGGTAAGCGTGATCACTCTGGGGTGAGAACAGAGTGCGCTGATAATATTAGGGCCATGTCAGACACTGCGTCACAATTTGCAGAACATGAGGACGGAGAGCTTCATTCTGCGGGTGACGGTTCTGATCCAAACAAACTGGATTCAGATATTTCAAATTTTAAATTTAAGCTGGAAAACCTCTGTGTATTACTAGGGGAGGTGTTAGCGGCTCTGAATGATTGTAACACAGTTGCAATACCAGAGAAAATGTGTAGGTTGGATAAATATTTTGCGGTACCGGCGAGTACTGACGTTTTTCCTATACCTAAGAGACTTACTGAAATTGTTACTAAGGAGTGGGATAGACCCGGTGTGCCGTTCTCACCCCCTCCGATATTTAGAAAGATGTTTCCAATAGACGCCACCACACGGGACTTATGGCAAATGGTCCCTAAGGTGGAGGGAGCAGTTTCTACTTTAGCTAAGCGTACCACTATCCCGGTGGAGGATAGCTGTGCCTTTTCAGATCCAATGGATAAAAAGTTAGAGGGTTACCTTAAGAAAATGTTTGTTCAACAAGGTTTTATATTGCAACCTCTTGCATGCATTGCGCCTGTCACGGCTGCAGCAGCATTTTGGTTTGAGTCTCTGGAAGAGACACTTGAATCAGCTCCATTAGATGAGATTACACACAAGCTTAAAGCCCTTAAGTTAGCTAACTCATTTATTTCAGATGCCGTAGTACATTTAACTAAACTTACGGCTAAGAATTCCGGATTCGCCATTCAGGCACGCAGAGCACTGTGGCTAAGATCCTGGTCAGCTGACGTTACTTCTAAATCTAAATTGCTTAATATACCTTTCAAAGGGCAGACCTTATTCGGGCCCGGGTTGAAAGAAATTATCGCTGACATTACAGGAGGTAAAGGCCATGCCCTGCCTCAAGACAGAGCCAAACCTAAGGCTAGACAGTCTAATTTTCGTTCCTTTCGTAATTTCAAAGCAGGAGCAGCATCAACTTCCTCTGCACCAAAACAGGAAGGAGCTGTTGCTCGCTACAGACAAGGCTGGAGACCTAACCAGTCCTGGAACAAGGGCAAGCAGGCCAGGAAACCTGCTGCTGCCCCTAAGACAGCATGAATCGAGGGCCCCCGATCCGGGAACGGATCTAGTGGGGGGCAGACTTTCTCTCTTCGCCCAGGCTTGGGCAAGAGATGTCCAGGATCCCTGGGCGTTAGAGATCATATCTCAGGGATACCTTCTAGACTTCAAATTCTCTCCCCCAAGAGGGAGATTTCATCTGTCAAGGTTGTCAACAAACCAAATAAAGAAAGAGGCGTTTCTACGCTGCGTACAAGATCTTTTATTAATGGGAGTGATCCATCCGGTTCCGCGGTCGGAACAAGGACAAGGGTTTTACTCAAATCTGTTTGTGGTTCCCAAAAAAGAGGGAACTTTCAGGCCAATCTTGGATTTAAAGATCCTAAACAAATTCCTAAGAGTTCCATCGTTCAAAATGGAAACTATTCGGACAATTTTACCCATGATCCAAAAGGGTCAGTACATGACCACAGTGGATTTAAAGGATGCTTACCTTCACATACCGATTCATAAAGATCATTACCGGTATCTAAGGTTTGCCTTTCTAGACAGGCATTACCAGTTTGTAGCTCTTCCATTCGGATTGGCTACGGCTCCGAGAATCTTCACAAAGGTTCTGGGTGCTCTTCTGGCGGTACTAAGACCGCGAGGAATTGCGGTAGCTCCGTACCTAGACGACATTCTGATACAAGCTTCAAGCTTTCAAACTGCCAAGTCTCATACAGAGTTAGTACTGGCATTTCTAAGGTCGCATGGATGGAAGGTGAACGAAAAGAAGAGTTCTCTCTTTCCACTCACAAGAGTTCCCTTCTTGGGGACTCTTATAGATTCTGTAGAAATGAAGATTTACCTGACAGAAGACAGGTTAACAAAGCTTCAAAATGCATGCCGTGTCCTTCATTCCATTCAACACCCGTCAGTAGCTCAATGCATGGAGGTGATCGGCTTAATGGTAGCAGCAATGGACATAGTACCCTTTGCACGCCTACATCTCAGACCGCTGCAATTGTGCATGCTAAGTCAGTGGAATGGGGATTACTCAGACTTTTCCCCTACTCTGAATCTGGATCAAGAGACCAGAAATTCTCTTCTATGGTGGCTTTCTCGGCCACATCTGTCCAGGGGGATGCCATTCAGCAGGCCGGACTGGACAATTGTAACAACAGACGCCAGCCTACTAGGTTGGGGCGCTGTCTGGAATTCTCTGAAGGCTCAGGGACAATGGAATCAGGAGGAGAGTCTCCTACCAATAAACATTCTGGAATTGAGAGCAGTTCTCAATGCCCTTCTGGCTTGGCCCCAGTTAACAACTCGGGGGTTCATCAGGTTTCAGTCGGACAACATCACGACTGTAGCTTACATCAACCATCAGGGAGGGACAAGAAGCTCCCTAGCAATGATGGAAGTATCAAAGATAATTCGCTGGGCAGAGTCTCACTCTTGCCACCTGTCAGCAATCCACATCCCGGGAGTGGAGAACTGGGAGGCGGATTTCTTAAGTCGTCAGACTTTTCATCCGGGGGAGTGGGAACTTCATCCGGAGGTCTTTGCCCAAATACTTCGACGTTGGGGCAAACCAGAGATAGATCTCATGGCGTCTCGACAGAACGCCAAGCTTCCTCGTTACGGGTCCAGATCCAGGGATCCGGGAGCGGTTCTGATAGATGCTTTGACAGCACCTTGGACCTTCGGGATGGCTTATGTGTTTCCACCCTTCCCGATGCTTCCTCGATTGATTGCCAGAATCAAACAGGAGAGAGCATCAGTGATTCTAATAGCGCCTGCATGGCCACGCAGGACTTGGTATGCAGATCTAGTGGACATGTCATCCTGTCCACCTTGGTCGCTACCTCTGAAACAGGACCTTCTGATCCAGGGTCCCTTCAAACATCAAAATCTAATTTCTCTGAAGCTGACTGCTTGGAAATTGAACGCTTGATTTTATCAAAACGTGGTTTTTCTGAGTCAGTTATTGATACCTTAATACAGGCTAGGAAGCCTGTTACCAGAAAGATTTACCATAAGATATGGCGCAAATACTTATATTGGTGCGAATCCAAGAGTTACTCATGGAGTAAGGTTAGGATTCCGAGGATATTGTCTTTTCTACAAGAAGGTTTAGAAAAGGGTTTATCCGCTAGTTCCTTAAAGGGACAGATTTCAGCTCTGTCCATTCTTTTACACAAACGTCTGTCAGAAGTTCCGGACGTTCAAGCTTTTTGTCAGGCTTTAGCTAGGATCAAGCCTGTGTTTAAAACTGTTGCTCCACCATGGAGTTTGAACTTAGTTCTTAATGTTTTACAGGGGGTTCCGTTTGAACCCCTTCATTCCATTGATATCAAGTTGTTATCTTGGAAAGTTCTGTTTTTAATGGCGATTTCCTCGGCTCGAAGAGTCTCTGAGTTATCTGCCTTACATTGTGATTCTCCTTATCTGATTTTTCATTCAGACAAGGTAGTTCTGCGTACTAAACCTGGGTTCCTACCTAAGGTGGTCACTAACAGGAATATCAATCAAGAGATTGTGGTTCCATCTTTGTGTCCTAATCCTTCTTCGAAAAAGGAACGTCTGCTACACAATCTAGATGTAGTCCGTGCCCTGAAATTTTATCTACAGGCAACTAAGGATTTTCGACAAACGTCTTCCCTGTTTGTCGTTTATTCTGGTCAGAGGAGAGGTCAAAAAGCTTCGGCTACCTCTCTCTCCTTTTGGCTTCGTAGCATAATACGGTTAGCCTATGAGACTGCTGGACAGCAGCCTCCTGAAAGAATTACAGCACATTCTACTAGAGCTGTGGCTTCCACTTGGGCCTTTAAGAATGAGGCTTCTGTTGAACAGATTTGCAAGGCTGCAACTTGGTCTTCTCTTCATACTTTTTCCAAATTTTACAAATTTGACACTTTTGCTTCTTCGGAGGCTGTTTTTGGGAGAAAGGTTCTTCAGGCAGTGGTTCCTTCCGTATAAAGAGCCTGCCTGTCCTTCCCGTCATCCGTGTACTTTAGCTTTGGTATTGGTATCCCATAAGTAATGGATGATCCGTGGACTGGATACACTTAACAAGAGAAAACATAATTTATGCTTACCTGATAAATTTATTTCTCTTGTAGTGTATCCAGTCCACGGCCCGCCCTGTCACTTTAAGGCAGGTAATTTTTCCATTAAACTACAGTCACCACTGCACCCTATGGTTTTCCTTTCTCTGCATGTTTTCGGTCGAATGACTGGTAATGGCAGTTAGGGGAGGAGCTATATAGCAGCTCTGCTGGGTGAATCCTCTTGCACTTCCTGTTGGGGAGGAGTTAATATCCCATAAGTAATGGATGATCCGTGGACTGGATACACTACAAGAGAAATAAATTTATCAGGTAAGCATAAATTATGTTTTATTTTCCTTTATATAGTTGTATCTTATTTATGGAAAATTATTTAGTTTCAGGTACTTTTCTTGGTCCTGTGATTTATTTGGATATTGCAATTGCTTCATTTTTTCTGTTTACTTTAAGATCAAGTATCAGATTATGATTTATTTTAGCATTGTTAAAGGACAACATTTACTAGACTAGGTGCTGTTGCATTTGTCTTGTTGTTTTGCATTTATTGATTATGCAAGTCCACTGTATTGACTGGTCCTTTAAACTGGACTATCATGCTAATAATTACATTTGTGTCTTCATTTTATTGAATATTTTCGCAAATGAGGGTTAATCTATGTCTTTAGCTATTTTAGCTAGAAGAATTTTGTGATTTTTAAAAAAAATCCATATTTCTTTTGTTCTAAGATAATCAATTATTTGTTTTATAATTGGATTCAATTCTTAACTGTTACTCTGGGCTTCAAGATTGAGTTCTAAGACTAAAACTTTAAGCTTATACTAGTTTGGTTGTTCTTATTAAGGAACGAATTCCTGAGTTCTTTCCCAAGTAACATGTTTATAATTGGAAATTTTTCAGTTCGAAATCAGCTCCCTAATATTGCGATGTACATGCCGTATTCCAGCTTGGCTGGTAAGGGGCAGGTTAAGACTTCTTTGAAATTTATTTGGTTCTATTTGGTCCAAATTTCTTTGATTTTATTCCAGTAAGGCTAACACTTTCTTTAAGTGTGTTTCTGTCCTATATATTTTGGGTACTGTTGAAGCATGGCTGGGCACCCATGGGGTTCAAGCGCTGCTCAGGCCTGGAATCTTCTGCGGTATTTCTTCCAGTTCCTTTTTTAGGAACTGGGTTTTGGAGTTTTATTCAAACTATTCTGCCTTTTTATGGTCATTGATAGCATTATTTGTTTTCATTAGATAAAATAAATGCATATTTTCATTTTTCTGTTTTCATTCAGATTATTTTCTGAGGATGCGGAATCTCATATGATTCACTTTGCTCTTCAGGACATAGTTAGAGGATCTTTTTTTCAAAAGCTCTTGATTCCTCACGCAAGGGTCACCTTTTTTAGGTTTCCAGATAGTTTATGTCACTGTCTTTGTCTCTATCAGACAAGGGACAATTTTATTGGGTTCCGTCTGTCGGTACCTTTAGTCTGTATTATTTCCTTCAGTTGCTATATATGCATAGAAGTTTTAGGTCTTATGGCCACAGCATTGGATTCAATTCCCTTTGCTCATTTTCAATAGAAAGAACCTTTCCAGTCTTTTATGAGTGTTGTTTCTTCGAGAACATGGTTGGAGGATCAATTTACCAAAAAGTTCGTTGATTCCTCAGACAAAGGTAACCTTTTTAGGTTTCCAGATAGATTCAGTGTCCATGACTGTCTCTGACGGACAAGAGACGTCTGAAATTCGTTTCAGCTTGTCGAAACCTTCAGTCTCAATCATTCCCTTCGGTAGCCTTATGCATGGAAATTCTAGGTCTTATGACTGCTGCATTGGACGCGATCCCCTTTGCTCGTTTTCACATGCGACCTCTTCAGCTCTGTATGCTGAACCAGTGGTGCAGGGATTATACAAAGATATCTCAATTAATATCTTTAAAACCGATTGTTCGACACCCTCTGACGTGGTGGACAGACCACCATCGTTTAGTTCAGGGGGCTTCTTTTGTTCTTCCAACCTGGACTGTGATCTCAACAGATGCAAGTCTGACAGGTTGGGGAGCTGTATGGGGGTTTCTGACAGCACAAGGGGTTTGGGAATCTCAGGAGGCGAGATTACCAATCAACATTTTGGAACTCCGTGCAATTTTCAGAGCTCTTCAGTCGTGGCCTCTTCTAAAGAGAGAGTCATTCATTTGTTTCCAGACGGACAATGTCACAACCGTGGCATATGTCAATCATCAAGGAGGGACTCACAGTCCTCTGGCTATGAAAGAAGTATCTCGAATACTTGTATGGGCGGAATCCAGCTCCTGTCTAAATTTCTGCGGTTCATATCCCAGGTATAGACAATTGGGAAGCGGATTATCTCGGTCGCCAAACGCTACATCCGGGCGAATGGTCTCTTCACCCAGAGGTATTTCTTCAGATTGTTCAAATATGGGGACTTCCAGAAATAGATCTGATGGCTTCTCATCTAAACAAGAAGCTTCCCAGGTATCTGTCCAGATCCAGGGATCCTCAGGCGGAAGCAGTGGATGCATTGTCACTTCCTTGGAAGTATCATCCTGCTTATATCTTTCCGCCTCTAGTTCTTCTTCCAAGAGTGATCTCCAAAATTCTAAAGGAGCGTTCGTTTATTCTGCTGGTGGCTCCAGCATGGCCTCACAGGTTTTGGTATGCATATCTTGTCCAGATGGCTCCTTGCCAACCGTTGACTCTTCCGTTAAGACCAGACCTTCTATCGCAAGGTCCTTTTTTCCATCAGGATCTCAAATCCTTAAATTTGAAGGTATGGAGATTGAACGCTTGATTCTCAGTCATAGAGCTTTCTCTGACTCCGTAATTAATACTATGTTACAGGCTCGTAAATCTGTATCTAGGATGATATATTATCGAGTCTGGAAGACTTACATTTCTTGGTGTTTTTCTCATCTTTTTTCTTGGCATTCTTTTAGAATTCCTAGAATTTTACAGTTTCTTCAGGATGGTTTGGATAAAGGTTTGTCTGCAAGTTCCTTGAAAGGACAAATCTCTGCTCTTTCTGTTCTTTTTCACAGAAAGATTGCTAGTCTTCCTGATATTTATTGTTTTGTACAAGCTTTGGTTCGTATAAAACCTGTTATTAAGTCAATTTCTCCTCCTTGGAGTTTGAATTTGGTTCTAGGGGCTCTTCAAGCTCCTCCGTTTGAACCTATGCATTCGCTGGATATTAAATTACTTTCTTGGAAAGTTTTGTTTCTTTTGGCCATCTCTTCTGCTAGAAGAGTTTCTGAATTATCTGCTCTTTTTTGTTAGTCTCCTTTTCTTATTTTTCATCAGGATAAGGCGGTTTTGCGAACTTCATTTAATTTTTTACCTAAGGTTGTGAATTCTAACAACATTAGTAGAGAAATTGTGGTTCCTTCATTGTGTCCTAATCCTAAGATCTCTAAGGAAAGATCGTTGCATTCTTTGGATGTAGTTAGAGCTTTGAAATATTATGTTGAAGCTACTAAGATTTCTGGAAGACTTCTAGTCTATTTATCTTTTCTGGTTCAAGGGAAGGTCAGAAGGCTTCTGCCATTTCTTTGGCATCGTGGTTAAAGTCTTTGATTCATCATGCTTATGTTGAGTCGGGTAGAACTCCGCCTCAAAGGATTACAGCTTATTCAACTAGGTCAGTCTCTACTTCCTGGGCATTTAGGAATGAAGCTTCGGTTGATCAGATTTGCAAAGCAGCAACTTGGTCTTCTTTGCATACTTTTACTTAATTCTACCATTTTGATGTGTTTTCTTCCTCAGAAGCAGTCTTTGGTAGAAAAGTACTTCAGGCAGCTGTTTCAGTTTGATTCTTCTGCTTATATTTTCAGTTTTTTTCATTATAAGATTTAAACTTTGTTTTGGGTGTGGATTATTTTTCAGCGGAATTGGCTGTCTTTATTTTATCCCTCCCTCTCTAGTTACTCTTGCGTGGAAGATCCACATCTTGGGTATTCACTATGCCATACGTCACTAGCTCATGGACTCTTGCTAATTACATGAAAGAAAACATAATTTATGTAAGAACTTACCTGATATATTCATTTCTTTCATATTAGCAAGAGTCCATGAGGCCCATCCTTTTTTGTGGTGGTTATGATTTTTTTGTATAAAGCATAATTATTCCAATTCCTTATTTTTTATGCTTTCGCACTTTTTTTTTTCTTATCACCCCACTTCTTGGCTATTCGTTAAACTGATTTGTGGGTGTGGTGAGGGGTGTATTTATAGGCATTTTGAGGTTTGGGAAACTTTGCCCCTCCTGGTAGGAATGTATATCCCATACGTCACTAGCTCATGGGCTAATATGAAAGAAATGAATTTATCAGGTAAGTTCTTACATAAATTATGTTTTTCATATGAGACCTCTACAGTTTTGCATGTTGCACCTGTGTTGCAGAGATTATACTCGGATATCACTTAAATCCCAACACTTAACTCTCTCTCTGTTTTTGGTGTTTAAACCATCACCTTATTGTTTAAGGGGCCTCTTTGTTCTTTCTTCCTGGACTGTGGTCTCAACAGATGCAAGTCTTTTAGGTTGAGGAGCTGTCTGGGGATCTCTGACGGCATTAGGGGTTTGGAATCCTCAAGAGGCGAGGTGACCAATAATTATTTTAGAACTCTGTGCTATTTTTAGAGCTCTTCAGGTTTGGTCTCTATTGAAGAGAGAACTTTACATTCATTTTTAGACAATATAACAACAGTGGCATATGTCAATCATCAATAGGGGACTTGCAGTCCTTTAGTAATGAAAGTATCTCTGATATTTTCTTTGGCGGAATCAAACTCTTGTCAAGACTTTGTGATTCATATCTCAGGTGTAGACATTTGGGAAGCGGATCATCTCAGCCATCATTCTGTACATCCGGGGGAGTGGTCTCCTTTTCCAGATGTTTTTTTTTCAACTTGTATAGATGTGGGGTCTTCTAGATCTGTTGGCCTCTCATCTGAACAAGAGACTTGAGATACCGTTCCAGGTCTAGTGATCCTCAGGCAGAAATGATGGCTGCTCTAGCAGTTCCTTGGTTTTACCAATCTGCTTACATTTTTCCGTCTCTGGTTCTTTTTCCAAAGGTGATCTCTAAGATCATATTGGAACAATGTTATGTGTTTCTGATAGCGCCAGCATGGCCTCTCTGGTTTTGATATGCAGACCTTGTCTGAATATTCAGTTGTCAGCCTTGGTCATTTTTTATAAGAATAGGCCTTGTGTCTTAAAGTCCATTTTTTCCATCAGGATTTCAAATCCTTGAATTTGAAGGCATGGAAATGAAACACTTAGTTCTCAAGTCATAGAGGTTTCTCTGGTTCAGTAATTATTTCTATGTTACAAGCTGGTAAGTCTGTTCAAGGAAGATTTTTCATAGGGTTTGCTAAACCTATATTTCATGGTGTTCCACTTGGCATTCTTTTGAATTCCTAGGATAGTTTAGATTAAAGATTTTGTCTGCATATATTGTGTAGGACAAATCTCTGCTCTTTCTGTCTTATTTCATAGAAAGATTGTTAAGCTTTCTGATGTTCACTGTTTTGTTCAGGTTTTGTTTCGCATCAAGCCTGTTATTAAATCAATTTCTCCTTCTTGGAGTCTCAATTTGACTTTTAAGATTTTACAGGCTCTTTTTTTGAGCCTATGCATTTTTGGATTTTTATCTACTTTCTTAGAAAGTGTTATTTCTTTGGCTATCTCTTCTGCTAAAAGAGTTTTCTGAATTGTCTGCTCTCTATTGTGAGTTTTCTTATCTGATTTTCCATCAAGATAAGCTGTTTTGCGGACTTTGTTTTTATTTTTTTTTGCTTTAAGTTGTGAATTCTAACAACATCTATAGGGAGATTTGTGTTTCTTCCTTGTGTCTTAATCCTAAGAATACTTCTATATGGTCTTTTCACTCTTTGGATGTGGTAAGAGCTTTGAAATATTTTGTTGAGGCTACTATAGATTTCAGAAAGACTTCTAGTCTATTTGTTATATTTTTCTGGTTCCAGAAAAGGTCAGAAAGCCTTTGCCATTTCTTTGGCATCCTGGTTGAAGTTTAGATTCACAAGGCTTAGTTGAAGGCGGGGAAGTCTCAGCTTCAGCGTATTACAGCTCATTCTACTAGATCAGTCGCCATATCTTGGGTTTTTAAGAATGAAGCTTCAGTTGATTAGATTTGCAAAGCAGTAACTTGGTCTTCTTTGCACTCATTTTCTTTATTTTTACCATTTTGATGCAGCCTTTGGTAGATAGGTTTTTCAGGCAGCTGTCTCAGTTTGATTTTAGTGCCTGTGATTTGATTTTTTTTTTTAAATTTTTAAAGAAAACTTAATTATTTTTTGGAATTTTATTTCTCGGCGGAAATAGCTGTTTTTATTTTATCCCTCCCACTCTAATGACTTGTGGACTTCCACAGCTTGGATATTATATCCCATACATCACTAGCTCATGGACTCTTGCCACTATGAAAGAAATTAATTTATCAAGTAAGTTCTTACATAAATTATGTTTTTCGGGATCTCTTAGCATTTAGAGGTTAGAAGATCTCTCTCTTTGCTACAGTAGAAGATATTTCAGTTTAGTAAAACTGAGGCTGTGGGTATTTTACTTTAAATGGAAAATTCAAGAACAAGGGGTCATGAGCTCAAGCTAAAGGGTAGTAGATTCAGGAGTAATTTGAGGAATCACTTCTTTACAGAAAGAGTGATTGATTTATGGAATAAACTTCCTCAAGAGGTAGTAGCAACAAACACTGTGGGGGACTTTAAAAATGCATGGGACAAGCATAAGGCTATCCTACGAACTAGATAAGTTTAGGTAAGGTCGGGCAGACTTGCTGGGCCTATGGCTCTTATACCTATCTTATACATATCTAAACCTCGCAGCTGCTTATCCTCACTTATTTCTTCTGTAGATTTTGAATTTATTGTGTATTTATTATCATATCTGATACTTAAAGGACCACTCACTACAGAAGAATTGCATAATTAACAACTACATGATAAAAAGACAAGACAATAACACCTACTGAACTTCAAATAAGCAGTAGATAAAAAAATTTCGGACACATTTATTTTCCCCCATTTGCTGGCCCCCTGTATCATGTGACAGACGTCAGCCAATCACAGACTAGTATACATATACCCTGTGAGCTTGTGCTTTCCCCAGAAAGTGTGAATATAAAAAGACCATGCAACATTTGATAATGGAAGTACATTGGAAAGTGTCTTAAAACTGTATGTTCTATCTGAATCATCAAATTTTATTTTGACTTGAGTGTCCCTTAAAGCCTCTTATTTCTAATATTGTTAATACAGTTGTTGGACATCCTCTAGTAGTTATTTATTGTATAATACGTTTTTTGTTTCTACATGGGATTCATGGTACTTACTGTTACTCTGCTGTTATCGTTTTTTGCTGTGTAATCACTTATCTTTACTCCCTTTTGGGGATTCTGCAGTATTTCTTATGCTGTACTGTGGTTATTTATTATTTACTGGGATACCACAGTATGTGGGATATCTGTACTCTCATAGCCCGTGTCTGTTGTTTGAATGTACATTTTTCCTCTATACAGGAGTACTACTGTTTGAGCATGCTTCTTTATTATTTAGAAATCAATCAGCTTGTCAGTCATAATCATCTTTGTTATACGTGCATGACTTTCTCTGGTACATTATTCCAATGTTGCAGTTAGACTCAGTCTTAGTCATATTTGTTTGTTATATGCTCATGTCTATTCCTTGTGTATAATATGTATTTATTATCATTACAAAGTTTATACTCTTACCTTAATTTCTCTTGTTTCTCATGCACAAATGAAGAGATTTGACCTATTTCTACTGCATGGACGATTTATCTATAATAGCATATAAATGACTATTTTACAGGCATCTATATGCATATTTTAAGCATTTTGTTAGCTTATAGTTGATGCTTCTTGCTTATTTCTACGGTAAAATCTGTATCAGTCTGTGATTAGAAGTCTTCCAAAGACTTAACCATGTATTTATTCCTCTCAGAATCTCTTTCTTTTTTATGACACGATGAGTCCACGGATCATCTTAATTACTAATGGGATATTCACCTTCTGGTCAGCAGGAGGCAGCAAAGAGCACCACAGCAGAGCTGATAAATAGCTCCTCCCTTCCCTCCCACCCCAGTCATTCTCTTTGCCTACGTTAGTGATAGGATGTGGTAAAGTGAGGTGTTAGAAAAGATTCTTCAATCAAGAATTTATTATTTTTAAAGTAGTACAAGATTGTGCTGCTTTGTCCTAGGGTGTAGCCATAGTCCATGTCAGTCTCTTCAGTAGAGCAGTGGTGGCTTTAGAGCAATGGGAACTTATGGGACATAATTCTCACTGTGCCTCCCATATATTGATGCTGCCCTAATGCTGAAAACCTGAGAGATTTTTATTCAGGAATTTCTTTTATTTCACAGGTCCATGTGAGGGATAGGACCTCTCAAACCTGGATACTGCCTTGCTGTCAGGCAGCACATGAGGTAAGTGCTAACTTTAATTCTGACGAGACAAGTGTTATTCTCAGAAAAAGGTTGGGCACTTTATTATATGGGACAGACCTCATAATATATGGTACATAGACTCTCCTAAGGGCATAAGGGACAGTTTGACAGTTCAGATGCAGGCACTGGGGCTGGTTTTTATTATGGCGGCGGTTCCATATACCCCGGCGGTTTTATAACTTGTATAACCGACCGGGAGATTCCTTAGCGACACACCGACGATGGGATGTCTTCCAAGACGCAGCAAGTATTTGCGCGCCCTTTTCTCTGCTCTCTCCTCTGTTAAGGGAGGAGCTATTGAACATACTACGCACAGTGGCCTGTTTATTTGTGGAGACCGACATTGCTAACTGTCTTCTACGGGGCCTGACTGCGCATCACTAATTGAACTGCCTGTGCACTCCGGAGCGCTTTTACATCGGAGCTGTGTTAACCTTTTGGCTCCTGATTAGAGGAGGCAGGCACCTCAGCAAGTTGTTGCTGAGGTCTACAGTTGTTTACATAACTTTGTTATTAGGTTAAACGTCTCTATTCTATGTGACTTCAATAAAAAATAAAAAGTTACAGTTTATTAATTAAAGGGACAGTAACGTTTTTACAAATTTATATTTATTTATTAAAATAAAATATTTTCTGTGTCAAATTGTTTTATGGGTATTACTATGGAAGGTGTCACATGCTCCTTAGGTTTTAATGCCATTGTGGAACCACCAATCCCTTTCTGTTCCTCATGTATTGAGAGAACTTTAAGCTGCAGGAATATACTCTTTCCTGAGCCAGCATTTTCTAAAGAGGATGCTGTTCAGGATTCCAATGACAATGTTCAATATATGCCGCAGCTTTCTCCTCATGCATCCCATATTTTACCGCCCTCACATGCAGTGCCCTGCACTTCCTCTCTAGCTCCCGCTGGAGTTACTTTGAAAAACATCCCTTCTCTCATGTCTTCTGCAGTTTCAGATGCATTGTCTGCTTTTCCAATGTTGCAGTGGAAGCGTAAGAGGAAGATCAGATATTTAGTAAGCAAGATTTCTGACGCAGTTGTTATCTCAGATGTCCTCTCACAGAAGTCTGGGGAGGAGGATAACGTAGTAGCATCTGAAGGTAAGATTTCAGATTCTGACAGTGTAATACCTCTTGCTGATACTGAAGTGGTATCCTTCAGTTTTAAGCTAGAACACCTCCGTCTGTTGCTTAAGGAGGTTTTAGCTACATTGGATGAAAGCGACTCCACGGTTGTTGTTAACCCCAAGAAGTCCAGTAAGCTGAACAAGTGTTTGAGGTACCTTTCTCGATAGACGTTTTTCCGGTAGCAGACCTAGCTTCTGGGATCATTGCTAAGGAGTGGGAGAGACCGGGAATACCTTTTTCTCTATCTCCTATATTTAAAAGGATGTTTTCTATAGCCGACTCTGTTAAGGAAGCTTGGCCGTCAGTCCTCAAGGTGGACGGACCCGTTTTCCACCTTAGCCAAAAGAACTACTATTCCCATAGAGGATAGTTGTGCTTTCAAACATCCTATGGATAAAAAAATTAGAGAAGTTACTCAAAAAAATGTATGTACACCAGGGTTTACTATGGCAACCAGCTGTGTGCATTGCTACCGTCACTAGTGCGGCGGCATATTGGTTCGATGCGATGTCTGATGCTATCAGGACTGAAACTTCCCTGGATGAGATCCAGGATAGGGTTAAAGCTCTTAAAATGGCTTATTCCTTTATTACGGATGCTTCCTTCCAAGTTATCAAACTGGGAGCAAAGATTTCTGGTTTGTCTGTCTTAGTTCGCAGAGCCCTAGGGTTAAAGCCTTGGTCTGTGGATGTATCCTCTAAGTCTAATCTTTTAGCGATTCTTTACAAGGGGAAGACCTTGTTTGGACCTGGCTTAAAGGAAATAATCTCTGATATTACGGGAGGTAAGGGTCTTCTCCCTCAGGACAAGAGAAATAAACAAAAGGGACGACAGAGTAATTTTCGTTCCTTTTGAAATTTCAAGGGAAATTCTTCCTCTTCCGCCTCCAAACAGGAACAGTCTAAATCTTCATGTAGACCCAATCAGTCTTCGAATAAGGAAAAACAATCCAAGAAACCTGCTATTGAATCAAGTTTTCTTCCCAGAGGCAGATTTCTGCTTTCAAGATTATCTGTAGACCAGACAAAGAGAGAGGCGTTCTTACACTGTGTTAGAGACCTCTCAGACCTGGGAGTGATAGTTCCTGTTCTGTTTCAGGAACGGGGTCTGGGATTTTATTCCAATCTGTTCGTGGTCCCAAAAAAAAGAGGGAACTTTCAGGCCTGTTTTAGAACTCAAGAGTCTAAACAAATTCCTCAGAGTACCGTCTGTCAAGATGGAAACTATTCGTTCCATTCTCCCTTTGTTCCAAGAGAGTCAATTTATGACATCTGTGGATTTAAAGGACGCGTACTTGCATGTTCCCATTCACAGGGATCATCACAGGTTTTCTAAGGTTTGCCTTTCTAGACAAACACTTCCAATTCGGGACTCTGCCCTTCGGTCTTGCCACAGCTCCCAGAAGTTTCTCAAAGGTTCTGGGTTCGCTGTTGGCGGTGCTTCGGTTACAGGGCATTGCAGTGGCGCCCTATCTGGACGACATCCTAGTCCAGGCGCCATTTTTACAAGAAAGAGTTCCTTAGTCCCAAATACAAGGGTAACTTTCCTGGGAACCATAATAGATTGCCTATCAATGAAGATATCTCTGACAGAAGTCAGGAACTCAAAGTTTTTCGATACTTGTCTAGCTCTTCAGTCCACTCCTCGGCCATCAGTGGCTCAATGCATGGAGGTAATCGGGCTGATGGTAGCGGCAATTGACATCCTGTTTGCTCGGTTCCATCTCAGACCCCTGCAGTTAAACATGCTCAGGCAATGGGACGGAGATTATGCAGATTTGTCTCCTCGAATACTTCTGGAGCAGGAGACAAGGGATTCTCTTCAATGGTGGTTGTCTCTGGGTCATTACTCCCAGGGAACCTGCTTTCGTAGGCCATCTTGGGTATTTGTGACAACAGACGTCAGCCTTCTAGGATGGGGAGCAGTCTGTGGTTCTCTAAATGCTCAGGGAGTTTGGACTCAGTCAGTGTCTGTTCTACCTATAAACATTCTGGAACTGAGAGCGTTCTTCAATTCTCTTCTGGCCTGGCCCCAGTGAGCCTCGGTCCAGTTCATCAGGTTCCAGTCGGACAACATAACTTCAGTGGCTTACATCAATCATCAGGGAGAAACGAGGAGTTCCTTAGCGATGAATGAGGTAACCAAAATAATTCAGTGGGCGGAATCCCACTCTTGCTGTCTGTCGGCGATCCACATTCCAGGGGTGGACAACTGGGAGGCGGAGATCCCTGAGCTGGCAGACCTTTCATCCAGGGGAGTGGGGACTCCATCCGGATGTGTTCTCAGACCTGATTCTCAAGCGGGGTCAGCCGGAATTGGATCTCATGGCATCTCAACAGAATGCCAAGCTCCCGAGATAGGGGTCGGGCGGAACTGATAGATGCTCTGGCGGTCCCTTGGACCTTCAGTCTAGCATACCTATTTCCTCCGTTTGTTCTTCTTCTTCGGGTCATTGCTCGAATCAAGCAGGAGAAGGCATTTGGTATGCAGATCTGGTGGACATGTCATCTCTGCCACCTTGGAGACTTCCGTTGAGGAAGGACCTTCTAATTCAAGGCCCTTCCTTCACCCAAATCTAGTTTCTCTGAAACTGACTGCTTGTAGATTGAACGCTTAATTTTATCCAAGCTGGGTTTTTCAGAATCAGTCTTAGAGACCATGATTCAGGCTTGTTAGCCTGTAACTAGAAAGATTTACCATAGGATATGGCGTAAATATCTCTATTGGTGTGATTCCAAGCGCTACTCATGGAGTAGAGTTAGGATTCTTAGAATTTTGTCTTTTTTCCAAGAGGGTTTGGAGAAAGGATTATCGACAAGTTCCCTAAAGGGGCAAATTTCTGCCTTATCTATTTTGTTACACAAACATCTGGCAGATGTTCCAGATGTACAATCATTTTATCAGGCCTGTGTTCAAGCCAGTTACTCCTCCATGGAGTCTGAATTTAGTGCTTAAAGTTCTTCAAGGGGCTCCGTTTGAGCCTATGTATTCCTTAGATATTAAATTGTTATCTTGGAAAGTTTTATTTCTGATTGCTATTTCTTCTGCTCGCAGAGTGTCATAGCTCTCGGCTTTGCAGTACGAGTCTCCTTGCCTTATTTTTCATTCAGATAAGGTAGTTTTACGTACTAAATTAGGATTTCTTCCTAAAGTTGTTTCTGATCGGAACATTAATCAGGAGATTGTTGTTCCTTCCTTGTGTCCTAATCCTTCTTCTCTGAAGGAACGGCTTCTACTCAATTGGGACGTAGTTCATGCCTTAAAGTTTTATCTGCAGGTGACTAAGGATTTTCGTCAGTCTCCTGTTTTGTTTGTGGTTTTCTCAGGAAAATGTAAGGGACAGAAGGCTACGGCTACTTCTCTTTCTTTTTGGCTGAAGAGTATCATACGTTTACATATGAGACAGCTAGACAGCAGCCTTCAGAGAGAGTTACGGCTCATTCCACAAGGGCTGTTGCTTCCTCATGGGCATTCAAGAATGAAGCTTCTGGGGAACAGATTTGCAAGGCTGCAACTTGGTCTTCACACTTTTTCAAAGTTTTACAAATTTGACACTTTTGCCTCGGCTGAGGCCGCTTTTGGGAAAGGTTCTTCAAGCAGTGATGCCTTCCATTTAGGTTTCCTGTCTTCTCCCTGCCGCATCATCTGTGTACTCTAGCTTGGGTATTGAATCCCATTAGTAATTAAGATGATCCATGGACTCATTGTGTCATAAAAAAGATATTTCCTTTCTTTCCTTAACTTCGGTCGAATGACTGGAGTGGAAGGGAAGGGAGGAGCTATTTATCAGCTCTGCTGTGGGCCCTTTGCTGCCTCCTGCTGACCAGGAGGTGAATATCCCATTAGTAATTAAGATGATCCGTGGACTCATTGTGTCAAAAAATAAATACATTTATCAGGTAAGCATAGATTTTCGTTTTTTCAGCATATTTATAAAGAATGCTACCTTTGTTACTCTCACTTTATTTCTAAAGCATTAGGCCTATATGAAGTACTTTTATAGCATGGTAAGAGTTGTATCCTCTATTATCTCTGTTATTTTCTGTTAAAGTGAAGGTCAATTTTGATGAATTAGTGCCCGGTTTTTAATAATCATATTAAAAACAAGGACACTTCATCAAAATTGATATTTTGCTCTTTTTCTTCAAAAACGTACCTTTTCATTCTGGCAGCCGCTCCAGCGATTCCCATGGCCGTCAGAAGCCTCTGCAGACGTCAGAGATGACAAATCCGGCTTCCTGCAATCACAGCTTCCCCCCGGGGGAATCTTGGCCTGATGCAACGCTGAGATTGGAGGAATCCGGATACGTCTTTTTGGACCCACAAAGAAGGCTTGCAACGGGCGGAGGAAGTGCTGGAGCGGCTGTCAACATTAAAAAGTAAGTTTTTGAAGAAAACGAGTGAAATGCCAACTTTGATGAATTAAAGTGCCCTTGTTTTTAATAGGATTATTAAAAACCGGGCCCTCATTCATCAAAATTGACCTTGACTTTAAAGAGAACATAAAGAGAACATATGTGTAGGATGATTATATTCATTTCATATTTTAAATTTCCCTTATGTGATTCTATTCAGAGATATATAGGTGTGGTACCCTTTATAGCATTTAAATGCTTTTCACCTCTCATTCTAATGTGTGTGTGTGTGTATATATGTGTGTGGGATTATTAGCATTACGAATGTTAATCTCTTTAATGGATTACACAATGCAAATGAATGTAGTGTCTTATTAGACTTGAGATGCTTAATATCTTTTATTGCCTGTAGATGAAATATTGGTGGATATTTATCAAGCCGTCAACCGCAAATACGCTGGAATTCCGCAGCATAATTGTTGCAAGCTTGACCCGACCGAGTTATCAAAGCCTACAGACCGGCAGAAGTGGAAATCTGTAAAGTAACATACTATCCGCCAGTCTCAATCTGACACAGATCGATGCTTATGTCATTACAGATGTTCCGAATACACATTTGGCTCTATTTAAAACTTTTTCAAAGTTATCAAATAGTTAACAGGTACGCTTGCGGCTATTCCGGCCCAGCGTACCTGGTTTTCAATCCGCAATCCTGGAGGCCGCGGATGTCATCAGAATCAATGGTAGTCTGAAAGCAGCGAAAGCTTATATTCGATGCTGCCAGATATCCCATTGATTTTCTATGGTTGAAAACAAGTAACGTTTACACCTAACATAAGCCCCGAGTCTAAACACCCCTAATCTGCCACCCCGACATCGCTAAAACCTACATAATGTTATTAACCCCTATTCCGCCGCTCCCAGACCCCCGCCGCTAACTAAATAAAGTTATTAACCCCTATCCCGCCACCTAAATAAATGTATTAACCACTATCCCGTCGCTCCCGGGCCCCGCCGCCAGATAAATAAATGTATTAACCCCTAAAATCAGCTCTTTTACCTGTAAAAAAAATACAAAGCCCCCCCAACAGTATACATTTTAGTATAGTGGCGGCGTTTAGTGACGGTATAAATAAAGTTTGTGAAAAGCCAAATAGATGCGAGATCGATGACACAACAGTCCGATGCTCCCCGTACTTGGTGTGTGTCTTTTTGCCAGCTTTTTTTTTTATTAATATGGAGATTGTATTCAGGTCCGTGGCCGCGATGTTAGGCAAGCGTATTGGTGCCGGTGACTGCAGCATAGTTGAGGCTTTGATGAATATCCCCCAATTATCTTTACAAATGCTTCCTTTTTCTTTACTGCTGTAGAATTTGCAGATTTGGTGTATTCTTAGTATCGTGTTTATTTCCTCTTATGATGCTCAGGTAGTAAGAAGATCTTATTGGCACTTTCTGGTTATTGCTTCTATATCACAAATATATAGGAAGATTTCTAGCATTTCCATATTTACTCATATTCTCTTTTTATCAAGAGATTCAGGTGAATTTGATTTATATAACTAGTTGTATGTATGTGTTTCCTTCTCCGCCTCTTCTCTGAAGTGGATTATTTAATTAGGATCAATATTAATTTTTTTCTGTGGTGGAAAACGTAATAATTTTGGTGATATTTTAGCATTACCTATATTGAAATATCCAATTGGCTAAAGTAGGTGATCCCTACTTGTGGTATTTTTATAAGCTTACAGCTGCTTAATCTTTTTATTTTCTTTTGTGGATAGTTGATTTATATTTGCTTTCTTTTAGAGAATTGGGCTCAATCACTCTGTTATAGAAGGTTCTTTTCCTATGTAGTGTTTTCACAGTATTGCCATGTATCTGTGACTGTTATTCTTTATTGCGGTGTAATATCTATATCTTTGTCAATCTCAGGGATTGCTGTGGCGCTGTGCTAGATTGACATTTGATTCAGGCCCAATCTCTTCCTTTAATGCCTACTCTCTCTGGAAACTAAATCTGGACTACAAAGTCTCTCAACCTATTCAAGATCAATGTTCTGTGAGTTATTTTACATTCTATCTTCCGTCTCCTTGACCCACAGTGGTTCTCTACTGGAGTTAGTGAGTGTATAGTACAGTTTCGGAATTATTCCGATTTCTCGTTTTCATTTGAGAACTCTACATTCCGTTTTCTTAGACTGGGAATGAGGTCTATTCCGATAGTTCGCAGGCAATTCACTGGATCAGACAGACGTGTTCAATTTCTGAAGATCAGGGACCTGGCTGCTGGAGGAAGAGTCTCTCCCCATTCTCTTCTGGATTGGGTGCCAGCTTCATTGCTTGTTGTGGCCTCTATTTTGTTCTTTTTCCTCTTTTCTAGATCACGGTCCTTTCTCCTTTCAGTCTACATACCTTGAGGATGTCTGCTTGGAGCTTCTTTGACTAGTCTTGTCTCGGAGAAGATCTCTGAGTGGGTGTCCATTTTCTTCTTAGATTTAGAGGGTCTTTCTATTGGTGTGAATAGCGTGGAATTCATAATCTCCTGCAGTTCTTTCAGGTGGTCGGCCTGTAGGTTCTGCCCTTCTTAGTTGTTTATTTTGGCCAGAGGTTCAGATGTGTTCTGGCTATTGCTAGGATTGACCTTCTTTTTCATCCTGTTGCTCCTCCTTGGAGCCTTAACTGTGTTTTCTTCAGCCTCTGTTTGAGCCTACACATTTTTGTGATGTCAAGTTGTTCACTTGGGAGGTGATCTTTATCTGTTTCTTAGTTTTTTTCTGTGTGTTGGTTTATCTGACCTCCGATGTGGCTTATTTCTTTCATGTAATTACCAAGAGTCCATGAGCTAGTGACGTATGGGATATACATTCCTACCAGGAGGGGCAAAGTTTCCCAAACCTCAAAATGCCTATAAATACACCCCTCACCACACCCACAAATCAGTTTTACAAACTTTGCCTCCCATGGAGGTGGTGAAGTAAGTTTGTGCTAGATTCTTCGTTGATATGCGCTTCGCAGCAGGCTGGAGCCCGGTTTTCCTCTCAGTGTGCAGTGAATGTCAGAGGGATGTGAAGAGAGTATTGCCTATTTGAATTCAATGATCTCCTTCTACGGGGTCTATTTCATAGGTTCTCTGTTATCGGTCGTAGAGATTCATCTCTTACCTCCCTTTTCAGATCGACGATATACTCTTATATATACCATTACCTCTACTGATTCTCATTTCAGTACTGGTTTGGCTTTCTACTACATGTAGATGAGTGTCCTGGGGTAAGTAAGTCTTATTTTTGTGACACTCTAAGCTATGGTTGGGCACTTTATATAAAGTTCTAAATATATGTGTTTAAACATTTATTTGCCTTGATTCAGGATGTTCAACATTCCTTATTTCAGACAGTCAGTTTCATTATTTAGGATAATGCATTTGAATAATCAATTTTTCTTACCTTAAAATTTGACTTTTTTTCCTGTGGGCTGTTAGGCTCGCGGGGGCTGAAAATGCTTCATTTTATTGCGTCATTCTTGGCGCAGACTTTTTTGGCGCAAAAAAATTTCTTTGTCATTTCCGGCGTCATACTTGTCCCCGGAAGTTGCGTAATTTTTTTGACGTTTTTGCGCCAAAAATGTCGGCGTCACCGGATGCGGCGTCATTTTTGGCGCTTTAAGCATTTAGGCGCCAAATAATGTGGGCGTCTTTTTTTGGTGCTAAAAAATATGGGCGTCATTATTGTCTCCACATTATTTGTCTCATTGTTTATTTGCTTCTGGTTGCTAGCTTGTTCATTGGCATCTTTTCCCATTCCTGAAACTGTCATTTAAGGAATTTGATCAATTTTGCTTTATATGTTGTTTTTTCTATTACATATTGCAAGATGTCTCAGATTGACCCTGAATCAGAAGATACTTCTGGAAAATTGCTGCCTGATGCTGAATCTACCAAAGTTAAGTGTATTTGTTGTAAACTTGTGGTAACTGTTCCTCCGGCTGTTGTTTGTAATGAATGTCATGACAAACTTATTAATGCAGATAATATTTCCTTTAGTAATGTTCCATTACCTATTGCTGTTCCATCAACATCTAATATTCAGGGTGTTCCTGTTAACATAAGAGATTTTGTTTCTAAATCTATTAAGAAGGCTATGTCTGTTATTCCTCCTTCTAGTAAACGTAAAAAGGTCTTTTAAAACTTCTCATTTTTCAGATGAATTTTTAAATGAACATCATCATTCTGATTCTGATAATGATTTTTCTGGTTCAGAGGATTCTGTTTCAGAGGTTGATACTGATAAATCTTCATATTTATTTAAAATGGAATTTATTCGTTCTTTACTTAAAGAAGTCTTAATTGCATTAGAAATAGAGGAATCTGGTCCTCTTGATACTAAATCTAAACGTTTGAATACAGTTTTTAAACCTCCTGTAGTTATTCCAGAGGTTTTTCCCGTTCCTGATGCTATTTCTGAAGTAATTTCTAGGGAATGGAATAATTTGGGTAATTAATGTACTCCTTCTAAACGGTTTAAGCAATTATATCCTGTGCCATCTGACAGATTAGAGTTTTGGGACAAAATCCCTAAGGTTGATGGGGCTATCTCCACTCTTGCTAAACGTACTACTATTCCTACGGCAGATAGTACTTCCTTTAAGGATCCTTTAGATAGGAAAATTGAATCCTTTCTAAGAAAAGCTTACTTATGTTCAGGTAATCTTCTTAGACCTGCTATATCTTTGGCGGATGTTGCTGCAGCTTCAACTTTCTGGTTGGAAGCTTTAGCACAACAAGTAACAGATCATAATACTCATAGCATTGTTAATCTTCTTCAACATGCTAATAACTTTATTTGTGATGCCATCTTTGATATCATTAGGGTTGATGTCAGGTATATGTCTTTAGCAATTTTAGCTAGAAGAGCTTTATGGCTTAAAACTTGGAATGCTGATATGTCTTCTAAGTCAACTTTGCTTTCCCTTTCTTTCCAAGGTAATAAATTAAATCAAATTGGGTGGATTAGTGCGCGCTAAAGGAAGGTATTGCTAAACACTACTCTAAAGATACAATCTCTGTATGTATCAAATACAAGTTAATAACCAAATAGTGAAGCCAAAGCTTCAAGATAGAGAAAGTGCGCTAACAAGCTGAAAGTATACACACCATATAAGGAATTGAAGTGAAAATTTAATAAACATATAGAATAAGATACACAAATATATACACTAAAAATAGGGACGTCTCCCTGTAATGTAAATAAAACTAGGAAAAAATCCTAATGAAAAAACAGGTTAAAACCTATAAATGATGAATAATGCAGATACTAATTGATAATCTATGACATAAAAAAAGATATAGCATAAAAATGATAATTAAAAGATATGGCATAACAGTGATATCATAAAATAAAACTTAAAAGACAAGCACCAAGTTCATATGTATCAACACAGTGCAGGTGGCCGTATGCAAATGAATGCCGATATTGGAACAGTGGAAAGAAAATAACGGCTTGTACCACAAATAGATACAGTTTACTGTACCGTAAGTCAAGAGAGTGTTCAGAGGGTGTTACCGAGGAGAAGAAATCCTTCGGTCAAGGCTTGGACTGCAGCTGCAGTAACTGCCGTTCCTGGAGATAGAAGTGTGCAAACCTCTGCACATGTGAGTCGGCGTCTGACGTCACAGGCTTCTCATCGGCTCCTCTCAGGGTGTTACTCGCTGCTCCAGCAGCGTAAAGGAAAAGCAGCTGATTGCTGTGTCCTGGTGGGAACTTTCTGTGAAGGCAGACTTGGCTGCTGTAGGTATGTTTAATGATCCAATACAATAGTGGGGCACAAGTTATCCCTCACCTTGGGATATTCAAAGATGCTGGTAACCCGGGTTTAAAGTTCAAAGATGCTGGTAACCCGGGTTTAAAGTTGCAGTACAGGCTGTACTGAAATATCCCTTGCTGTTTCAAAGTCACAGTGTCACAGTGTCACAAATGCAAGCGACGTGTTTCGCCCTCCCTTGGGCTTTATCACGATCTTGATAAAGCCCAAGGGAGGGCGAAACACGTCGCTTGCATTTGTGACACTGTGACTTTGAAACAGCAAGGGATATTTCAGTACAGCCTGTACTGCAACTTTAAACCCGGGTTACCAGCATCTTTGAATATCCCAAGGTGAGGGATAACTTGTGCCCCACTATTGTATTGGATCATTAAACATACCTACAGCAGCCAAGTCTGCCTTCACAGAAAGTTCCCACCAGGACACAGCAATCAGCTGCTTTTCCTTTACGCTGCTGGAGCAGCGAGTAACACCCTGAGAGGAGCCGATGAGAAGCCTGTGACGTCAGACGCCGACTCACATGTGCAGAGGTTTGCACACTTCTATCTCCAGGAACGGCAGTTACTGCAGCTGCGGTCCAAGCCTTGACCGAAGGATTTCTTCTCCTCGGTAACACCCTCTGAACACTCTCTTGACTTACGGTACAGTAAACTGTATCTATTTGTGGTACAAGCCGTTATTTTCTTTCCACTGTTCCAATATCGGCATTCATTTGCATACGGCCACCTGCACTGTGTTGATACATATGAACTTGGTGCTTGTCTTTTAAGTTTTATTTTATGATATCACTGTTATGCCATATCTTTTAATTATCATTTTTATGCTATATCTTTTTTTATGTCATAGATTATCAATTAGTATCTGCATTATTCATCATTTATAGGTTTTAACCTGTTTTTTCATTAGGATTTTTTCCTAGTTTTATTTACATTACAGGGAGACGTCCCTATTTTTAGTGTATATATTTGTGTATCTTATTCTATATGTTTATTAAATTTTCACTTCAATTCCTTATATGGTGTGTATACTTTCAGCTTGTTAGCGCACTTTCTCTATCTTGAAGCTTTGGCTTCACTATTTGGTTATCAAGGTAATAAATTGTTTGGTTCACAGTTGGATTCTATTATTTCAACTGTTACTTGGGGGAAAGGAACTTTTTTACCACAGGATAAAAAATCTAAAGGTAAATTTAGGTCTGCTAATCGTTTTCGTTCCTTTCGTCACAATAAGGAACAAAAACCTGATCCTTCCCCTACAGGAGCAGTATCAGTTTGGAAACCATCTCCAGTCTGGAATAAATCCAAGCCATTAGAAAGCCAAAGCCAGCTCCCAAGTCCACATGAAGGTGCGGCCCTCATTCCAGCCCAGCTGGTAGGGGGCAAATTACGATTTTTCAAAGAAATTTAGATCAATTCGATTCACAATCTTTGGATTCAGAATATTGTTTCACAAGGGTACAGAATAGGCTTCAAGATAAGGCCTCCTGCAAGAAGATTTTTCTTTCCCGTGTCCCAATAAATCCGGTGAAGGCTCAAGCATTTCTGAAATGTGTTTCAGATCTAGAGTTGGCTGGAGTAATTGTGCCAGTTCCAATTTTGGAACAGGGGCTGGGGTTTTACTCAAATCTCTTCATTGTACCAAAGAAGGAGAATTCCTTCAGACCAGTTCTGGATTTAAAAATATTGAATCGTTATGTAAGGATACCAACATTCAAAATGGTAACTATAAGGACTATTCTGCCTTTTGTTCAGCAAGGGCATTATATGTCCACAATAGATTTACAAGATGCATATTCCGATTCATCCAGATCACTATCAGTTTCTGAGATTCTCTTTTCTAGACAAGCATTACCAGTTTGTGGCTCTGCCGTTTGGCCTAGCAACAGCTCCAAGGATTTTTACAAAGGTTCTCGGTGCCCTTCTACCTGTAATCAGAAGACAGAATATTGTGGTATTTCCTTATTTGGACGATATCTTGGTACTTGCTCAGTCTTCACATTTAGCAGAATCTCATACGAATCGACTTGTATCGTTTCTTCAAGAACATGGTTGGAGGATCAATTTACCAAAGAGTTCGTTGATTCCTCAGACAAGGGTAACCTTTTTAGGTTTCCAGATAGATTCAGTGTCCATGACTCTGTCACTGACGGACAAGAGACGTCTAAAATTGGTTTCAGCTTGTCGAAACCTTCAGTCTCAATCATTCCCTTCGGTAGCCTTTTGCATGGAAATTCTAGGTCTTATGACTGCTGCATCGGACGCGATCCCCTTTGCTCGTTTTCACATGCGACCTCTTCAGCTCTGTATGCTGAACCAGTGGTGCAGGGATTACACAAAGATATCACAATTAATATCTTTAAAACCGATTGTACGACACTCTCTGATGTGGTGGACAGACCACCATCGTTTAGTTCAGGGGGCTTCTTTTGTTCTTCCGACCTGGACTGTGATCTCAACAGATGCAAGTCTGACAGGTTGGGGAGCTGTATGGGGGTCTCTGACAGCACAAGGGGTTTGGGAATCTCAGGAGGCGAGATTACCAATCAACATTTTGGAACTCCGTGCGATTTTCAGAGCTCTTCAGTCGTGGCCTCTTCTAAAGAGAGAGTCGTTCATTTGTTTTCAGACAGACAATGTCACAACCGTGGCATATGTCAATCATCAAGGAGGGACTCACAGTCCTCTGGCTATGAAAGAAGTATCTCAAATACTTGTATGGGCGGAATCCAGCTCCTGTCTAATTTCTGCGGTTCATGTCCCAGGTATAGACAATTGGGAAGCGGATTATCTCAGTCGCCAAACATTACATCCGGGCGAATGGTCTCTTCACCCAGAGGTATTTCTTCAGATTGTTCAAATGTGGGGACTTCCAGAAATAGATATGATGGCCTCTCATCTAAACAAGAAGCTTCCCAGGTATCTGTCCAGATCCAGGGATCCTCAGGCGGAAGCAGTGGATGCATTGTCACTTCCTTGGAAGTATCATCCTGCCTATATCTTTCCTCCTCTAGTTCTTCTTCCAAGAGTGATTTCCAAGATTCTAAAGGAGCGTTCGTTTGTTCTGCTGGTAGCTCCAGCATGGCCTCACAGGTTTTGGTATGCGGATCTTGTCCAGATGGCTACTTGCCAACCATGGACTCTTCCGTTAAGACCAGACCTTCTATCGCAAGGTCCTTTTTTCCATCAGGATCTCAAATCCTTAAATTTGAAGGTATGGAGATTGAACGCTTGATTCTCAGTCATAGAGGTTTCTCTGACTCCGTAATTAATACTATGTTACAGGCTCGTAAATCTGTTTCTAGGAAGATATATTATCGAGTCTGGAAGACTTACATTTCTTGGTGTTCTTCTCATCATTTTTCTTGGCATTCTTTTAGAATCCCTAGAATTTTACAGTTTCTTCAGGATGGTTTGGATAAAGGTTTGTCTGCAAGTTCCTTGAAAGGACAAATCTCTGCTCTTTCTGTTCTTTTTCACAGAAAGATTGCTAATCTTCCTGATATTCATTGTTTTGTACAGGCTTTGGTTCGGATAAAACCTGTCATTAAGTCAATTTCTCCTCCTTGGAGTTTGAATTTGGTTCTGGGGGCTCTTCAAGCTCCTCCGTTTGAACCTATGCATTCGCTGGATATTAAATTACTTTCTTGGAAAGTTTTGTTTCTTTTGGCCATCTCTTCTGCTAGAAGAGTTTCTGAATTATCTGCTCTTTCTTGTGAGTCTCCTTTTCTGATTTTTCATCAGGATAAGGCGGTGTTGCGAACTTCATTTAAATTTTTACCTAAGCTTGTGAATTCGAACAACATTAGTAGAGAAATTGTGGTTCCTTCTTTGTGTCCTAATCCTAAGAACTCTAAGGAAAGATAGTTGCATTCTTTGGATGTAGTTAGAGCTTTGAAATATTATGTTGAAGCTACTAAAGATTTCCGAAAGACTTCTAGTCTATTTGTTATCTTTTCTGGTTCTAGGAAAGGTCAGAAGGCTTCTGCCATTTCTTTGGCATCTTGGTTAAAGTCTTTGATTCATCATGCTTATGTCAAGTCGGGTAGAACTCCCCCTCAAAGGATTACAGCTCATTCGACTAGGTCAGTCTCTACTTCCTGGGCTTTTAGGAATGAAGCTTCGGTTGATCAGATTTGCAAAGCAGCAACTTGGTCTTCTTTGCATACTTTTACTAAATTCTACCATTTTGATGTGTTTTCTTCTTCTGAAGCAGTTTTTGGTAGAAAAGTACTTCAGGCAGCTGTTTCAGTTTGATTCTTCTGCTTATATTTTCAGTTTTTTTCATTATAAGATTTAAACTTTGTTTTGGGGTGTGGATTATTTTTCAGCGGAATTGGCTGTCTTTATTTTATCCCTCCCTCTCTAGTGACTCTTGCGTGGAAGATCCACATCTTGGGTATTCATTATCCCATACGTCACTAGCTCATGGACTCTTGCTAATTACATGAAAGAAAACATAATTTATGTAAGAACTTACCTGATAAATTCATTTCTTTCATATTAGCAAGAGTCCATGAGGCCCACCCTTTTTGAGGTGGTTATGATTTTTTTGTATAAAGCACAATTATTCCAATTCCTTATTTTTTATGCTTTCGCACTTTTTTCTTATCACCCCACTTCTTGGCTATTCGTTAAACTGATTTGTGGGTGTGGTGAGGGGTGTATTTATAGGCATTTTGAGGTTTGGGAAACTTTGCCCCTCCTGGTAGGAATGTATATCCCATACTAGCTCATGGACTCTTGCTAATATGAAAGAAATGAATTTATCAGGTAAGTTCTTACATAAATTATGTTTTTTCATCCTCTCTCTTGGAGAAGCTGTTGCATACTTTGACAGTGGTCAAAGCATTAAAGTTTCTACCTTCTCGCTTCTCAGGTTTTGTCCTTTGCGGTTTCTACTTCTTGGACCTTCATGCATGAAGTCTTTCAGTTTTAATGACCTCCGAGGCTGCTTCATCATATTCAAATTTTTCGTCTCTTCTGAGACATTTTTTAGGAGTGGTGCCTAGTGATTAGGACTGCTTTCTCTACTTTCCCTCCCTAATATGTGTGTACTCCTCAGCTTGGGTATTGATTTCTCATAGATTATGAATGTTTTCATGGACCCACACTGCCATTAGAAGGAAAATAAAATTTATGCTTACCTGATAAATTAATTTCCTTCTTGGCAGTTAGGGTCCACAAACCCACCCTGATTTAGTGTAGTGGCAGCAGTCTTGGCACCTTTATACCCCGTTTATCTCTCTACTTTTCCTTATTCTCAGCTTGAATTACTTGGGAAGTGGGAGGGATATTTCAAGGTTCTGTTTTGGGTGTCTTTGCCTCCTCCTGGTGGTCAGGTGAAGTATTTCCCATAGTTTATAAATGTTTTCATTGACCCTCACTGCCAAGAAGCAATTAACTAACTGTTAACTGGATACAGCAGTCTTTTTTTCAGTCTTTATCAGTCTTTTTATCACATATATGACATCTAATATTTGTTTAATTTTTTTGGCTAGGTATGCAAATGTTTTTCTCCAGCCTGTGACTGATGACATTGCCCCAGGATATCACAGCATTGTACAGAGGTAAAGCATGGCTTAGATTCTGTAAAAGTGAGAAAAAAACGAGTTTACTTGCCCTATCCATTCAAACCTTTATTTTCTTAAAGGCCCATGGACTTGTCTACCATAAAGAAAAACATTGAGACAGGATTGATTCGGAGCACTGCAGAGTTCCAGCGTGACATAATGCTCATGTTCCAGAATGCAGTGATGTACAACAGCTCTGACCATGATGTGTATCATATGGCTGTGGAAATGCAAAGGGATGTGCTGGAGCAGATCCAGGTAAGTTCTTATTATTTCCTTCTTTTCAGGACAAAACACATATGCCACTGCTGGAGGACTTTAAGATAATACCATAGAGAATCAAATACTGTAAATTACAAAGATTGTGTGTGGCACTTCCTGTTATTTTCCTTGTCAATTAGTCGTTTTATTTATTTTGCTATTTTTGAGCATCAGAAATATAAAACCCTGATTCCAAAAAAGTTGGGACAGTATGGAAAATGCAAAAACAAACAAACAAAAAGAGTAATTTAAAAATTTAAATTCACCCTGTACTATATTGAAAACACATTAACACATTATTTGATGTTATATTTTGTGAATTTGATGTATTTTTGAAAATATACACTAATTTCAAATCTGATGACTGCAACACGTTCCTAAAATGTTTAACGCAATTTAGCATTGTTGATGAGGTTAGGCTGGGATACCTACTGAAAGGGGCTGGGAAAACAAGAACAGCAGACATTCCCCCTCCTCTGCATATGAAAAGACCCATTATACAAACCGGAGCAAGCAGGAGTCTAGACTTGGGTCTACATCTTATACTTTGGGGCTTGGTTAGGAGTCTGAAAATCAGCACAATGTTGTTAAAATAATAAGCAAAACCATACATTGTTTAAAAAAAAACAAAAAAAAAACACAAAACAAAAAAAAAACACCCCCAGATGGGCTATATAAATGGATCATCTACAAAACATTTATGCAAAGAAAAATCTAGTGTACAATGTCCCTTTAAACTGCACCTTGTTGACTTCTCGGTGCTAAATTTTCTACATATCTGTCCCTAATTGGCTTTAGCTGATAACAACTGCAAAACAATGCACTCTATAATAACATTATAAGTGGGGCTATCCTTGTCTGGAGACTAAAACCCAGATTGGCTCCTCCAAAAAGGCAAATCGTGGGTGGAGTTTGGATATTGAAAACAAATTGCAGTAAAAAAGATTTAAATTTGTTTTAAAAAGTTAAGACTTGGTTGATATGTTATTCTATATAGCAACACATCAGAAATGTCTTGTAATTACATGGTTTTTACTGTCTCTTTAACAAAAATTAATTTAAAGGGACATTCAACACTGCCCACAACAATAATCTATGTTTCTAAACTAAGTATAAAGAGCAAGCTTCAACGTTCCCCCTTTCTCTTACTTACTGCCTTCACTGTTCAATCCTCATCGATAACTTCAAAATTTGTCTCCTAATATGGCTGCTTAACTCCCCCCACTGTGACGTATAGCTCGTCTTCTTCAAACTAGCCGGCAGTTATATCCCATTTCTCCTACTTCAATCCCAGCGCGTTCACGGGCGTTAGCGCATGCGCGATACAATAGGAACATTAAAAGCGGAACCATAATAACCCAAGTTGTTTCCGTTCCGATTATCTTACTTATAGTACTCCATTACGTAATATAAGCGGAACGGAAACAACTTGGATTATTTTGGTTCCGCTTTTAGTGTTCCTAGTATATTGCGCATGCGCTAACGGCCGTGAACGCGCTTGGATTTCAGTCCGGGGAATGGGCTCTCATTGGCTGCTAGTTTGAGAAAGAAGGCGAAGACGTCACGGTGGGGGGAGTTAGGAAGACATGTTAGGACACCAATTTGGAAGATAACAATGACGATTCAACAGTGAAGGCGGTAAGTAAGAGAAAGGGGGCACCTTGGAGCTTGATCTTTTTATTTAGTTTTGAAACATAGATTAATGTTGTGGGCAGTTTTGAATGTCCCTTTAATTATAATTTGTGCAACAAATGTTAAAAATAAAATAGCACATTTTGCTTAATATTGGCTTAAATGTTTGCCGGGTGATCAGTAAATTCAGCCATATGGTCTGCCCTTTAAATAAGTCATGGGGAGAACACTGAATGTGGCTATTCAAACCTTTTGTAAGTTGATTATGTTTAATGCTCAAAAAATAAAATATTTTGCTTTTTTATTTTAATAAGGCTAAAACTAAATTTAGGTGAGATAATGAATTTAGTAAAACTCTGCTGTAAAATTACAGAAACAATAAGTACATTTAAAACAAAAGAATTTCTGTCAGTTTACAGTGTGTGATGAGTCTGAAATTACAGTTATATTCCAGAGGGGTTTGCAAACGTTTGATTTACAATGTATAGAACCCCATTTGAAGGGTCAGTTACCAGTCTTCAACTACCAGTTTAAAAAAAATATAATTTGGCCTAGTCTTACAGGGATATTAAAGTTGATTTATCCATGCATTACAAATCCACTGCATTTCAACAAATGTGCATACAGATTCAGAATAAATATTTCAAAAGTAGTAACACCTTTCCTATTGTTAGAAAAATGCCCATTATTTTGCTTTTGCAGGATCCACCACTTGGAAATCCTCTTGAATATTTTTTATCTTGTTTTCTTTCCTATGGCTTAATAGGGGCACATATAAATGAGCTTTAGTATATATTAACCAATCACTGTGCAGCATGTAGGAGCATTATGGTTCTGGATTTCAGAGCGCACTCCAGCCTCCCTGGGGCCTGGGGGGGGGGGAATTGAAGCACTACAGTTTATAGAACTAAATTACAGGAAAAGGCAGCATTATAAATAATGAAAGTGTGTTTTGAACTTTTTTAAATTATGCATAATTATTGTTCCTTTTAAATGTTTTAAAGCATTCCGTATATTTCCATGAAGTTATATAACTGGCTGCCGATACTTTTAATGTATGTAGTAGACATGTGAATTTGTATATTTAGTTACTATCCAAATCTGTGCAAGTCCAAATCCTAGTGTATTGCGATTTCATAAGAAGAAATCAGGCTACGAATAGAGCCAAACACCGCAAGCGGCCACCTTCTTCTGCATTCAAATAGTAACTAAATATACAACTAGTATATAGTCATGTGTTGAGAGTCCTTGTGAGGACATAATTGCCAATTTAAGTTTATGAAGGTATTTTCCAGTCAGTTTGCTGTGGTTAGTGCTAAATAAATACTAAACTTCCTATGTTTCATATAAATTGGTCATCCTATATTTGTATTTTTTAAATATCTGCATTCTGTTATGATAAATCTTTTTCTCACAAGGACTAATCACTACCCTAGCATATTTTTATCATTGCACTGGCTAAAGCTTTTCATAGGTCATTGTTTTTAAAAACTCAGAGAATCTCATCATTTACCCATGTAAAATCTGTCACATACTATATCAGTGAGACAACCTGCTGTATCTCATTGCATCTTTTCATATATATGTATAGTGCTGCCAAAAATAATGTTTGACAAAGTGCAAGCAGGATTATATGTTATGAGAGACTTATTCATTGACTACTAAATTGGAAATGGTTAAATTTACTCCTCAATCAAAAAATCTAGCTCAGATAGAAATGTAACTGTTACTTTGTTCTATTAGCAATTCCTGGCCACTCAGTTAATAATGCAGACATCTGAATCTGGTATAAGCGCTAAGAGCTTAAGGGGACGTGACTCCACGCGCAAACAAGATGCTTCTGAGAAGGTAAGTGTGTTGGTGTTTCACTACCAAAGGCCATTTAATGAATATATAATATTGCCTCTTTATATAAAACCAAGTATTTTCATGTATTAGGACATATTAAAAATCTATATACTACAATCTACGCTGTTTTATACATGTGAACTCGCATATAAAGAAAACAAAATTGAATGTTTTATTTTTAATTTTTAAAAAGAAAAAGACAAATTTAGTTGTCTACTGCACCCATTATTTTATTTATTTGTGTTATATGTGTTTCTACTTCTTAAGTCCATGTTGTGAATCTGACTTTTCTGCTTTTATGTTGTCAAGATCTGCTTAGTGTTTGTCTATGTGTTTCAGTGTCTGTGGAATCTGATATGTTTTTCTGTTTGTCCTTTAACAGGACAGTGTCCCCATGGGCTCTCCTGCCTTCCTTCTCTCTCTTTTTGTAAGTATTGAATATCTGCAGTGTGTTGTGAACAAACGTATCTTTGGATTTTCCTTGCTTGAAATATTTGACTTGTCTTATGGCCTGGTTAATGTGTTCTTTATGTTTATATTCTTTATCTGTGGTGCAGTAAACTGCTTCATCTTGGCACAACCTTTTAAACTGTAAAATATGTTGTGTATTGGCGTTCGGCATCAAGGAGTAGTAATGGATATTTAGAGCTTTCTACAGTACCTTACAGGGTGAAAATATAGCAGGCCCAAGCCAAATCCTGTCCTTGGCTTAGAAAAGTCAAGTTTTTCATTCAGCAGTGTAGCTGTATATTCAGTAAAGCATCAATTAAAACAGCCTTTTAATCTGAATACAGACAAGGTTGAGAAAGCATTAGGATGAGGCAGCAGATTATTTCAGGTATGTGAGAATATTTTTTTAAGTTCCTGAAATGTGACACGTTTTGTCATGTGAATTCTGAGTAACAAAACAATATTATACTTTTCTGCTAATATCAAGTATTTTGTATTTAACAGGATGGAGGTACGCGTGGACGCCGCTGTGCTATTGAAGCTGACATGAAAATGAAAAAGTGAACTGTAATTGGATCCCTTATCACTTACAGACATTGATATCTGAGGTTTCTCCATGAAAAGAACAGGAGTTATTCTGCTAGCTGACAACCTCTTCCCAGTCTTGCGAAGCTTGTGAAACCATAGGACAGCACATTACTCCATCTTGACTTTTAACAGTGGCAGAATGTTGTGAATAAATTGTACATATGCACAGTAAATGTTCAGAATATTTTTTGTTCTGTTCATGTTTAGTCTATTCAAGAATTTCTACAGAATTATTTAAGTAGATGACTGTGTCATCACATTAGGCATTTAAGTATTGTTTTTGTCTTGGAAATTATATATGGCATGAAAAATGAAATCTCTGTTTTTTGCGTTATTAAAATTTAAGTCTAAAATTCTTCTGTGTGTTGTTGAATTGTGGAATTTAACCAAAGTATAGTACCTGTAGAAAATTAAAAAATGGACACAATACTTTTCTCTTGTAAGGTGTATCCAGTCCACGGATCATCCATTACTTGTGGGATATTCTCCTTCCCAACAGGAAGTTGCAAGAGGATCACCCACAGCAGAGCTGCTATATAGCTCCTCCCCTAACTGCCATATCCAGTCATTCTCCAGCATGGAAGTAGTAAGAGAGAAGTGGTGAAACGTAGTTGTTTTTTTTCTTCAATAAAAAGTTTGTTATTTTTAAATGGTACCGGAGTTGTACTATTTTGTCCCAGGCAGAAAATAGAAGAAGAATCTGCCTTTGATCTCTATGATCTTAGCAGGTTGTAACTAAGATCCATTGCTGTTCTCGCACATAACTGAAGAGAGAGGTAACTTCAGCTGGGGAATGGCGTGCAGGTTATCCTGCTATGAGGTATGTGCAGTTAATAATTTTTTCTAGAGATGTAAATGCTAGAAAATGCTGCTGATACCAGATTTATGTAAGGTAAGCCTGAATACAGTGATTTAATAGCGACTGGTATCATGCTTACTTGCAGAGGTAATACTCTTTTAGATTTTCAATATAAAACGTTTGCTGGCATGTTTAAACATTTTTATATATGCTTTGGTGATAAAACTTTATTGGGGCCTAGTTTTTTTCCACATCGCTGGCTTAAATTTGCCTAGAAACAGTTTCCTTAGGCTTTCCACTGTTTAGACATGAGTGGGAGGGGCCTAATTTAGCGCTTTATTGCGCAGTAACTTTTACAGACTCTCGAGACATCCAGCTTCCCTCCAGGAGTCCCCTGAATGCTATAGGACATCTCTAAAGGGCTCTTAGGCTTTCCAAAGTCGTTTGTTTGGGAAGGTAGGGCCACAGCAGAGCTGTGGCAGTTTGTTGTGACTGTTAAAAAAGGTCTATATCGTTTTTTTATCCGTTTTTTGAACTAAGGGGTTAATCATCCATTTGCAAGTGGGTGCAATGCTCTGTTAGCCTATTATAAACACTGTAAACATTTTGTTTGATTTACTGCTTTTTTTCACTGTTTTTCAAATTCTGACCTTTTTTATTTTTCTTAAAGGCACAGTACCGTTTTTATTGTTTGCTTGTTAACTTGATTTAAAGTGTTTTCCAAGCTTGCTGGTCTCATTGCTAGTCTGTTTAAACATGTCTGACATAGAGGAAACTCCTTGTTCATTATATTTAGAAGCCATGGTGGAATCCCCTCTTAGAATGTGTACCAAATGTACTGATTTCACTCTAAGTAATAAAGATCATATTCTGTCTTTAAAAAATTTATCACCAGAGGAATCTGACGAGGGGGAAGTTATGCCGACTAACTCGCCCCACGTGTCAGACCCTTTGACTCCCGCTCAAGGGACTCATGCTCAAGTGGCGCCAAGTACATCTAGGGTGCCCATGGCGTTTACTTTACAAGACATGGCGGCAGTCATGGATAATACACTGTCAGCGGTATTATCCAGACTACCTGGGTTTCGAGGAAAGCGAGATAGCTCTGGAGTTAGAAGAAATACAGAGCATACTGACGCTTTTGTAGCTATGTCTGATACTCCCTCACAATATGCAGAAGCTGAGGAAGGAGAGCTTCTTTCTGTGGGTGATGTTTCTGACTCAGGGAAGAGGATTCAACCTGATTCTGATATGTCAACATTTAAATTTAAGCTTGAACACCTCCGCATATTGCTCAGGGAGGTTTTAGCTGCTCTGAATGACTGTGATACAATTGCAGTGCCAGAAAAATTGTGTAGATTGGACAAATACTATGCAGTGCCGGTGTGCACTGACGTTTTTCCAATACCTAAAAGATTTACAGAAATTATTTCTAAGGAATGGGATAGACCAGGTGTGCCGTTCTCTCCCCCTCCTATTTTTAAGAAAATGTTTCCGATAGATGCCACAACACGGGACTTATGGCAGACAGTCCCTAAGGTAGAGGGAGCAGTTTCTACCCTAGCAAAGCGTACTACTATCCTTGTCGAGAACAGTTGTGCTTTCTCAGATCCAATGGATAAAAAGTTAGAGGGTTACCTTTAGAAAATGTTTATTCAACAAGGTTTTATTCTACAGCCTCTTGCATGCATTGCCCCAGTCACTGCTGCTGCGGCTTTCTGGTTTGAGTCTCTGGAAGAGGCTTTACAGGTAGAGACTCCATTGGATGACATACTTGACAAGCTTAGAGCACTTAAGCTAGCCAATTCTTTTGTTTCTGATGCCATTTTTTTTGCCATTAATTTTCGTGCCTTTTCGAAACTTTAAGGCGAGTGCGGCATCAACGTCCTCTAATGCAAAACAAGAGGGAACTTTTGCCCAGTCCAAGTCGGTCTGGAGACCTAACCAGACCTGGAACAAAGGTAAGCAGGCCAAAAAGCCTGCTGCTGCCTCTAAGACAGCATGAAGGATCGGCCCCCTATCCGGTAACGGATCTAGTAGGGGGCAGACTTTCGCTCTTCGCCAAGGCTTGGGCAAGAGATGTCCAGGATCCCTAGGCATTGGAAATTGTATCCCAGGGATATCTTCTGGATTTAAGAGCTTCTCCTCCAAAAGGGAGATTTCACCTTTCACAATTATCTGCAAACCAGATAAAGAGAGAGGCATTCTTACACTGTGTTCAAGACCTCCTAGTTATGGGAGTGATCCATCCAGTTCCAAAGGAGGAACAGGGACAGGGATTTTACTCAAATCTGTTTGTGGTTCCCAAGAAAGAGGGAACCTTCAGACCAATTTTAGATCTCAAGATCCTAAACAAATTCCTCAGAGTCCCATCATTCAAAATGGAGACTATTCGTACCATCCTACCTATGATCCAGGAGGGTCAATGCATGACTACTGTGGATTTTAAAGGATGCTTATCTTCACATTCCGATACACAAAGATCATCATCGGTTTCTCAGGTTTGCCTTCCTAGTCAGGCATTACCAGTTTATAGCTCTTCCCTTTGGGTTATCTACAGCCCCAAGAATCTTTACGAAGGTTCTGGGGTCACTTCTGGCGGTTCTAAGACCGCGGGGCATAGCAGTGGCCCCTTATTTAGACGACATCCAGATACAGGCATCAAATCTCCAAATTGCCAAGTCTCATACGGACATAGTTCTGGCATTTCTGAGGTCGCATGGGTGGAAGGTGAACGAAGAAAAGAGTTCTCTATCCCCTCTCACAAGAGTCTCCTTTCTGGGAACTCTAATAGATTCTGTAGAAATGAGGATTTACCTGACAGAGTCCAAGTTATCAAAACTTCTAAATTCCTGCCGTGTTCTTTATTCCACTTCTCGCCCTTCGTTGCCTCAGTGTATGGAAGTAATCGGCTTAATGGTAGCGGCAATGGACATAGTGCCGTTTGCACGTCTACATCTCAGACCGCTGCAACTCTGCATACTCAGTCAGTGGAATGGGGATTACACAGATTTGTCCCCTCTACTAAATCTGGATCAAGAGACCAGGGATTCTCTTCTCTGGTGGCTATCTCGTGTCCATCTGTCCAAAGGTATGACCTTTCGCAGGCCAGATTGGACAATTGTAACGACAGATGCCAGCCTTCTGGGCTGGGGGGCAGTTTGGAACTAAGAGCGATATTCAATGCTCTTCAGGCTTGGCCTCAGCTAGCGACAATGAGGTTCATCAGATTTCAGTCGGACAACATCACGACTGTGGCTTACATCAACCATCAAGGGGGAACAAGGAGTTCCCTAGCGATGTTAGAAGTCTCAAACATAATTCGCTGGGCAGAGATTCACTCTTGCCACCTATCAGCTATCCATATCCAAGGTGTAGAGAACTGGGAGGCGGATTTTCTAAGTCGTCAGACTTTTCATCCGGGGGAGTGTGAACTCCATCCGGAGGTGTTTGCACAATTGATTCATCGTTGGGGCAAACCAGAACTGGATCTCATGGCGTCTCGCCAGAATGCCAAACTTCCTTGTTACGGATCCAGGTCCAGGGATCCCAAGGCGACGCTGATAGATGCTCTAGCAGCACCTTGGTCTTTCAACCTGGCTTATGTGTTTCCACCGTTTTCTCTGCTCCCTTGCATGATTGCCAAAATCAAGCAGGAGAGAGCATCTGTGATCTTGATAGCGCCTGCGTGGCCACTCAGGACTTGGTATGCAGATCTGGTGGACATGTCATCCTTTCCACCATGGACTCTGCCGCTGAGACAGGATCTTCTACTTCAGGGTCCTTTCAACCATCCAAATCTAATTTCTCTGAGACTGACTGCCTGGAGTTTGAACGCTTGATTTTATCAAAGCGTGGCTTCTCCGAGTCAGTCATTGATACCTTAATTCAGGCACAAAAGCCTGTCACCAGGGAAATCTATCATAAGATATAGCGTAAATATCTTTATTGGTGTGAATCCAAGGGTTACTCATGGAGTAAAGTCAGGATTCCCAGGATATTATCTTTTCTCCAAGAAGGATTGGAAAAAGGATTGTCAGCTAGTTCCTTAAAGGGACAGATTTCTGCTCTGTCTATTCTTTGCACAAGCGTCTGGCGGATGTTCCAGACGTTCAGGCATTTTGTCAGACTTTAGTTAGAATCAAGCCTGTGTTTAAACCTGTTGCTCCGCCATAGAGTTTAAATTTGGTTTTTAAAGTTCTTCAAGGGGTTCCGTTTGAACCTCTTCATTCCATAGATATCAAACTTTTATCTTGGAAAGTTCTATTTTTGGTAGCTAATTCCTTGGCTCGTAAAGTTTCCGAGTTATCTGCCTTACAATGTGATTCCCCTTATCTGATCTTCCATGCAGATAAGGTAGTTTTGCGTACCAAACCTGGGTTTTTACCTAAAGTGGTATCTAATAAGAATATCAATCAGGAGATTGTTGTTCCATCTTTGTGTCCTTATCCTTCTTCAAAGAAGGAACGTCTATTACACAATCTTGACGTGGTTCGTGCTTTAAAGTATTATTTACAAGCTACTAAAGATTTTCGTCAAACATCTGCTTTGTTTGTTGTCTACTCTGGACAGAGGAGAGGCCAAAAGGCTTCGGCAACTTCTCTTTCTTTTTGGCTAAGGAGTATAATACGCTTAGCTTATGAGACTGCTGGCCAGCAGCCTCCTGAAAGGATTATAGCTCATTCTACTAGAGCTGTGGCTTCCACATGGGCCTTTAAAAATGAGGCTTCTGTTGAACAGATATGCAAGGCGGCGACTTGGTCTTCGCTTCATACTTTTTCAAAATTCTATAAATTTGATACTTTTGCTTCTTCGGAGGCTATATTTGGGAGAAAGGTTTTACAGGCAGTGGTACCTTCCGTTTAAGTACCTTCCTTGTCCCTCCCTTTATCCGTGTACTTTAGCTTTGGTATTGGTATCCCACAAGTAATGGATGATCCGTGGACTGGATACACCTTACAAGAGAAAACATAATTTATGCTTACCTGATAAATTTATTTCTCTTGTGGTGTTTCCAGTCCACGGCCCGCCCTGTCATTTTAAGGCAGGTATTTTTTAACTGTAAACTACAGTCACCACTGCACCCTATGGTTTCTCCTTTCTCTTGCTTGTCTTCGGTCGAATGACTGGATATGGCAGTTAGGGGAGGAGCTATATAGCAGCTCTGCTGTGGGTGATCCTCTTGCAACTTCCTGTTGGGAATGAGAATATCCCACAAGTAATGGATGATCCGTGGACTGGATACACCACAAGAGAAATACATTTTTCAGGTAAGCATAAATTATGTTTTTGAAAAACTGACATTAAAGAAATGTTTTATAAAAATAGATAAATAAGATCTTATAGGTGATAATAAATAAATATATATATATATATATATATATATATAATCGAGGTACAGCTAACTATTTTTGTGAATAGTCCTCGCTCTTTCTGCTATCTGATGAAAATGGCACATATTACATTGAGGATGGCTTTGGATAATTTATGGCATAGTTTGATTCATTTGCTCTTTGTCTACTGCTATGACCACAAATAACAAAACAAATGTGGTTGCAAGGCATTTCCTATTGCTGCAATATCCCTATAATATCAATAGAGACGTGAAAAAATATTGGCCAGATTAAATTAAAACATGATCTTTATTCGGAATATCAATAACAGCCAAAGTGATACTACTGGGAAACCGTATGGTTTCATGTATTTCGGCCTGCCATTGTGACCCAAAACCCTTGAATAAGGAGTCTTAATTTTTTTTTATAGTTAGGGGGTGATAAGGATTCTTTATGGACCAAAACACAAAATGCAAGGATTTCCTCTTTTAAATCAGGGATATTATGTACCTATGTGTATTGTGGGGACAAGAGAGGGGCTTTCCTATCCCCTTGAATTTATTTTATATGATTATAGTGATCACTGTTTACATTGCAATCACCTCCAGTAGTGCAGGAGATCATCTTCCCTGATAGTGGTTACCTGCATCCTACAGTGCAAAAATAGGCCCCATTCAAAAGAGCAGCTTGTTATCTCTCTAGAAGGTGCTAAAAGTGGAGATAGACCCTTTTCAAAAGTTTCTTGTTACTCCATTGTTCCAGTAATTACGTGCATGTAAATGATCACACCACAACCTTTCTTTTTTAAATGTGGTGTCAAATGACATTTCAAAGTTGAGGAGAATCTATATATTAATAGCAATGAGACAGCATTATGGATAATTGGTCTTCGGGTCACTAATTCTTCCTGAGAAAATAAGCAAACCTAAAACTGTAAAGGTTGACCCAGAGACTTCATCCTCAAAACAGAAGAAGTAGAATAGCAACATATTCAGCTAGAATCATTGATCATGAAATATCTGCAGTAAATGCACTAGTGATCCCATGACAACTGCCCTCCGAAGAAGGATCTGATTCTCAGGTCCATAGTTTGTTATAGGGCTTTTCCAAATTTGCGGTCATTGTTCAAGGGCCATTTGTTCAGACCGCTTACTCAATAACTTTATTCTAAAGAAAAAGGTGGTTTCATAGAATGTAATTTAAACCGTGTCAGTTATGTTGTGTTTGGTGCACATTTTTTTTATTAAATCTTGCTGTACCCTAGATAATAATCAACAGTGAGAGACCCTTCTTGTCCCCTTTTTACCACCATATGAATGGTTATCCTTACTGACCCACTCTATTGTTAGTTTTGTCCATCATCATGAGATGAACAGAAATAAGGTCCTTTTCATCTCTTTTTATGTGAGGAAGTTATAATTTGTTGTTCTTTGCATAGAGAGGCCTGTCTATGTTCTGTGAGGTTCTTTGCACGTGCACACTCATAGAGGTTGTGCAGGTCAAACGTGTGCTAGGGTTAAGTAACAGTGACCTGAAGTGGCTAAGCGTTAATTGAGTGAAAAGCAGCCCCTGATCCACTGTAAGTCCTTTTTCTGAGCTGTCTCAAGCACCAGATATGTACTATGTTATTACCGTATGTTTTAGTTAAGACTTATATAATTATTTTAATCAGTTTTTTTCTATTATAAGATGGTGACAGACCGTGAGTCATCATGTGTGTGAATACCCCTCTTGATCCCTGAGAGGAAGCAAAAGATCAACACACCAGAGCTTTAACCCCTTAATGACAACTGACGTACCAGGTACGTCATGCATTAACTAACAGTTAATGACAATAGACGTACCTGGTACGTCAGTTGTCTAAGAGAGTGCTGGAAGCGATCGCAATCGCTTCCAGCAGCTCTCAGGGTATTGCAGTGATGCCTCCATATGGAGGCATCCTGCAATACCTTTTCAGAAGACTCCGATGCAGAGAGAGCCACTCTGTGGCCCTCTCTGCACCGGTAGCGATGGTGCCGGTTCGTTGGTGGGTGGGAGCACATCAGGGAGGCGGGTGGGCGGCCCATCGCTACCCGGCATCCGGTTCCTGTAAGTGCTATGTGCACGCCGGGTGCCGGGAGCGTGCAGGGGCGCGCGTGCGCGCCCGATTACATGGCCACTGACACCAATGAGAAAGGAAGGGGGGACAAAAATGAATGAAAAATAAATAAATATATAAGGATCTGGGAGGGGGAGGGGGTTGGGGTATTGTGGGGGGCTGCTACACTACAGAAAACATAAAAAATTGCAAAAAAAACACTTGTTTTGGGGGCAAATTGGGTACTGGCAGACAGCTGCCAGTACCCAAGATGGCGGCAATTAGGTAGGGGAGAGGGTTAGAGAGCTGGGGGGGGGATCATGGAGGTTGGGGCTAAGGCAGGGGTCCATCACAGCTAAAACATTTTAATTTTTTTTATTAAAAAAAAGAAAAACTCCTTTTATTTAGTACTGGCAGACTTTCTGCCAGTACTTAAGATGGCGGGGACAATTGTGGGGTGGGGGAGGGAAGAGAACTGTTTGGGAGGGATCAGGGGGTGGGATGTGTCAGGTGGGAGGCTGATCTCTACCCTAAAGCTAAAATTAACCCTGCAAGCTCACTACAACCTACCTAATTAACCCCTTCACTGCTGGGCATAATTTACGTGTGGTGCGCAGCAGCATTTAGTGGCCTTCTAATTACCAAAAAGCAATGCCAAAGCCATATAAGTCTGCTATTTCTGAACAAAGGGGATCCCAAAGAAGCATTTACAACCATTTGTGCCTTAATTGCACAAGCTGTTTGTAAATAATTTCAGTGGGAAACCTAAAGTTTGTGACAAAATTTGTGAAAAAGTGAACTTTTTTTTTTATTTGATGACATTTGGCGGTGAAATGGTGGCATGAAATATACCAAAATGGGCCTAGATCAATACTTTGGGTTGTCTTCTAAAAAAAAATATATACATGTCAAGGGATATTCAGGTATTCCTGACAGATATCAGGGTTCCAATGTAACTAGCGCTAATTTTGAAAAAAAGTTGTTTGGAAATAGCAAAGTGCTACTTGTATTTATGGCCCTATAACTTGCAAAAAAAATAATGAACATGTAAACATTGGGTATTTCTAAACTCAGGACAAAATTTAGAAACTATTTAGCATAGGTGTTTTTTGGTGATTGTAGATGTGTAACAGATTTTGGGGGTCAAAGTTAGAAAAAGTGTGTTTTTTTCAATTTTTTCCTCATATTTTATATTTTTTTTATAGGAAATTATAAGATATGATGAAAATAATGGTATCTTTAGAAAGTCCATTTAATGGCGAGAAAAACGGTATATAATATGTGTGGGTACAGTAAACGAGTAAGAGGAAAATTACAGCTAAACACAAACACCGCAGAAATGTAAAAATAGCCATTGTCATTAAGGGTAAGAAAATTGAAAAATGGTCCGGTCATTAAGGGGTTAAAACCATCCCACTTCCCATGATCCTCAGTCATTTTCTTTTGTTTCCTTGATTGAGTGAAGTAAGAGGTTGAAATGCAGTTCTGCTCGTCATTAAATAACACAATCGGTAAAAAATGGAAACAAAACCTTTTTAGGTACATCAGTGAAAAGAGAAAAACTAGGGGAGGGATAGTAAGACCAAAGACTGATGATAATAGATTAGTTGAAGGAGATAAGCAAATAGCAAACTGTCTAAATGATTACTTTTGTTCAGTCTTCACAACAGATTGTAAAGATAAATCAGAGCTCGACAAACCCAGGAGCCAGGGAGCCACTGGCTCCTAGAATTTTACCCCGGCTCCTAACTTTTTGAGTTATTCTCCATATATCTATATATAAATACCACTGTCTGGCTCCTAAATTTTAAACAGATTTGTTGACCCCTGAATGTTTAAATGATAATGTAAATAGTTCTGTTTTTACAGAGGAAGAGGTTTCAAGTGCTTTATAAAAAAAAATGCAAGTCTGTAGGTCTAGATAATATTCATCCAAGAGTTTAAAAGAACTTCAATCCGTGATAGCTACTCCATTAGCTGAGTTATTTAATCCGTCACTGTTAACATGAGTTGTTCCAGAGGTTACTTATGTAGTCACTCTTCATAAAAAGGGTAGTATCGAAGATTCTGCTTACTATACACCAGTCAGTTTGACCTCAATCGCAGGGAAATTAATGGAAAGAGCTTGATTTTTTTCAATCCTTGGCAGATAGGGGCATACATCTGGCGGGCAGCAATCCGCTGCCGGAGTTTAACATTGAACGCGAACGGTCCTTTGCTCTTGCATGTAACCCTGTCTGCGCACAGTTAATTACGTGAAGGCAGGAGCTGTCAATCTCCCTAGTCGGACGAGACCGGGGAGATTGAAATTCCCCACATAAGAGGTGTAGAACAGGGCAGGAAAGCAGCAGTCTGATGACCGCTGCTTGATAAATCGTGATTGCGGGTTCTCTTGTGCAAACCTGCAGTCACAGGGAGGATAGACTTGTGTCTTTCCTTCAGACAAACGACCGCAAAATTTCACTGCTGAAAGATCATGTCAGACTAATCTAATTGATTTCTTTAACTATGTAACTAAATTAATAGACCAGGAAGGAGCCGTAGATGTAGCGTATCTAGACATTAGCAAACCATTTAACACTGTCCTACAAAACAAATTTATTCACTAAATGTATTGCATTGGAGTAGACGCTAAGACTGTTAAAGGGACAGTCAAGTCCAAAAAAAAACCACTTTCATTATTCAAATAGGGCATGTAATTTGAAACAACTTTCCAAGTTACTTTTATTACCAATTTTGCTTTTTTCTTGGTATTCTTAGTTGAAAGCTAAACCTTGGAGCTTCATATGCTAATTTATTAGACCTTGAAGGCCGCCTCTAATCTAAATGCATTTTGACAGTTTTTCACCACTAGAGGACGTTAGGTCATGTGTTTCATATAGATAACGTTGAGCTCACGCACGTGATTGGCTGAAATGCAAGTCTGTCAAAAGAACTGAAATAAGGGGGCAGTCTGCAAAGGCTTACATACAAGGTAATTTACAGAGGTAAAACATGTATAATTATGGGGGCGTGTCTGAACAGCGATCCTGAGCGGTCGCATTTCCTAGAGCTCCAACTGAATCTCTGATAAACCGCTGATTATTGGTGAAAATTTACAGCAAAGCCGTCTTTATTCAGCATTAATACACCCTCATCTATTGTGGGAAACATATTTCAAAGGACTGAGCTGTATTTGTGAAATTGGAGCACAGGATCAGACGTAGAAGACCTGGGGCAGCGGCTCTTAACAGGTAGCGCTTTCCCCCTCGGTTCTCCGAGGTATTTAGCCTCAACTGCTCAAAATAGAATACAGTTCACTTCTTACATTACTATTCTAAGTACGAAAAGCTCTATAGTGCATAATGGCTATCATAGGAGAAGCCAGATTACAAGAACGCCTCGATCGCCATTTTGAGAAGATAGAAGGCCTCATGCGCTCCTTAATGGATAGAGCCCCGTATGACAATCTGACCCTCCTCCTCTCCACCGCAGGCAGAACTACAGATATGGCTTATGGTAGTATACGCCTAATACCCGCTGGTCGCCTAGATGGGCAGCAACGGTCACTTGCTGCGGGTCCTGTTTCCAACTACACACTATCCTCATGGACTGCGCTAGACTCCACTGTTACCCAGATAGATCCTCAGACCCAAGAGCTCAATAAAACACAGTGGAGTGGCGTGGCCGGCATGGAAAGGATCTCGCGGAAAAGCTCAATAGATATCAGGATTGACCACACAGCTATGGATAAAGTACAGACCCGAAAACCTCTCCTGATACCTCCGCAGGCCCCATTAAGCACTTGGGAAAATGACGCGACATCACAAATAAGCAAGCCAGATAACCCACCCCAGGCTAACAACCCATCTAAAAACCCCACAGCAATCCACAACAAAACCTTTTACGCTAGCATGCAGGCCCTGATTTGCAAAGGTATAGACGCCTTAAACAGCACTGGGTCTCTGCTTGGGGACTTTGACGCTAGGGAACCATGGATTAATGTTTTGGATAATCCCGAGCAAATGAATACACTGAAAAGACATAGCGATTCAGCAGTCATAACAAATAGTACTAATATTTTGAAATCACAATCTTTGCTGGACAAGGAGGACTTGTTTTCAGAGGTACATGGAGCTCGCGCCTGCACAGCAGAATACTGGACAGCTTCCCAGCACCCTTGTGTATACCCAGACTATGCTAACACAAAAAATTCTGTCTTATTCTTTGGGGAGATTGAACCTGGGTCTGTAAAGGTTTGATATATAAATTTTTCTAACACAAGCTAGTCAATGTGTAACGCCCATTAATAAGGAGAATAGCTCCCGCTTTTATAAAGATTATCAGTACCTGATGTTCAGTTTTATACATATAAATCCAGCCACAAGCTTGTTAGTGTGTAATGTCCACTTGTAAGGAGATTAGATATCACTTTTATCAAGATTATCAATATCTGTTGTTCAGTTTGCAAGTCTATTTTTTGCTAATATACATAACTCGGTATCAACAATGAAATGGGATTAAGAAATAGAGAGGGGATGAGAGGCAGACATTTTGTCTGCACAGGAGTTTAATCTCTAGGGCAGTAGAGGTAATGCAGCTTACTTCAAAACAGTTACATACACATTCCTTTTATCTCTACTAGACAGAGTAAAATTCAAATATATAGAGGCTATTCCTTACGAGCACCTGACGCTGCTGCCTGCGGCCGAGACAGCGGCCAGGAACTATTAAGCTAATAGGCCTATTAGAAGATAGAATTTCATTACCAATGTGTTCTCTCCTACTCATTGACCATCCAATATACAGAACACTGACACCGAATAAACAGATGCAGAAGCATATTATTCTCTTGGCAGTTTACCCCTAACTATATATATACTCCAGGCTTAGAGAACCTAACCAGCCCTGTGACTGACCTCTATTGTCGTTTAAATAGCACACACTAACTTGGGGAATAACGGAAGAACAAATGTTATTTATATTGTGATAACGTAATTGAACCCCCACATTAAAGGGCTTATACCAAATTGATTATATCTCTGTTATACTATATGTTCCCACTTAGAGCTCACATAAGCTTATTTAATTGTTGTGACTGTATAAGCGCTGTTTTATATAATAATATTATACGCAGTTTTGGCTCATTGCATCTCAACCTGTTTTTGCTCTTATTGGCCCTGCCATTACACTTTCTATAAGAGATGCAATTTTCTTTTTTTTTTTTTCTCTCTCTTTGTTTATGTTGTTTTTATGCTTACTGTGTTTATTAATAATCCCTAATCTTGGACATTTACAACGCCATAGGTCCAAAAGTGACCTCTTAAATTAAAAGGGATGAAAAAAAAAGAGGACTATCACTATGTCTAATACAAACCACCAAGTATGATGTGAATATTTGATGTGTATGGCAATTATGCTGTTATTATGTTGTTTTGTTTTGTTTTACCGTCCTCAATAAAAAACAAAAAAAACAAAAAAAAAAAACAAACATGTATAATTATAACTGTGTTGGTTATGCAAAACTGGGAAATGGGTAATTAAAGGGACAGTCTAGTCCAAAATAAACTTTCATGATTCAGATAGGGCATGTAATTTTAAACAATTTTCCAATTTACTTTTATCACCAATTTTGCTTTGTTCTCTTTGTATTCTTAGTTGAAAGCTAAACCTAGGAGGTTCATATGCTAATTTCTAAGCCCTTAAAGGCCGCCTCTTCTCTCAGGGCATTTCAACAGTTTTTCACCACTAGAGGGTGTTATTTCATGTGTGTCATATAGATAACACTGTGCTCATGCACGTGGAGCTCCTAGGAGCCCGCACTGATTAGCTAAAATGCATGTCTGTCAAAAGAACTGAAATAAGGGGGCAGTTTGCAGAGGCTTAGATACAAGATAATTACAGGGGTAAAAAGTGTATTTATATAACTGTGTTGGTTATGCAAAACTAGGGAATTGGTAATAAAGGGATTATCTATCTTTTAAAACAACAACATTCCTGGTGTAGACTGTCCCTTTAAGGAATTATCTATCTTTTTTAACAACAAAAATGATGGTGTTGACTGTCCCTTTAAGTGGGTAGAATGTCAGAGGGTTTCAAATATTGGAGTACATTCAAATTAGGGGTCAGTTACTAGCGGTGTTCCGCAAGGGAAAGGGCTTTGGCCTGTTTTGTTTAACATGCTCATTAGTAATATTGAAAGTGGGCTCCAGGGGAGGTGTGCTTGTTTAATGATACAAAAAATTGTAACAGAGTTGATGTTTTAGGAGGGGTGGATCAAATAAGCATTGATATCAAAAAATTGGAGGAGTGGGCAAATAAATGGGATCTAAAATGTAATATTACCAAGAGCAAAATTATGCATATAAGATACAAAAACCCAAATGCCAGTTATAGTTTCAATGGTTCATTACTGACTGTAACTAAAGAGGAATGGGACTTGGGATTTTTTATTTCCGATGATTAAAAATTTGGAAGATAATGCAGTAGTGCAGCCAGTAAGGCCGGCCGAATACTTGGTTGCATTGGGAAAGGTATTAGTAGCAGAAATAGCAAGGTTCTTATGCCACTGTACAGATCACTAGTTAGGCCTCATCTGGAATATTGTGTACAGTTCTGGAGACCATATCTCCAGAAGGATATAAATAAACTAGAAACTGGCTAAAGGTGGGCTACTAAAATGGTACATGGTCTAAAATATAAAACATACAAAGAAAAACTCTATGATCTAAATATGTATAATTTAGCGGAGAGTAGTGAAAAATATTACATGATAGAAACCTACAAATATATGAAGGGACTTAATAAAGTTGAAGCTGAAAGCATTTTCCACAAAAAAAGAAATACCAGAACACAACCAATGTCCACTCTAAGACCACATTTTGTGTGAAACCGTTAATACGGTAAGTATATCTTGCTGTCTTCATTGTGTAGTGTTTGCTAACTGCAGGTTGTGGTTCACTAAATGGTTTCACTGCTGGGCTAGAGCACTCGTTTTCAAACCTGTCTTAAGGCCTCCCTAACAGGCCACATTTTGAACTGGAGCACAGCTGAAATAATCAGCTGATTAATAAACATGGTTATTTTACCTGCTCTCATCCAAAGTAATCCTAAAAACCTGGCCTATTGGGGAGGCCTGAGGACATGTTTGAAATCCAGTGTGGATCCAGGGTGGTGGATTTATGGAATAAACTTCCAACAGAGGTGGTAAACCCAGGGACTTTAAAATAATTTAAAAATAATTTAAAAATACCTGGAACATGCATACGGCTATCCTAAGAAAACTTGATGGACTTTTTGGTTCTTATTTCCTGCATTAAAAACAAGTTTTCAGCCAGGCAGTTAAATATCTTCTCAGTGAGAAATTTCAAAAAGTAAATTAGACAATTACCTAATTTGATGACTGTAACCGCTGAAGTAGGAGATGCATTGCTGAAACCAAACAAAGTTAAGCTGGAGGTTATTCTAAGCAGGTCATAGAGTACATAGTTATACTCATGTATATCAGAAGAGTAGTAAATTAGTAATTCAAGGAAAGGAGACAATGGCACTACTCACTTGATGATGTGTTATAACGTTCCCCTACTGGTATTAATATACTGTAATGTGAATTATCTAATAGGGGTAGGTGCTTGTACCTGAGAACAGACTATACAGAAAATCAGTGAGAAACTGACAAAAGGGTACAAATATAGCACTCTATGAACGTTATTATTGGTACAGAAAATGGGAAATTAAAATATAACTTTTACTAGATCAAGTTAAAAACAGGGGATTAACAAACATTTTTTAAAAGTATAAATTTGGATCCACCACTTATTAACCAGATACTGTCACTGCTGGTTAATAGAGACAAACACCTTTGTTAGGTATATGTGAGTCTCTTGTAAATCAAATGACAAGATTATCTCTTGGCATATTACTCATGTAAGGTAACAATAATCCTAATTCGAGGTAGGTTCAGATATTAAAAATAAATAAAGAAAAAGATGTGTGGATTGTACAGTGGCCACTATTAATGGAGGGTATAAATTAAACGTCTCCACTGATAATGGAGGGTGTTGGTTAAACGTCTACCAACTATAGTCTATGTATACACCCCAGATTATCTGAAATTCTCTTCCTCTGATAGAGAGTGGGAAGTCAGATATACATAAAGTAATTACTAAGTGCTGCCGCAATAGCGAACACTGAAGTTCCAAAAATGGTAATTGTATAAAGTTACTCAAATGAAATATTGTATAACCATTAATCACTTTTATTGGGTACTCTTTTTGAGTAGGCGTGAGGTCATACCTACGTAGTTTAATTTGCAACTACATTGTAATACGTATATCACACTCACAGTGGTACATGTGATATGTTGTTTAATGTAGTGTACTTTCCCAAATCTGTCTTTGATTTGGTCAATCTGAAAAGTATTGGGGCAGTACGTGCAGTTTCGGCATGGATAATTGCCAGGATATGAGATTCTAGCCTTCTTCCTTACAAAATGACTCTGGACTAGTCTGTCCTTTAAATTCCTAGATCTCCGGTAGCAGATAGAGATTCTATCTCCAAGGCTTTCACTCAAATCCGGATCATTCTGAAGAATATACCACGATTTTTGTATAATCTGTGTTACATCCTGAATTTGTGAGTTGAATGTGGTTATTAGTCTTGTTTTGTTATCCTTCCTCTTAGGTTTAGGAAATAGGAGATCTTGTCTTGGAGTGTGTAAGGCTCTATATTTGGCTTTTTTCAGGCTTCTATTACTGTAGCCTTGTGCTTTCAATCTGGTTTCCAATTCCTTTGCTCTTATTTTGAATATTGAGTCTGAGGAACAGTTTCTACGTGTTCTTATAAATTCGCCTACTGGTAGGGATCTGAGTGTGCTTTGGGTATGGGCACTGCTATGATGTAAAATTGAGTTCGTTGCAGTTTGTTTACGGAATAGATCAGTTGTCAGATTGCCATTTTCGTCTTTTGCTATTTTTAAATCCAAAAAATTCACCTCTGTTTGACTACATTCGTATGTTAGTTTGACGTTGATGTTATTATCATCAAAAAACTAGTGGAAAACAAGTTCTATAGGCAACCTTATATGAGAGTGTATTAACTGACTCCTTACATTAACACTTGTGGAAAACAAGTTCTATAGGCAACCTTATATGAGAGTGTATTAACTGACTCCTTACATTAACACTCTAGGAATTTCAAGCATAAGTCAACACGGCATAAACAAAAAACAAAAAGTATATCAGACCACAAACGTCTTATAGTGGTGGGGGTATACAGTACATATCTACACCAATCCAGATTATTATCAGAGATACCCAATAAAAGTGATTAATGGTTATACAATATTTCATTTGAGTAACTTTATACAATTACCATTTTTGGAACTTCAGTGTTCGCTATTGCGGCAGCACTTAGTAATTACTTTATGTATATCTGACTTCCCACTCTCTATCAGAGGAAGAGAATTTCAGATAATCTGGGGTGTATACATAGACTATAGTTGGTAGACGTTTAACCAACACCCTCCATTATCAGTGGAGACGTTTAATTTATACCCTCCATTAATAGTGGCCACTGTACAATCCACACATCTTTTTCTTTATTTATTTTTAATATCTGAACCTACCTCGAATTAGGATTATTGTTACCTTACATGAGTAATATGCCAAGAGATAATCTTGTCATTTGATTTACAAGAGACTCACATATACCTAACAAAGGTGTTTGTCTCTATTAACCAGCAGTGACAGTATCTGGTTAATAAGTGGTGGATCCAAATTTATACTTTTAAAAAATGTTTGTTAATCCCCTGTTTTTAACTTGATCTAGTAAAAGTTATATTTTAATTTCCCATTTTCTGTACCAATAATAACGTTCATAGAGTGCTATATTTGTACCCTTTTGTCAGTTTCTCACTGATTTTCTGTATAGTAAATTAGTAAGCCAGAGGTCAGTACCACGTAATCTGTCATAGCCGTGCATTACAACAGAAGGAGATAACAAACTCATAATCGAGGGTACAGTTCCAAAGATCTTTAGCCAGCAGTTCAGTCCTCAAGTAACAGTGCAGATAGTGGTTAAACAGCTAACAAAAGCCAAAAAACTCTCCAAGGTGAAAACCAACGGCTGGGAACAAGATTGCTAGGGTCTATAGAAAATAACCGAGCACTGAATCGGAGACAGATGACCTTTTAACACCTCACATTGAGACCTGGTGCGAAAAGACACTACAGAGGTCACTTCGGGGGAAGGATACATAAATAGCGCTATCCTAGCACACATACAGACAGCTCCAGAAAGGTTTAGCATACCCAGAACTGCCAGCCACACTAAGATTTTTTTAGGGAGGCTAGAACCTCCACTGCCACGGTTCTTTCATGGGTAGTGCACCTACCAAACATTACAGCACGGATCCTAGCACGTTCCAGGACCCAATGTTAAAGAAATGGCTTTAATGTTCTCAGAAGTTACTTCTGAGCTACACCAGGTTTATTTTCTGTCACTTGTGCTAAGTTTTTCTTGTTTCCATCGTGTTTCTTGGCTTTAGAGCTCGCTTGTAGCGCAGTTGCACTAAGGGTTAGCTATTTTAGCACACCTTTTCTGTGATGATCCTTTTCTGTTCCTGTGTTGCTGTAATTTCTTAGCATGTGGGAAAAGCTCTCAGTACCAGTGGAGGTGGTGAGGTACTCTGATCAGCAGAACTTTGCTTCAAATTTGGAGTATACATTTTATTTAATCCTTTGTTTGCAGTATTATTTGATGTGTAAGCCTTTACTGTTTTTCACAGTTATTTTAGCTTTGACGATACCTTTTATTGTTACGGTTTCCTTATTAAGTGTTTACCAGTTTTACATTATGTCATTACTTTATTTCTTCCCATCCGTGTGATTCTAATATTTATTTGCTTCAACCTATCTCTGATACTTAAAAGGACAGTCTACTCCAGAATTGATACATAATCCCTTTATTACACATTCACCAGTTTTGCATAACCAACACTGTTATTTTCATATACTGTTTACTTCTGTGATTGCCTTGTATCTATGCCTCTGCAGATTTCCCTTTATTTACATTCTTTTGACAGACTTGCATTTTAGCCAATCGAGGCTGACTTGTAAATAACTCCACAGGAGTAAGCACAATGTTATCTATATGGCACACATAAACTAGCGCTATTCAGCAGTGAAAAAAAATGCACTGAGTTAAGAGGCAGCCTTTAAGGGCTTAGAAATTACAATATGAGCCTACCTAAGTTTAGCGTTCAACAAAGAATACCAAGAGCTCATAGCAAATTTGATGATAAAAGTACATTGGAAAGTTTAAAATGTCATGCCCTATCTGAATCATTAAAGTTTAATTTTGACTAGACTGTCCATTTAAGCTATTTTCTTACTGTTACTATGGGACAAACTAGTTCAGTTTAGGCTTCTAGTCCATGAGCTAATCATTTAGAAGGGAAATCTACTTTAACTTCTTCCAGTTTGTGTTTGCTTTGTAAGGATTCTCTGGTGTTTCCTCCTACTTAACTAAGTACCTTATATGCTGAGTCTATTTCTAACTCTAAACAAGGTTTTTGCTTTATCAAGTTTACTCCCAGTAGGTTTTATCTGAATATTCTCAGAAATTTAAGTAGTATATTCACTCTTCAAGGATTGGAAGGTGTTCCTTCTTTGGCCTTTAGCTCACCAGGGACTTCCCTTATGAGTGGCCCCTATAACTTACCCATTGATGATAAGGTGGTATATGACCCTGAAGACTCTTCTTCTGAGAATTTTCTCTCTGAGGGCCTAATGTTCTAAATCTCTCCACTCAGGGGAGATGATCTAAAATGATCCTCCAGCACTGTGAGATCCCTATTGAAATTCTTAAAAGGCATCATTTGATATACTTCTCCAAGGGGCGTTCCCTGCATTTCTTTATTTGAAGGAGAGACAAGCCCAGTGCAACATAGCACTGCATGACATGACTATTCTGCTGCTTTTTACCTTGTGCTTTATATTTATTATTGCATTACACTTCAGATTAAGTTTTATTACATTAATAAGCATTAAGTTTTATTACATTAATAAGCAAAGATTTCTTTCATGCAATTAGCAAGAGTCCATGAGCTAGTGACGTATGGGATATACATTGGTACCAGGAGGGGCAAAGTTTCCCAAACCTCAAAATGCCTATAAATACACCCCTCACCACACCCACAAATCAGTTTTACAAACTTTGCCTCCTATGGAGGTGGTGAAGTAAGTTTGTGCTAGATTCTACGTTGATATGCGCTCCGCAGCAGGTTGGAGCCCGGTTTTCCTCTCAGCGTGCAGTGAATGTCAGAGGGATGTGAGGAGAGTATTGCCTATTTGAATTCAATGATCTCCTTCTACGGGGTCTATTTCATAGGTTCTCTGTTATCGGTCGTAGAGATTCATCTCTTACCTCCCTTTTCAGATCGACGATATACTCTTATATATACCATTACATCTACTAATTCTCGTTTCAGTACTGGTTTGGCTTTCTACTACATGTAGATGAGTGTCCTGGGGTAAGTAAGTCTTATTTTCTGTGACACTCTAAGCTATGGTTGGGCACTTTTATATAAAGTTCTAAATATATGTATTCAAACATTTATTTGCCTTGACTCAGGATGTTCAAACATTCCTTATTTCAGACAGTCAGTTTCATATTTGGGATAATGCATATGAATACATTTTTTTCTTACCTTAAAATTTGACTTTTTTCCCTGTGGGCTGTTAGGCTTCATTTTATTGCGTCATTCTTGGCGCGGACTTTTTTGGCGCAAAATTTTTTTTTTTATGTTTCCGGCGTCATACATGTCGCCGGAAGTTGCGTCATTTTTGAATTTTTTTTGCGCCAAAAGTGTCGGCGTTCCGGATGTGGCGTCATTTTTGGCGCCAAAAGCATTTTGGCGCTAAAAAATATGGGCGTCACTATTGTCTCCACATTATTTAAGTCTCATTATTTATTGCTTCTGGTTGCTAGAAGCTTGTTCACTGGCATTTTTTTCCCATTCCTGAAACTGTCATTTAAGGAATTTGATCAATTCTGCTTTATATGTTGTTTTTTCTATTACATATTGCAAGATGTCCCAGATTGACACTGAGTCAGAAGATACTTCTGGAAAAACGCTGCCTGGTGCTGGATCGACCAAAGTTAAGTGTATCTGCTGTAAACTTGTGGTATCTGTTCCTCCAGCTGTTATTTGTAATGAATGTCATGACAAACTTGTTAATGCAGATAATATTTCCTTTAGTAATGTTACATTACCTGTTGCTGTTCCGTCAACATCTAATACTCGGAGTGTTCCTGTTAACATAAGAGATTTTGTTTCTAAATCCATTAAGAAAGCCATATCTGTTATTCCTCCTTCTAGTAAACGTAAAAGGTCTTTTAAAACTTCTAATTTTTCAGATTAATTTTTTAAATGAACATCATCATTCTGATTCTGATAATGGTTCCTCTGGTTCAGAGGATTCTGTCTCAGAGGTTGATGCTGATAAATCTTCATATTTATTCAAAATGGAATTTATTCGTTCTTTACTTAAAGAAGTCTTAATTGCATTAGAAATAGAGGATTCTGGTCCTCTTGATACTAAATCTAAACGTTTAAATAAGGTTTTTAAATCGCCTGTAGTTATTCCAGAAGTTTTTCCTGTCCCTGATGCTATTTCTGAAGTAAACTCCAGGGAATGGAATAATTTGGGTAATTCATTTACTCCTTCTAAACGTTTTAAGCAATTATATCCTGTGCCGTACTACTATTCCTACGGCAGATAGTACTTCCTTTAAGGATCCTTTAGATAGGAAGATTGAATCCTTTCTAAGAAAAGCTTACTTATGTTCAGGTAATCTTCTTAGACCTGCTATATCTTTAGCGGATGTTGCTGCAGCTTCAACTTTTTGGTTAGAAGCTTTAGCGCAACAAGTAACAGATCATAATTCTCATAGCATTGTTAATCTTCTTCAACATGCTAATAACTTTATTTGTGATGCCATCTTTGATATCATTAGAGTTGATGTCAGGTATATGTCTCTAGCTATTTTAGCTAGAAGAGCTTTATGGCTTAAAACTTGGAATGCTGATATGTCTTCTAAGTCAACTTTGCTTTCCCTTTCTTTCCAGGGTAATAAATTCTTTAGTTCTCAGTTGGATTCTATTATCTCAACTGTTACTGGAGGGAAAGGAACTTTTTTACCACAGGATAAAAAATCTAAAGGTAAATTTAGGTCTAATAATCGTTTTCGTTCCTTTCGTCACAATAAGGAACAAAATCCTGATCCTTCACCCACAGGAGCGGTATCAGTTTGGAAACCATCTCCAGTCTGGGATAAATCCAAGCCTTTTAGAAAACCAAAGCCAGCTCCCAAGTCCACATGAAGGTGCGGCCCTCATTCCAGCCCAGCTGGTAGGGGGCAGATTACGTTTTTTCAAAGAAATTTGGATCAATTCAATTCACAATCTTTGGATTCAGAACATTATTTCAGAAGGGTACAGAATTGGCTTCAAGATAAGGCCTCCTGCAAAGAGATTTTTTCTTTCCCGTGTCCCAGTAAATCCAGCGAAAGCTCAAGCATTTCTGAAATGTGTTTCAGATCTAGAGTTGGCTGGAGTAATTATGCCAGTTCCAGTTCTGGAACAGGGGCTGGGGTTTTATTCAAATCTCTTCATTGTACCAAAGAAGGAGAATTCCTTCAGACCAGTTCTGGATCTAAAAATATTGAATCGTTATGTAAGGATACCAACATTCAAAATGGTAACTATAAGGACTATACTGCCTTTTGTTCAGCAAGGGCATTATATGTCCACAATAGATTTACAGGATGAATATCTGCATATTCCGATTCATCCAGATAACTATCAGTTTCTGAGATTCTCTTTCCTAGACAAGCATTACCAGTTTGTGGCTCTGCCGTTTGGCCTAGCAACAGCTCCAAGAATTTTTACAAAGGTTCTCGGTGCCCTTCTGTCTGTAATCAGAGAACAGGGTATTGTGGTATTTCCTTATTTGGACGATATCTTGGTACTTACTCAGTCTTCACATTTAGCAGAATCTCATACGAATCGACTTGTGTTGTTTCTTCAAGATCATGGTTGGAGGATCAATTTACCGAAAAGTTCATTGATTCCTCAGACAAGGGTAACCTTTTTAGGTTTCCAGATAGATTCAGTGTCCATGACTCTGTCTCTGACAGACAAGAGACGTCTAAAATTGATCTCAGCTTGTCGAAACCTTCAATCACAATCATTCCCTTCGGTAGCCTTATGCATGGAAATTCTAGGTCTTATGACTACTGCATCGGACGCGATCCCCTTTGCTCGTTTTCACATGCGACCTCTTCAGCTCTGTATGCTGAACCAGTGGTGCAGGGATTACACAAAGATATCTCAATTAATATCTTTAAAACCGGTTGTACGACACTCTCTGACGTGGTGGACAGATCACCATCGTTTAGCTCAGGGGGCTTCTTTTGTTCTTCCGACCTGGACTGTAATTTCAACAGATGCAAGTCTGACAGGTTGGGGAGCTGTTTGGGGGTCTCTGACAGCACAAGGGGTTTGGGAATCTCAGGAGGTGAGATTACCAATCAATATTTTGGAACTCCGTGCAATTTTCAGAGCTCTTCAGTCATGGCCTCTTCTAAAGAGAGAGTCGTTCATTTGTTTTCAGACGGAAAATGACACAACTGTGGCATATGTCAATCATCAAGGAGGGACTCACAGTCCTCTGGCTATGAAAGAAGTATCTTGAATACTTGTATGGGCGGAATCCAGCTCCTGTCTAATTTCTGCGGTTCATATCCCAGGTATAGACAATTGGGAAGCGGATTATCTCAGTCACCAAACGTTACATCCGGGCGAATGGTCTCTTCACCCAGAGGTATTTCTTCAGATTGTTCAAATGTGGGGATTCCAGAAATAGATTTGATGGCTTCTCATCTAAACAAGAAGCTTCCCAGGTATCTGTCCAGATCCAGGGATCCTTAGGCGGAAGCAGTGGATGCATTGTCACTTCCTTGGAAGTATCATCCTGCCTATATCTTTCCGCCTCTAGTTCTTCCAAGAGTAATTTCCAAGATTCTGAAGGAATGCTCGTTTGTTCTGCTGGTGGCTCCAGCATGGCCTCACAGGTTTTGGTATGCGGATCTTGTCCGGATGGCCACTTGCCAACCGTGGACTCTTCCATTAAGACCAGACCTTCTCTCACAAGGTCCTTTTCTTCTGTTAAGTGTGATCAGTCCACGGGTCATCATTACTTCTGGGATATTACTCCTCCCCAACAGGAAGTGCAAGAGGATTCACCCAGCAGAGCTGCATATAGCTCCTCCCCTCTACGTCACTCCCAGTCATTCTCTTGCACCCAACGACTAGATAGGATGTGTGAGAGGACTATGGTGATTATACTTAGTTTTATATCTTCAATCAAAAGTTTGTTATTTTAAAATAGCACCGGAGTGTGTTATTACCTCTCTGGCAGAGTTTGAAGAAGAATCTACCAGAGTTTTTGCTATGATTTTAGCCGGAGTAGTTAAGATCATATTGCTGTTTCTCGGCCATCTGAGGAGAGGTAAACTTCAGATCAGGGGACAGCGGGCAGATGAATCTGCATAGAGGTATGTAGCAGCTTTTATTTTCTGACAATGGAATTGATGAGAAAATCCTGCCATACCGATATAATGTCATGTATGTATACTTTACACTTCAGTATTCTGGGGAATGGTACTTCACTAGAATTACACTGTAAGAAATACATAAAGCTGTTTAATAACTAGAGATTATGTTTAACGTTTTTGCTGGAATGTAAAATCGTTTTCATTTACTGAGGTACTGAGTGAATAAATGTTTGGGCACTATTTTTCCACTTGGCAGTTGCTTAATCTGTTTTCTGACAGTTTCTGTTCTCCCTCACTGCTGTGTGTGAGGGGGAGGGGACGTTTTTTGGCGCTTTTACTACGCATCAAATATTTCAGTCAGCAACTCATTGTATTCCCTGCATGATCCGGTTCATCTCTACAGAGCTCAGGGGTCTTCAAAACTTATTTTGAGGGAGGTAATTTCTCTCAGCAGAGCTGTGAGAATTGTAGTTTGACTGAGATAAAAAACGTTTATTCTGTAATTTGTTTCCTGCTTTCAGAATTTGTTATCTTTGCTAATGGGATTAAACCTTTGCTAAAGTTGTGTTGTTTACAAGGATTGAGGCTATAACTGTTTCAATTTATTAATTTTCAACTGTCATAGATCTTCTGTGCTTCTTAAAGGCACAGTACGTTTTAATATTATTCTAATTGAATTGTATTTCCAAGTTGCAAGTTTATTTGCTAGTGTGTTAAACATGTCTGATTCAGAGAATGATACCTGTGTCATTTGTTGCAATGCCAAAGTGGAGCCCAATAGAAATTTATGTACTAACTGTATTGATGCTACTTTAAATAAAAGTCAATCTGTACAAATTGAACAAATTTCACCAAACAACGAGGGGAGAGTTATGCCGACTAACTCGCCTCACGTGTCAGTACCTACATCTCCCGCTCAGAGGGAGGTGCGTGATATTGTAGCGCCGAGTACATCTGGGCGGCCATTACAAATCACATTACAGGATATGGCTACTGTTATGACTGAGGTTTTGGCTAAATTACCAGAACTAAGAGGTAAGCGTGATCACTCTGGGGTGAGAACAGAGTGCGCTGATAATATTAGGGCCATGTCAGACACTGCGTCACAGGTGGCAGAACATGAGGACGGAGAACTTCATTCTGTGGGTGACGGTTCTGATCCAAACAGACTGGATTCAGATATTTCAAATTTTAAATTTAAACTGGAAAACCTCCGTGTATTACTAGGGGAGGTGTTAGCGGCTCTGAATGATTGTAACACAGTTGCAATACCAGAGAAAATGTGTAGGTTGGATAAATATTTTGCGGTACCGACGAGTACTGAGGTTTTTCCTATACCTAAGAGACTTACTGAAATTGTTACTAAGGAGTGGGATAGACCCGGTGTGCCGTTCTCACCCCCTCCGATATTTAGAAAAATGTTTCCAATAGACGCCACCACAAGGGACTTATGGCAAACGGTCCCTAAGGTGGAGGGAGCAGTTTCTACCTTAGCTAAGCGTACCACTATCCCGGTGGAGGATAGCTGTGCTTTTTCAGATCCAATGGATAAAAAGTTAGAGGGTTACCTTAAGAAAATGTTTGTTCAACAAGGTTTTATATTGCAACCCCTTGCATGCATTGCGCCGATCACGGCTGCAGCGGCATTCTGGATTGAGTCTCTGGAAGAGAACATTGGTTCAGCTACTCTGGACGACATTACGGACAGGCTTAGAGTCCTTAAACTAGCTAATTCATTCATTTCGGAGGCCGTAGTACATCTTACTAAACTTACGGCGAAGAATTCAGGATTCGCCATTCAGGCACGCAGGGCGCTGTGGCTAAAATCCTGGTCAGCTGATGTTACTTCTAAGTCTAAATTGCTTAATATACCTTTCAAAGGGCAGACCTTATTCGGGCCCGGGTTGAAAGAGATTATCGCTGACATTACAGGAGGTAAAGGCCATGCCCTGCCTCAGGACAAAGCCAAAGTTAAGGCTAGACAGTCTAATTTTCGTTCCTTTCGTAATTTCAAAGCAGGAGCAGCATCAACTTCCTCTGCACGAAAACAGGAAGGAGCTGTTGCTCGCTACAGACAAGGCTGGAAACCTAACCAGTCCTGGAACAAGGGCAAGCAGGCCAGGAAACCTGCTGCTGCCCCTAAAACAGCATGAATTGAGGGCCCCCGATCCGGGATCGGATCTAGTGGGGGGCAGACTTTCTCTCTTCGCCCAGGCTTGGGCAAGAGATGTCCAGGATCCCTGGGCGCTAGAGATAATATCTCAGGGATACCTTCTGGACTTCAAATACTCTCCTCCAAGAGAGAGATTTCATCTGTCAAGATTGTCAACAATCCAGACAAAGAAAGAGGCGTTTCTACGCTGCGTACAAGAGCTCTTGTTAATGGGAGTAATCCATCCAGTTCCACGATCGGAACAGGGACAGGGGTTTTACTCAAATCTGTTTGTGGTTCCCAAAAAAGAGGGAACTTTCAGACCAATCCTGGACTTAAAGATCCTAAACAAATTCCTAAGAGTTCCATCGTTCAAGATGGAGACTATTCGGACAATTTTACCTATGATCCAAGAGGGTCAGTACATGACCACTGTAGATTTAAAAGATGCTTACCTTCACATACCGATTCACAAAGATCATTATCGGTACCTAAGGTTTGCCTTCCTAGACAGGCATTACCAGTTTGTGGCTCTTCCATTCGGATTGGCTACAGCTCCAAGAATCTTCACAAAGGTTCTGGGTGCTCTTCTGGCGGTACTAAGACCGCGGGGAATCTCGGTAGCTCTATACCTAGACGACATTCTGATACAAGCTTCAAGCTTTCAAACTGCCAAGTCTCATACAGAGTTAGTGCTGGCATTTCTAAGGTCACATGGATGGAAGGTGAACGAAAAGAAGAGTTCACTCGTTCCACTCACAAGAGTTCCCTTCCTGGGGACTCTTATAGATTCTGTAGAAATGAAGATTTACCTGACAGAGGACAGGCTAACAAGACTTCAAAGTGCTTGCCGCACCCTACATTCCATTCAACACCCGTCAGTGGCTCAATGCATGGAGGTAATCGGCTTAATGGTAGCGGCAATGGACATAGTACCCTTTGCACGCTTACACCTCAGACCACTGCAACTGTGCATGCTAAGTCAGTGGAATGGGGATTACTCAGACTTATCCCCTTCTCTGAATCTGGATCAAAAGACCAGAAATTCTCTTCTATGGTGGCTTTCTCGGCCACATCTGTCCAGGGGGATGCCGTTCAGCAGACCAGACTGGACAATTGTAACAACAGACGCCAGCCTTCTAGGTTGGGGTGCCGTCTGGAATTCTCTGAAGGCTCAGGGACAATGGAGTCAGGAGGAGAGTCTCCTGCCAATAAACATTCTGGAATTGAGAGCAGTTCTCAATGCCCTCCTGGCTTGGCCCCAGTTGACAACTCGGGGGTTCATCAGGTTTCAGTCGGACAACATCACGACTGTTGCTTACATCAACCATCAGGGAGGGACAAGAAGCTCCCTAGCTATGATGGAAGTATCAAAGATAATTCTCTGGGCAGAGTCTCACTCTTGCCACCTGTCAGCAATCCACATCCCGGGAGTGGAGACCTGGGAGGCGGATTTCTTAAGTCGTCAGACTTTTCATCCGGGGGAGTGGGAACTTCATCCGGAGGTCTTTGCCCAAATACTGCGACGTTGGGGCAAACCAGAGATAGATCTCATGGCGTCTCGACAGAACGCCAAGCTTCCTCGTTACGGGTCCAGATCCAGGGATCCAGGAGCAGTCCTGATAGATGCTCTGACAGCACCTTGGGACTTCAGGATGGCTTACGTGTTTCCACCCTTCCCGTTGCTTCCTCGATTGATTGCCAGAATCAAACAAGAGAGAGCATCAGTGATTCTAATAGCACCTGCGTGGCCACGCAGGACTTGGTATGCAGACCTGGTGGACATGTCATCCTGTCCACCTTGGTCTCTACCTCTGAAGCAGGACCTTCTGATACAGGGTCCCTTCAAACATCAAAATCTAACTTCTCTGAAGCTGACTGCTTGGAAATTGAACGCTTGATTTTATCAAGACGTGGGTTTTCTGAGTCAGTTATTGATACCTTAATACAGGCTAGGAAACCTGTTACCAGAAAGATTTACCATAAGATATGGCGTAAATACCTATATTGGTGTGAATCCAAAGGTTACTCTTGGAGTAAGGTTAGGATTCCTAGGATATTGTCTTTTCTACAAGAAGGTTTAGAAAAGGGTTTATCTGCTAGTTCATTAAAGGGACAGATCTCAGCTCTGTCCATTCTGTTACACAAACGTCTGTCAGAAGTTCCTGACGTCCAGGCTTTTTGTCAGGCTTTGACCAGGATTAAGCCTGTGTTTAAAACTGTTGCTCCACCATGGAGTTTAAACCTTGTTCTTAATGTTTTACAGGGCGTTCCGTTTGAACCCCTTCATTCCATTGATATAAAGTTGTTATCTTGGAAAGTTCTATTTTTAATGGCTATTTCCTCGGCTCGAAGAGTCTCTGAATTATCAGCCTTACATTGTGATTCTCCTTATTTGATTTTTCATTCGGATAAGGTAGTCCTGCGTACTAAACCTGGGTTCTTACCTAAGGTAGTTACTAACAGGAATATCAATCAAGAGATTGTTGTTCCTTCTTTAGGCCCAAATCCTTCTTCAAAGAAGGAACGTCTACTGCACAACCTGGATGTAGTCCGTGCTCTAAAATTTTACTTACAGGCAACTAAGGAATTTCGACAAACGTCTTCTCTGTTTGTCATTTACTCTGGGCAGAGGAGAGGTCAAAAAGCTTCCGCTACCTCTCTTTCTTTTTGGCTTCGTAGCATAATTCGTTTAGCTTATGAGACTGCTGGACAGCAGCCTCCTGAAAGAATTACAGCTCATTCTACTAGAGCTGTGGCCTCCACTTGGGCCTTCAAGAATGAGGCCTCTGTTGAACAGATTTGCAAGGCTGCAACTTGGTCTTCGCTTCATACTTTTTCCAAATTTTACAAATTTGACACTTTTGCTTCATCGGAGGCTATTTTTGGGAGAAAGGTTCTTCAGGCAGTGGTTCCTTCTGTATAAAGAGCCTGCCTATCCCTCCCGTCATTCGTGTACTTTTGCTTTGGTATTGGTATCCCAGAAGTAATGATGACCCGTGGACTGATCACACTTAACAGAAGAAAACATAATTTATGCTTACCTGATAAATTCCTTTCTTCTGTAGTGTGATCAGTCCACGGCCCGCCCTGTTTTTAAGGCAGGTAAATATTTTTTAATTTATACTCCAGTCACCACTTCACCCTTGGCTTTTCCTTTCTCGTTGGTCCTTGGTCGAATGAGTGGGAGTGACGTAGAGGGGAGGAGCTATATGCAGCTCTGCTGGGTGAATCCTCTTGCACTTCCTGTTGGGGAGGAGTAATATCCCAGAAGTAATGATGACCCGTGGACTGATCACACTACAGAAGAAAGGAATTTATCAGGTAAGCATAAATTATGTTTTTTTCCATCAGGATCTCAAATCCTTAAATTTGAAGGTATGGAGATTGAACGCTTGATTCTCAGTCAAAGAGGTTTCTCTGACTCTGTGATTAATACTATGTTACAGGCTCGTAAATCTGTATCTAGGAAGATATATTATAGAGTCTGGAAGATTTACATTTCTTGGTGTCTTTCTCATCATTTTTCCTGGCATTCTTTTAGAATTCCGAGAATTTTACAGTTTCTTCAGGATGGTTTGGATAAAGGTTTGTCTGCAAGTTCCTTGAAAGGACAAATCTCTGCTCTTTCTGTTCTTTTTCACAGAAAGATTGCTAATCTTCCTGATATTCATTGTTTTGTACAAGCTTTGGTTCATATAAAACCTGTTATTAAGTCAATTTCTCCTCCTTGGAGTTTGAATTTGGTTCTGGGGGCTCTTTAAGCTCCTCCATTTGAACCTATGCATTCACTGGACTTTAAATTACTTTCTTGGAAAGTTTTTGTTTCTTTTGACCATCTCTTCTGCTAGAAGAGTTTCTGAATTATCTGCTCTTTCTTGTGAGTCTCCTTTTTCTGATTTTTCATCAGGATAAGGTGGTGTTGCGAACTTCTTTTAAATTTTTACCTAAGGTTGTGAATTCTAACAACATTAGTAGAGAAATTGTGGTTCCTTCATTATGTCCTAATCCTAAGAATTCTAAGGAGAGATCATTGCATTCTTTGGATGTAGTTAGAACTTTGAAATATTATGTTGAAGCTACTAAGAATTTCCGAAAGACTTCTAGTCTTTTTGTTATCTTTTCCGGTTCTAGGAAAGGTCAGAAGGCCTCTGCCATTTCCTTGGCGTCTTGGTTGAAATCTTTAATTCATCATGCTTATGTCGAGTCGGGTAAAACTCTGCCTCAAAGGATTACAGCTCATTCTACTAGGTCAGTTTCTACTTCCTGGGCGTTTAGGAATGAAGCTTCAGTTGATCAGATTTGCAAAGCAGCAACTTGGTCTTCTTTGCATACTTTTACTAAATTCTACCATTTTGATGTGTTTTCTTCTTCTGAAGCAGTTTTTGGTAGAAAAGTTCTTCAGGCAGCTGTTTCAGTTTGATTCTTCTGCTTATAATTTCAGTTTTTTTCATTATAAGATTTAAACTTTATTTTGGGTTTGGATTATTTTCAGTGGAATTGGCTGTCTTTATTTTATCCCTCCCTCTCTAGTGACTCTTGCGTGGAAGATCCACATCTTGGGTATTCATTATCCCATACGTCACTAGCTCATGGACTCTTGCTAATTACATGAAAGAAAACATAATTTATGTAAGAACTTACCTGATAAATTCATTTCTTTCATATTAGCAAGAGTCCATGAGGCCCACCCTTTTTGTGGTGGTTATAATTTTTTTTGTATAAAGCACAATTATTCCAATTCCTTATTTTTTATGCTTTTGCACTTTTGTCTTATCACCCCACTTCTTGGCTATGCGTTGAACTGATTTGTGGGTGTGGTGAAGGGTGTATTTATAGGCATTTTGAGGTTTGGGAAACTTTGCCCCTCCTGGTAGGAATGTATATCCCATACGTCACTAGCTCATGGACTCTTGCTAATATGAAAGAAATTAATTTATCAGGTAAGTTCTTACATAAATTATGTTTTTTTGTCAGTTAAATAAGTGTATTGTGAATTTTAAGCAAATTACACCTGCATACAGCTGGTGAGAAAAATCATTGAGACTAGCTTGTTTAAAATGCTTACAGCATTTAACAAGACTTGTGAGAGAGCTTCAGGCATACCCTGGGGACTCCCCTGTTCAGCCCAAGGAACTCCCCTCCCCCTCCCACACAAGCAGTATTTTATTTTACAATAGAGAAAATGCCAAATGCAATATAAGTTGTAAAATATACACAGAAATATACAATGTATGCTCCTAATTTGTTAAAAGTAACAGTAACTTTCAAAACATAATAAGAATTTGTAAAATCACTGCTGGAACTAAATCTAAGTTTAAATGTATTAAATTATAAAATAGAAAGTGCAACACTTAAATGTAATTATACTAAAAGGACCCAATCTAAAGTGTAAAGTACAGTTAAATCTGCCCAAGACGGACTCTGTATAACGCAGAAACCTGCCCATGTCAAAAATATTCCACAGTCCCGGCGTTTAGTGTTATACTTACTTTGTTTAGCTACTTGGATAAGCCGGAACCTGTCCAATGCGGAAACGGGAGGCGGTCCCAGTGTTTAGTGCTTATACATTTTGTTCAGCTACCTGGATAAGCCGGAAACTTTAACGGAAGGTGTGTGGGTATGCTGAAACAGAAGAGGTCTGGGACACATCCCTTTGACATCTAAAATTTTGATGGTGAACAGGAGGACTCTTGGAAAGTGCAACACTCTTCAGCTCGCTGTGAAAGTGATTGAGGCCTACACAAAAGATAAACTGTCTGTAAAACATTGCGTTGAGAAATTGAAGTGCGGCAAAACGCAAATTTATGAAGCTATCAAAAATAAAGATAAAATCATGGAAGAATGGTTAGCTGGCAATGGAGAAGTGAAGAGGAAAGTGAAGGCACGCTCGAAAAAGTTACCAATTTCTGGTTCTATACGGCAAGCACAAGCCCTCGAACTAGCCAAAGAATTAGGCAAAACAACTTTTAAGGCATCTAATGGGTGGTTGGAAAGTTTTAAAAGGAGGCATTGCATTGTATGGAATGAAATATGCGGAGAAGCTAAGTATGTAGATCAAGCAACTGTTGGACAATGGAAAGAAAAGCTCAAAATGCTTATGGAACCATATGCTACAAAAGACATCTACAATGGCAATAAAACTGGCCTATTCTTTAGGTTAACTTAAAAAACTCTGGCTGTGAAACGCGAAAAGTGCACAGGAGGAAAACATAAAAGGACAGAAGCGCCACATGGCCCAATATTGTTTAATACAATAGTAAATATTGTGTATGATAGATACACTCACATTCGATGATGCACCCCTATTGGTGCAGAAGGGGCAGGCTGGGATCTATTCAGTTACCCAGCAGACTGACCTCCGGTGAATATTCAATAATCTATAAGTGATATAAGCAGAAGAACAAGGGTGCCAATATGGCCTAGTATTGTTTTGACAAGAGAGGTGTAATATAGATAAAGTTTACACTCACATATGGTGATGCACCTCCCTTGGGGCAATAGAGGCAAACTGGGATCAAACAGTCACCCAGTAGACTGATCCTAGGCCAACAGAAGTTCCCAGCAATCCAATCAGGTTGTGGTGGTTAGATAAATGAGTATGGCAGCAAGTAGTAAGTGTATAAAACTTTATTTAAAAACTGTTAAAATGCTAGCAACACGTTTTTCAGCCAACCAGTGGCTGTTTCATCAGGCTTAATACATTGAGTAATGAATACTTGCTATATATACCATACACATTCAACTAAACAAAAAACTAAGTTATTCATTACTCAATGCATTAAGCCTGATGAAACAGCCACTGGTTGGCTGAGAAACACTTTGCTAGCATTTTAACAATTTTTAAATAAAGTAAGTTTTATACACTTACAACTTGCTGCCATACTCCTTATTTATCTAACCACAACAACCTGATTGGATTGTTGGGAACTCCTGTTGGCCTAGGATCAGTCTACTGGGTGACTGTTTGATCCCAGTTTGCCTCTATTGCTCCAAGGGAGGTGCATCACCAAATGTGAGTGTAAACTTTATCCATATTACACCTCTCTTGTCAAAACTATACTAGGCCATATTGGCACCCTTGTTCTTCTGCTTATATCACTTGCAGAATTTTGAATATTCACCGGAGGTCAGTCTGCTGGGTGACTGAATAGATCCCAGCCTGCCCCTTCTGCACCAATAGGGGTGCATCATCTAATATCTATTATACACAATATTTTACTATTGTATCAAACAATATTGGGCCATGTGGCGCTTCTGTACTTTTATGTTTTCAACAGATCAATGATCCTGGATCGTGGCCTTGATCCTCATACAGACTATATGCATTTTCTTTGTTTATGATTCGCACTATAAACACACCAGGCTTTGTTCCTGCTTGCCTGGTGTGTTTATAGTGCGAATTATAAACAAAGAAAACGCATAGAGATATTCAGAATCAACCATTACCATCGTAAAAGAAAAAATATTAGCACCTTAAATAAGATGGCGATGATGTGAAGCTTACTCAACCAATAAACAGAAGAGGAGGGATATTTAAAAGTCCACAACCATGCACAACAGATATGTCTTGACAAAACCCACACCAGGGCGAAACACGTTGACGTTATCAGATTACTACAAAGCTGAGGATTTCATTTTGGGATAATAACATCTCTAAAGGACTCTCCCTGCAGGATCTTGAGAACTGTCAAGTACAGGGAGTACAAACGGCCGTTTGTCACATTGAGATCATCAGTCCTGAGCACATCATAGCGGAAAACAGAGGAAGAAAACCGTAACCGATAGAAAGCGAGTTGAGAGTGACATCATCACAGCCACGCTTGGGTAGCGGAAGACGCTGAAAACAACAACTGCTGTAATCAACCACCGGAGAAAAGCATAGTAAGCTTGTAAAGAGGCACAATACTGTGTCGGAAGTTCCCGGTAAGCATATTCTTTACTTCCATCAGAAGCGCACATAATATGTGCAGGGCGCAGTAACTGTCTGAAGATTCTGGTAAGCTATAATTCACATTATCCTGCACTAAGGAAAAAGTGTCGATTTGGTCAGTGTCCCTTGGCCAGACTTTGTTACTTTGTTATACTGACTTACAACTATTCACAAGTTAAGTAGTGATACGCTACATATTATGGAAAACTACAGTCTATAACTTGAAAAATATATATGCCAGTATTGACTCAATAGAGACTTTGGATCTGAATCCATACAAAATTATATATGAACTCTCTATGCTAAGGTGGACTAGTTTGTTTTTAGCACGTTTTCTACTATTGTTGTTATTTACATGTATAATTTGTTGCGATTTTATTGTAACAAATTTGAGGTTACACATTTTAGCAATATATGAACTAGATATTTAATAAATCTGATACTATATTAGCATTACTGTACTAGAAGAATTGTTTTAAGGAAGACGTCCCTAATTTTATATGATTGATTCTGCAAATGTTTTAGATCCACACTTATATCAAATTAAACTGTTTTAATAAAAGCTATTAGAATATATAACCTCTTAGACTCCTTAGCTTCTTTAGCGCTTTCTTAATTAATTAATTAATTAATATACTGTACTGTATAACAGTATGTAAAGCTTATATACTGTACAGTATTGTTTTTTTTTATTACTATACAGTATTTTACAGTACTGTTGAATGTTTTGTTTATGATTGTTATTTCTGATGACTAATTACTTTATTGTGCTGTTTTAAAGCACAATGGCCTATTCCAGATCGTTCTGTATCCGGACCTTCAAGGAAAACTGCAGCAGCTACAGTACAAACATTTAAAAGTACAGTATTGGACTAGATTAACCCCTTAACGACCTAGGACGTGCTAGGTATGTCCTACAAAAAACGGCTGTCAACGACCGCAGACATACCTAGCACGTCCTCAGTCAAAATGGATGCTGGAAGCGATCGCGATCACTTCCAGCCACTCTAAGGGTATTGCAGCGATGCCTCAATATTAGGCATTGTGCTATACCCTCCGGTAACTAACCAATGCAGAGAGGGCCACTTTCTGGCACCCTCTGCTTCGGCCAGCGATGGTGCCGATCATTTGTGGCGTGGGAGGGTTAGGAGGAAAACGTACAGGCGTCCCATCACTGGATGAGGGCGGGAGCCGGTGGGACCGCTACGCTATAGAAAACAAAACAAAAAACAGCAGCAGTGAGGGGAAAGGGGGGAGGAGGGGGAATGAGGGAGAGTAGGCTCCTATGTTGGAAAGGGGTGGAATAGTTGGGAAAGTGATCTAGGCGGGGGGTAGGGTAATTAGGGGGCAGCTACACTACAGAAAAAAATGTTTTTTAAAAAAAATATAATTAAAAACTACAGCAAACTGGGTACTGACAGAAAGCTGCCAGTACCTAAGATGGCGGCTAATAGGTAGAGGGGAAGGGTTAGAGAGCTGTTTGGGGGGATCAGGGAGGTTGGGGGATAAGGGGTGATCCTACACTGCAGAAAAAAAGCCTTTTATTTTCATACTGCCAGACTTTCTGCCAGTACTTAAGATGGGGGTGACCATTGGGGGGGAGAGCTGTTTGAGAGGGATCAGGGGGTGGGATGTGTCAGGTGGGAGGGTAATTTCTACACTAAAGCTAAAATTACCTTACAAGCTATCTAATTAACCCCTTCACTGCTGGATATAATACAAGTGTGGTGCGCAGCAGCATTTAGCGGCCTTCTAATTACCAAAAAGCAATGCCAAAGCCACATATGTCTGCTATTTTTTAACAAAAAGGATCCCAGAGAAGCATTTACAACCATTTGTGCCATGATTGCACAAGCTGTTTGTAAATAATTTCAGTGAGAAACCTAAAGTTTGTGAAAATGGGCCTAGATCAATACTTTGGGTTGTCTACTAAAATAAATATATACAGTATAGTTTTGATAGGTAAATATAAAAAAGGCTCTATTTCTGTTTAAATGGAGTGATAGAAAAAAATGCTAAAAATACTCTGGTCTTTTGGGGAAGTTTTAGTCTGAAATGCCCAATCCGTTAAGGGGGTAAACATTGGGTATTTCTAAACTCAGGACAAAATTTTGAAACTATTTAGCATGGGTGTTTTTTGGTGGTTGTAGATGTGTAACAGATTTTGGGGGTCAAAGTTAAAAAAAAATAGTTTCTTTCATGTAATTAGCAAGAGTCCATGAGCTAGTGACGTATGGGATATACATTCCTACCAGGAGGGGCAAAGTTTCCCAAACCTTAAAATGCCTATAAATACACCCCTCACCACACCCACAAATCAGTTTTACAAACTTTGCCTCCTATGGAGGTGGTGAAGTAAGTTTGTGCTAGATTCTACGTTGATATGCGCTCCGCAGCAGGTTGGAGCCCGGTTTTCCTCTCAGCGTGCAGTGAATGTCAGAGGGATGTGAGGAGAGTATTGCCTATTTGAATGCAATGATCTCCTTCTACGGGGTCTATTTCATAGGTTCTCTGTTATCGGTCGTAGAGATTCATCTCTTACCTCCCTTTTCAGATCGACGATATACTCTTATATATATACCATTACCTCTGCTGACGTTTTTTTGCGTCAAGTGTCGACGTTCCGGATGTGGCGTCATTTTTTGCGCCAAAAGCATTTAGGCGCCAAATAATGTGGGCGTCTTATTTGGCGCTAAAAAATATGGGCGTCATTTTTGTCTCCACATTATTTAAGTCTCATTATTTATTGCTTCTGGTTGCTAGAAGCTTGTTCACTGGCATTTTTTTCCCATTACTGAAACTGTCATTTAAGGAATTTGATCAATTTTGCTTTATATGTTGTTTTTCTATTACATATTGCAAGATGTTCCACGTTGCAACTGAGTCAGAAGATACTTCAGGAAAATCGCTGCCCGGTGCTGGAGCTACCAAGCTAAGTGTATCTGCTATAAACTTTTGGTATCTGTTTCTCCAGCTGTTGTTTGTATTGCATGTCATGACAAACTTATTAATGCAGATAAAATTTCCTTTAGTACTGTTACATTACCTGTTGCTGTTCCGTCAACATCTAATTTTCAGAGTGTTCCTGATAACATAAGAGATTTTATTTTTAAATCCATTAAGAAGGCTATGTCTGTTATTTCTCCTTCTAGTATACATAAAAGTCTTTTAAAACTTCTCTTTTTTCAGATGAATTTTTAAATGAACATCATCATTCTGATACTGATAATGGTTCTTCTGGTTCAGAGGTTTCTGTCTCAGAGGTTGATGCTGATAAATCTTTGTATTTGTTCAAGATGGAATTTATTCGTTCTTTACTTAAAGAAGTATTAATTGCATTAGAAATAGAGGATTCTGGTCCTCTTGATACTAAATCTAAACGTTTAAATAAGGTTTTTAAATCTCCTGTAGTTATTCCAGAAGTGTTTTCTCTCCCTGATGCTATTTCTGAAGTTATTTCCAGGGAATGGAATAATTTGGGTAATTCATTTACTCCTTCTAAAACGTTTTAAGCAATTATATCCTGTGCGATCTGACAGATTAGAGTTTTTTGGGACAAAATCCCTAAGGTTAATGGGGCTGTCTCTACTCCTGCTATATTTTTAGCGGATGTTGCTGCAGCTTCAACTTTTTTGTTAGAAGCTTTAGCGCAACAAGTAACAGATCATAATTTTATAGCATTATTATTATTCTATAACATGCTAATAATTTTATTTGTGATACCATCTTTTGATATCATTAGAGTTGATGTCAGGTATATGTCTCTAGCTATTTTAGCTAGAAGAGCTTTATGGCTTAGAACTTGGAATGCTGATATGTCTTCTAAGTCAACTTTGCTTTCCCTTTCTTTCCAGGGTAATAAATTATTCGGTTCTCAGTTGGATTCTATTATCTCAACTGTTACTGGAGGGAAGGGAACTTTTTTACCAAAGGATAAAAAATCTAAGGTAAATTTAGGTCTAATAATCGTTTTCGTTCCTTTCCTCACAACAAGGAACAAAAGCCTGATCCTTCATCCTCAGGAGCGGTATCAGTTTGGAAACCATTTCCAGTTTGGAATATATCCAAGCCTTATAGAAACCTAAAGCCAGCTCCTAAGTACCCATGAAGGTGCGGCCCTCATTCCAGCTCAGCTGGTATGGGGCAGATTATGTTTTCTTCAAAGAAATTTGGATCAATTCCGTTCACAATCTCTGGTTTCAGAACATTGTTTCAGAAAGGTACAGAATTGGCTTCAAGTTAAGGCCTCCTGCAAAGAGATGTTTTTCTTTCCCGTGTCCCAGTAAACCCAGCAAAGGCTCAGCATTTCTGAAATGTGTTTCAGATCTAGAGTTGGCTGGAGTAATTATGCCAGTTCCAGTTCTGGAACAGGGGCTGGGGTTTTATTCTATCTCTTCATTGTACCAAAGAAGGTCAATTCCTTCAGACCAGTTCCGGATCTATCACTATTGAATCGTTATGTAAGGATACCAACATTCAAGATGGTAACTGTAGGACTATCCTGCCTTTTGTTTAGCAAGGGCATTATATGTCTACAATAGATTTACAGGATGCATATCTGCATATTCCGATTCATCCAGATCACTTTTAGTTTCTGAGATTCTCTTTTTAGACAAGCATTACCAGTTTTGTGGCTCTACCGTTTGGCCTAGCATCAGCTCCAAGAATTTTTTCAAAGGTTCTCGGTGCCCTTCTGTCTGTAATCAGAGAACAGGGTTTTGGTATTTCCTTATTTGGACGATATCTTGGTACTTGCTCAGTCTTCACATTTTCGCAGAATCTCATACGAATCGACTTGTGTTGTTTCTTCAAGATCATGGTTGGAGGATCAATTTACCAAAAAGTTCATTGATTCCTCAGACAAGGGTAACCTTTTTAGGTTTCCAGATAGATTCAGTGTCTATGACTCTGTCCTTGTCAGACAAGAGAAGTTTAACGTTGATATCAGCTTGTCAAAACCTTCAGTCACAATCATTCCCTTTGGTAGCCTTATGCATGGAAATTTTAGGTCTTAGGACTGCCGCATCGGATGCGATCTCCTTTGCTCGTTTTCACATGCGACCTCTTCAGCTCTGTATGCTGAACCAATGGTGCAGGGATTACACAAAGATATCTCAATTAATATCTTTAAACCGATTATACGACACTCTCTAACGTGGTGGACAGATCACCATCGTTTAGTTCAGGGGGCTTCTTTGTTCTTCCGACCTGGACTATAATCTCAACAGATGCAAGTCTTACAGGTTGGGGAGCTGTGTGGGGGTCTCTGATGGCACAAGGGGTTTGGGAATCTCAGGAGGTGAGATTACCGATCAATATTTTGGAACTCCGTGCAATTTTCAGAGCTCTTCAGTCTTGGCCTCTTCTGAAGAGAGAGTTGTTCATTTGTTTTCAGATAGACAATGTCACAACTGTGGCATACATCAATCATCAAGGAGGGACTCACAGTCCTCTGGCTATGAAAGAAGTATCTCGAATTTTGGTTTGGGCGGAATCCAGCTCCTGTCTAATCTCTGCGGTTCATATCCCAGGTATAGACAATTGGGAAGCGGATTATCTCAGTCGCCAAACGTTGCATCCGGGCGAATGGTCTCTTCACCCAGAGGTATTTCTTCAGATTGTTCAAATGTGGGAACTCCCAGAAATAGATCTGATGGCTTCTCATCTAAACAAGAAACTTCCCTGGTATCTGTCCAGATCCCGGGATCCTCGGGCGGAGGCAGTGGATGCATTATCACTTCCTTGGAAGTATCATCCTGCCTATATCTTTCCGCCTCTAGTTCTTCTTCCAAGAGTATTCTCCAAGATTCTAAAGGAATGCTCGTTTGTCCTGCTGGTAGCTCCAGCATGGCCTCACAGGTTTTGGTATGCGGATCTTGTCCGGATGGCCTCTTGCCAGCTGTGGACTCTTCCGTTAAGACCAGACTTTCAGTCGCAAGGTCCTTTCTTCCATCAGGATCTCAAATCCTTAAATTTTAAGGTATGGAGTTTGAACGCTTGATTCTTGGTCAAAGAGGTTTCTCTGACTCTGTGATTGATACTATGTGACAGGCTCGTAAATCTGTATCTAGAGAGATATATTATAGAGTCTGGAAGACTTATATTTCTTAGTGTCTTTCTCATCATTTTTCTTGGCATTCTTTTTGAATACAGAGAATTTTACAGTTTCTTCAGGATAGTTTAGATAAAGGTTTGTCCGCAAGTTCCTTGAATGGACAAATCTCTGCTCTTTCTGTTCTTTTTCACAGAAAGATTGCTAATCTTCCTGATATTCATTGTTTTGCACAAGCTTTGGTTCGTATAAAACCTGTCATTAAGTCAATTTCTCCTCCTTGGAGTTTGAATTTTGTTCTGGGGGCTCTTCAAGCTCCTCCTTTTGAACCCATGTATTCTTTGGTCATTAAATTACTTTCTTGGAAAGTTTTGTTTCTTTTGGCCATCTCTTCTGCCAGAAGAGTCTCTGAATTATCTGCTCTTTCTTGTGAGTCTCCTTTTCTGATTTTTCATCAGGATAAGGCGGTGCTGCAAACTTCTTTTGATTTTTTTACCTAAGGTTGTGAATTCTAACAACATTAGTAGAGAAATTGTAGTTCCTTCATTATGTCCTAATCCTATGAATTCTAAGGAGAAATTATTGCATTCTTTGGATGCTGTTAGAGCTTTGTATTATTATGTTGAAACTACTAAGTCTTTCCGAAAGACTTCTAGTCTATTTGTCATCTTTTCCGGTTCTAGAAAAGGCCAGAAAGCTTCTTCCATTTCTTTGGCATCTTGGTTGAAATCTTTATTTCATCATGCCTATGTCGAGTCGGGTAAAACTCCGCCTCGAAGGATTACAGCTCATTCTACTAGGTCAGTTTCTACTTCCTGGGCGTTTAGGAATGAAGCTTCGGTTGATCAGATTTGCAAAGCAGCAACTTGGTCCTCTTTGCATACTTTTACTAAATTCTACCATTTTTGATGTGTTTTCTTCTTCTGAAGCAGTTTTTGGTAGAAAAGTACTTCAGGCAGTGGTTTCAGTTTGAATCTTCTGCTTATGTTTTCATTAAACTTTATTTTGGGTATGGATTATTTTCAGCAGGAATTGGCTGTCTTTATTTTATCCCTCTCTAGTGACTCTTGCGTGGAAAGATCCACATCTTGGGTAGTCATTATCCCATACGTCACTAGCTCATGGACTCTTGCTAATTACATGAAAGAAAACATAATTTAGGTAAGAACTTACCTGATAAATTCCTGATAAATTCATTTCTTTCATATTAGCAAGAGTCCATGAGGCCCACCCTTTTTTGTGGTGGTTATGATTTTTTTGTATAAAGCACAATTATTCCAATTCCTTATTTTTTATGCTTTCGCACTTTTTTCTTATCACCCCACTTCTTGGCTATTCGTTAAACTGATTTGTGGGTGTGGTGAGGGGTGTATTTATAGGCATTTTAAGGTTTGGGAAACTTTGCCCCTCCTGGTAGGAATGTATATCCCATACGTCACTAGCTCATGGACTCTTGCTAATATGAAAGAAATGAATTTATCAGGTAAGTTCTTACATAAATTATGTTTTTTTTCAATCTTTTCATCATATTTTATAAAAAAAATTTTTAGTAAATTATATTATATGAAAATAATGGTATCTTTAGAAAGTCCATTTAATGTCGCGAAAAATGGTATATAATATGTGTGGGTACAGTAAATGAGTAAGAGGAAAATTACAGCTAAACACAAACACAGCAGAAATGTAAAAACTGCCCTGGTCCTTAAAGGGACAACTCCTTCTGATCAAACAAACGCAAGTAAGCATGGATTTCTATGAAACCCCAAATTGTTAAAAAAAAAAAAGTGTTTGCAATTACAATGTTGTACCTACACCTGATGTTCCTATGCATGCTGCCATATTGTAACATTTACAGTAATTTTAGAAGTAGTTATCAAAAGTGAGTAAAGAATTGATATGGCATGTGCTATCGGGGTTTCTGCATTACAGAGTTTTTCGAAAGGTGTTAGGTCTCTGAGTATCGAATTTTTTTGTTTAATGGTGTCAAAGAAATGTCTCAGTTGGAGGTATCTAAACCATTGGGTAAATTGTTTAATGCCTAGAGTGCGTAAGTGTTGTTTCGGAATTAGTTTGGCAGAATCCAGTAAGGTATAGAGGTAACATGTTGTTCAGGTTATCTGTGGTCGAGGGTGTCAGTGGAATTCCTAGGGGAAAATCTGGGTTGGATAAAACGGTTGTTAGAGGTGAAGGGATTGAAGATAAGGTGGGGAATTTACGTATTAATTTAAGCCAGGCGTCAAAGGTTTATATTTTGATTGAGTAGTTTTTTATGGGTTCTGGATAATTAGATGTATTTTGCCAGCAAAATACTCCTAGTTGGGGTGTACCTATAAGTGCGTGTTCCAGGTATATCCAAGACTTACTAGAATCTGGGGTTAAATGAGCACCAATAAACGAGTTTTCTTTAAAAAACTGTGCCGTGATTTCTTGATAGGTCAGGTACTCCCAGACCCCCCCCCCCACACACACACACACACACACACACTTGTCTTGAATGTAGCTCTGGCTATTCTGGGTGGTCGCTTCTTCCAAATGTATGAGTTTATCATAGTTTGTAATTTGGGTGGGTAGGTAGGTCTCTAGGAGTGGTATAGGGAGGGTCTGAAACAAGTATAGAAATTTAGGTAGTAATGTCATCTTGACTCTGTTGATTCTGCCTAGCCACAAGATTTTTTTGGGGAGCCAAGTAGATGTCTCTATCACTATTGTATGGAGGAGAGATTCATAGTTGAAGTCCAGTAAACGTTGGAGTTTAGCAGAGAGGTGGATACCTAGATATTTTAGGGATTGGTTTTGGATTGAGTATGGGGTTTGTTGTTTTAAGATTTGGATGTCAGTTTCGGCTATATTAATAGGGAGTAATTTCGATTTATTTAAGTTAACTGAGTAGTTTGAGAGAGCTCCGTATGCTTCCAGATTGCATTGTGTTGTAGCAAGAGATGATAACGGTGCTGTTAGAGTTAATAATAGATCATCAGCGAATAAGACTAATTTATAATGGTTGTCTCCCACCCGTATTCCCTGTATGTCGGTGTTGTCACGTAAAGCTATTGCTAATATTTCCATTGATAGAATAAATAGCAAAGGGAGATAGGGGGCATCCCTGCCTGGTCCCAATAGTGATCTGAAATGGGGAGGACATAATTCTGTTTACTCTGACTTTGTATGATGGTGATGAGTACAGGACAAAGATTCTTTGAATGAAGGAGTCGGGGAAACCCATTTTTTGTAGGATCAGGTCGAGGAACGTCCATTCAAGTCTGTCAAATGCCTTTTCGGCATCTGTCAATAAGAAAGTTAAAGGGATGTTGTGTATTAAGGCGTATTGTAGGAGTTGGAGTACTTTAACTGTATTGTCTTTTGCTTCTCTTTTTGGGACAAAACCCACTTGGTCTGGGTGGATAAGTAGGAGTAATATGTTATTTATTCTGTTGGCGAGGGTTTTTGCGTAAAGTTTTATATCTATGTTTAATAGGGATATCGGACAGTAATTAGAGGGTAAAGTTTTATCTTAATTTGGTTTAGGAATTACAGATACTGTAGCTTCTAACATGGAAGCAGGTAGGTATTTGTCTTGGTCAATGTGATTAAAAATATTTCTCTAGTAAGGTGTATCCAGTCCACGGATCATCCATTACTTATGGGATATTCTCATTCCCAACAGGAAGTTGCAAGAGGACCCACAGCAAAGCTGTTATATAGCTCCTCCCCTTCCTACTATATCCAGTCATTCTCTTGCAACTCTCAACGCGCATGGATGTAGTAAGAGGAGAGTGGTGAAAAATAGTTAGTTTAATTTCTTCAATCAAAAGTTTGTTATTTTAAATAGTACTGGAGTTGTGCTATTTCTTCTCAGGCAGAGATAGAAGAAGAATCTGCTTGAGTTTTTCTATGATCTTAGCAGGTTGTAACTAAGATCCATTGCTGTTCTCACACATATCTGAGGAGTGAGGTAACTTCAGAGGGAGAATGGCGTGCAGTTTATTCTGCTATCAGGTATGTGCAGTTATAATTTTTTCTAGGATTGGAAATGCTAGAAAATGCTGCTGATTCCTGATAAAGGTAAGTTAAGCCTGAATACAGTGATTTAATAATGACTGGTTTCATGCTTACTCTCAGGGGTATTTCCCTTATAGATATGCTATATAAAACGTTTGCTGGCATGTTTAATCGTTTTTATATATGCTTGGTGATAAAACTTTATTGTGGCCTAATTTTTTCCACATGGCTGGCTTTATTTTTGCCTAGAAACAGTTTCCTGAGGCTTTCCACTGTTGTAATATGAGTGGGAGGGGCCTATTTTAGCGCTTTATTGCGCAGTTAAAATTACAGACTGAGGCATCCAGTTTTACTTAGGAGTCCCCTGAATGCTACAGGACATCCCTAAAGAGCCTAAAATCGTTTATTGGGGAAGGTAGGAGCCACAGTAAAGCTGTGGCACTTTGCTGGGACTGTTAAAAAATGTCTATGTCGTTTTTTTGATCCGTTTTTTGAACTAAGGGGTTAATCATCCATTTGCAAGTGGGTGCAATGCTCTGTTAGCCTATTACATACACTGTAAAAATTTTGTTTGTGTAACTGCCTTTTTTCACTGTTTTTCAAATTTTGACAAAATTTGTTTCTCTTAAAGGCACAGTACCGTTTATTTATATTGCTTGTTAACTTCAATTAAAGTGTTTTCCAAGCTTGCTAGTCTCATTGCTAGTCTGTATAAACATGTCTGACATAGAGGAAACTCCTTGTTCATTATGTTTAAAAGCCATGGTGGAACCCCCTCTGAGAATGTGTACCAAATGTACTGATTTCACTTTAAGCAATAAAGATCATATTATGTCTTTGCAAAATTTATCACCAGAGGATTCTGATGAGGGGGAAGTTATGCCGACTAACTCTCCCCACGTGTCAGATCCTTTGACTCCCGCTCAAGAGACTCACGCTCAAATGGCGCCAAGTACTTCAAGGGCACCTATAGCGTTTACTTTGCAAGACATGGCGGTGGTCATGGATAATACCCTGTCAGCGGTATTAGCCAGACTACCTGAACTTAGAGGTAAGCGAGATAGCTCTGGAGTTAGACGAAATGCAGAGCATACTGATGCTTTAAGATCCATGTCTGATACTGCCTCACAATATGCTGAAGCTGAAGAAGGAGAACTTCAGTCTGTGGGTGATGTTTCTGACTCAGGCAGAGTACCTGATTCTGATGTTTCTACATTTAAATTTAAGCTTGAACACCTCCGCGTGTTACTAAAGGAGGTTTTAGCTGCTCTGAATGACTGTGACACAATTGCAGTGCCAGAGAAATTGTGTAGACTGGATAAATACTTTGCAGTGCCGGTGTGTACTGATGTTTTTCCAATACCTAAAAGGTTTACAGAAATTATTACTAAGCAATGGGATAGGCCAGGTGTGCCGTTCTCTCCACCTCCTATTTTTAGAAAAATGTTTCCTATAGACGCCACCACACGGGACTTATGGCAGACAGTCCCTAAGGTGGAGGGAGCAGTTTCTACTTTAGCAAAGCGGACTACTATCCCTGTCGAGGACAGTTGTGCTTTTTCAGATCCAATGGACAAAAAATTAGAAGGTTACCTTAAGAAAATATTTTGTCAACAAGGTTTTATCCTTCAGCCCCTTGCATGCATTGCCCCTGTCACTGCTGCTGCGGCGTTCTGGTTTGAGTCTCTGGAAGAGGCCTTACAGGTAGCGACTCCATTGGATGACATACTTGGCAAACTTAGGGCACTTAAGCTAGCCAATTCTTTTGTTTCTGATGCCATTGTTCATTTGACTAAACTAACGGCTAAGAATTCTGGTTTTGCTATACAGGCGCGCAGAGCGCTATGGCTTAAATCATGGTCAGCTGACGTGACTTCCAAATCTAAGCTGCTTAACATTCCCTTCAAGGGGCAGACCTTATTCGGGCCTGGTTTGAAGGAGATCATTGCTGATATCACTGGAGGAAAAGGTCATGCCCTTCCTCAGGACAGGTCCAAATCCAGGGCCAAACAGTCTAATTTTCGTGCCTTTCGAAACTTCAAGGCAGGTGCGGCATCAACCTCCTCTAATGCAAGACAAGAGGGAACTGTTGCTCAATCCAAAGCGGTCTGGAAACCAAACCAGACCTGGAACAAGGGTAAGCAACGGCCCCCTATCAGGTAACGGATCTAGTGGGGGGCAGACTTTCACTCTTCGCCCAGGCGTGGGCAAGAGATGTTCAGGATCCCTGGGCGTTGGAAATTATATCCCAGGGATATCTTCTGGACTTCAAAGCTTCTCCCCCAAAAGGGAGATTTCACCTTTCACAATTATCTGCAAACCAGATAAAAAGAGAGGCATTCTTACACTGTGTACGAGACCTCCTAGTTATGGGAGTGATCCATCCAGTTCCAAACGAGGAACAAGGACAGGGTTTTTACTCAAATCTGTTTGTGGTTCCCAAAAAAGAGGGAACATTCAGACCAATTTTGGATCTAAAGATCTTAAACAAATTCCTCAGGGTTCCATCATTCAAGATGGAAACTATCCGTACCATCCTGCCTATGATCCAGGAGGGTCAATATATGACTACAGTGGATCTAAAGGATGCTTACCTTCACATTCCGATACACAAAGATCATCATCGGTTTCTCAGGTTTGCCTTTCTAGACAGGCATTACCAGTTTGTAGCTCTTCCCTTTGGATTAGCTACAGCCCCAATAATTTTTACAAAGGTTCTAGGGTCGCTTCTAGCGGTCCTAAGGCCGCGAGGCATAGCAGTAGCACCTTATTTAGACGACATCCTGATTCAGGCGTCAAACTTCCAAATTGCCAGGTCTCATACGGACGTAGTACTGGCATTTCTGAGGTCGCATGGGTGGAAAGTGAACGAGGAAAAGATTTCTCTATCCCCACACCACGAGAGTTTCCATTCTAGGGACTCTGATAGATTCTGTAGAAATGAAAATTTACCTGACGGAGTCCAGGTTATCAAAGCTTCTAAATTCCTGCCGGGTTCTTCATTCCATTCCGCACCCCTCGGTGGGTCAGTGTATGGAAGTAATCGGCTTAATGGTAGCGGCAATGGACATAGTGCCGTTTGCACGCTTACATCTCAGACCGCTGCAACTATGCATGCTCAGTCAGTGGAACGGGGATTACACAGATTTGTCCCCTCAACTGAATCTGGACCAAGAGACCAGGGATTCTCTCCTCTGGTGGCTATCTCGGGTCCATCTGTCCAAAGGTATGACCTTTTGCAGGCCAGATTGGACGATTGTAACAACAGATACCAGCCTTCTAGGTTGGGGTGCAGTCTGGAACTCCCTGAAGGCTCAGGGATTGTGGACTCAGGAGGAGTCTCTCCTTCCAATAAATATTCTGGAACTAAGAGCAATATTCAATGCTCTTCAGGCTTGGCCTCAGTTAGCAACTCTGAGGTACATCAGATTTCAGTCGGACAACATCACGACTGTGGCTTACATCAACCATAAAGGGGGAACAAGAAGTTCCCAAGCGATGTTAGAAGTCTCAAAGATAATTCGCTGGGCGGAGTTTCACTCCTGCCATCTATCAGCTATCTATATCCCAGGTGTAGAGAACTGGGAGGCGGATTTTCTAAGTCGACAGACTTTTCATCCGGGGGAGTGGGAACTCCATCCGGAGGTGTTTGCACAAGTGATTCATCGCTGGGGCAAACCAGAACTGGATCTCATGGCGTCCCGACAGAATGCCAAGCTTCCCTGTTACGGATCCAGGTCCAGGGACCCCAGGGCGACGCTGATAGATGCTCTAGCAGCGCCCTGGTCTTTCAACCTGGCTTATGTGTTTCCACCGTTTCCTCTGCTCCCTCGACTGATTGCCAAGATCAAGCAGGAGAAAGCATCAGTGATTTTACTAGCACCTGCGTGGCCACGCAGGACCTGGTATGCAGACCTAGTGGACATGTTATCCTTTCCACCATGGACTCTGCCTCTGAGACAGAACCTTCTACTTCAGGGTCCTTTCCTCCATCCAAATCTAATTGCTCTGAGACTGGCTGCATGGAGATTGAATGCTTGATTTTATCAAAGCGTGGCTTCTCCGAGTCAGTCATTGATACCTTAATACAGGCACGAAAGCCTGTCACCAGGAAAATTTACCATAAAATATGGCGTAAATATCTTTATTGGTGTGAATCCAAGGGCTACTCATGGAGTAAGGTCAGGATTACTAGGATATTATCTTTTCTCCAAGAAGGCTTGGAAAAAGGTTTGTCAGCTAGTTCCTTAAAGGGACAGATTTCTGCTCTGTCTATTCTTTTACACAAACGTCTGGCAGACGTTCCAGATGTTCAGGCTTTAGTCAGAATCAAGCCTGTGTTTAAACCTGTTGCTCCACCATGGAGCTTAAATTTGGTTCTTAAGGTTCTTCAAGGTGTCCCGTTTGAACCTCTTCATTCCATTGATATAAAACTTTTATCTTGGAAAGTCCTTTTTTTGGTAGCTATTTCCTCGGCTCGTAGAGTCTCCGAGTTAGCTGCCTTACAATGTGATTCTCCTTATCTAATTTTTCATTCTGATAAGGTAGTCCTTCGTACCAAACCTGGGTTTTTACCTAAGGTGGTATCTAACAAGAATATAAATCAAGAGATTGTTGTTCCATCCTTGTGTCCTAATCCTTCTTCAAAGAAGGAACGTCTATTACACAATTTGGACGTGGTTCGTTCTTTAAAGTTTTACTTACAAGCTACTAAGGATTTTCGGCAAACATCTGCTTTGTTTGTTGTTTACTCTGGTCAGAGGAGAGGTCAAAAGGCTTTGGCAACCTCTCTTTCTTTTTGGCTAAGAAGCATAATACGCTTAGCCTATGAGACTGCTGGACAGCAGCCCCCTGAAAGGATTACAGCTCATTCTACTAGAGCTGTGGCTTCCACCTGGGCCTTTAAAAATGAGGCCTCTGTTGAACAGATTTGCAAGGCGGCGACTTGGTCTTCGCTTCATACTTTTTCAAAATGTTACAAATTTGATACTTTTGCTTCTTCGGAGGCTATTTTTGGGAGAAAGGTTTTACAGGCAGTGGTACCTTCCGTTTAAGTTCCTGCCTTGTCCCTCCCTTCATCCGTGTACTTTAGCTTTGGTATTGGTATCCAATAAGTAATGGATGATCCGTGGACTGGATACACCTTACTAGAGAAAACACAATTTATGCTTACCTGATAAATTTATTTCTCTAGTGGTGTATCCAGTCCACGGCCCGCCCTGTCATTTTAAGGCAGGGTATTTTTAAATTTAAACTACAGTCACCACTGCACCCTGGTTTCTCCTTTCTCTGCTTGTTTTCGGTCGAATGACTGGATATGGTAGGAAGGGGAGGAGCTATATAACAGCTTTGCTGTGGGTCCTCTTGCAACTTCCTGTTGGGAATGAGAATATCCCATAAGTAATGGATGATCCGTGGACTGGATACACCACTAGAGAAATAAATTTATCAGGTAAGCATAAATTGTGTTTTAATAAGTAGGGTATAAGTATATGTTTAAATTTTCTATAATAGCTTCCTGTAAAATCATTGGGGCCTGGACTTTTACCATTTTTAATGGATTTAATTGCTGGGCTAGATGTGTCATATACTCTTGTGGAATTTTGGGTGTGGAGATAGTTTCCAGGTACTGGTTATATGCATTTGCTATTTTGTCTCTGTTAGGGTTTAGGTTACACAATTTAGAATAAAACTCCCGAAATATGTTAGCAATTCCTGTAGAGTCTGCAATTGGGTCGTTAGGGGGGTCTTGTAGTTGTGATTCGTAATTAGCAGTGGTTTTTATTTTCAATGTTTTTGCCAGCATCTTGCCTGGTTTGTTTCCTTCTGTGAATAATCGTTGCTGCAATTTAAATGATTGTGTTTGAGCAGAGGTCTGCAGGAAGTCAGTTAATTTGGTTTTGGCTTGGGTTAAGTTAGTAGCAGTTAGTTTGTCATTTGGATGCGATTTATGCACAGTGTCCAACTGTTGTAATTGTTTTGTTAAGTCTTTGTATTTTGCCCTTTTTTGTTGTGATTGTATCGATTTGATTTTAATTAGTTCCCCTCTAAGAAAGCTATGGAGCGAAGTGTTTTCCGGAAAAAGGTAGCCTGGTGTGTGTTGGGTGCATACACATTTAAAAGGGTGACTGATCTCCCAAACAGTAGACCTATTCGTGCTAAGTATCGTCATCCTGTATCTTTTTCGACTTGTTGGAATGGGTCTGATCTATGTACTGTATGTATATGCTGACCCCGCATTTTTTCCTGGAAGGATGGCTGCTGTGTTGATAAATGGGGTAAGTGGATGAAAAGTAGGATGGTTCCTTCCCTGTTATCAAATGTGTTTCCTGAAAAAATAGGATGTCTATTTGTTTACTGGTGATATCATTGAAAGCTATGGATCTTTCGTGGGTGTGATTGAATCCTATTACATTCTGCGAAAGGAGTTGTATTGGTCTCATCATTTATTTAGGGTTTGAAAGTGATAAGGTGGGAGGTGTCTATTGTGCATCTGTATTGAGTAAAAAGTAGGGTTCGGGTAGTTGCTGAACATGAACAAAAATATAGGTATAGGGTTAAGTAGCATTTTAGGTAATAGTATAGAACATCTGTATATATATATATAAACAAAAGGTTAACATCTTGTGTTACAGAATAGGGGAAGAGTAGCTCTTCCCTCTAATGCGAGCTTACATAACTACTGGTAAAAGTGGCAGTATATGTTTAGTCACATCTAACGGTACTGCTGGTTATATAAACATTTTAACATAGAAAACGGTTTGTAATTAGCATAAAAGTTGTGCCTATACTTTGTTTAAATCTAAACATTTTACATAGTCTATGATCTTTTCATACCATATTTCTTTAATGTAATTGGCAAGAGTCCATGAGCTAGTGACGTATGGGATATGCAATCCTACCAGGAGGGGCAAAGTTTCCCAAACCTCAAAATGCCTATAAATACACCCCTCACCACACCCACAATTCAGTTTTACAAACTTTGCCTCCTATGGAGGTGGTGAAGTAAGTTTGTGCTAAGATTTCTACGTTGATATGAACTTCTCAGCATTTTTTGAAGACCGATTCCTCTCAGAGTACAGTGAATGTCAGAGGGATGTGAAGGGAGTATCACTTATTGAATGCAATGGTTTTCCTCACGGGGATCTATTTCATAGGTTCTCTGTTATCAGTCGTAGAGATTCATCTCCTACTTCCCTTTTCAGATCGACGATATACTCTCATATTCCATTACCTCTACTGATAACTGTTTCAGTACTGGTTTTTCTATCTGCTATATGTGGATGGGTGTCTTTTGGTAAGTATGTTTTCATTACTTAAGACACTCTCAGCTATGGTTTGGCACCTTATGTATTTATATAAAGTTCTAAATATATGTATTGTACTTATATTTGCCATGATTCAGGTTTTCAGTATATTTCCTTTTTTGCAGACTGTCAGTTTCATATCTGGGAAATACTTTTTTTTTTTTATAAAAAATTATTTCTTACCTGGGGTTTAGTCTCTTTTTCAATTGACTGTCTTTTAAATTTGCGGGCCGAATTAGGCTCGCGAGGGCGCAAAATGCCAAAATTTATTGCGTAATTTTTGGTGCAAGATTTTTTTGGTTGTTGTGGTCGTTGACGCCAATTTGTCATTTCCGCCGTCTTAGTTGACGCCGAGTCCTTCACAAGGTTGCGTCATCTATGACGCAAGTGTTTCGTTTCCGGAAGTTTTTGGCTCCAAAAAATATTTTTCTGTTTGTTGTGCGTCATACTTGGCGCCAAATATTTTCATGATTTAAAACCCCATTCCTTTTGCCTCTGGCCTTTTTCTATGTCAGAGGGCTATGCTGTTTGCATTTTTTCCCATTCCTGAAACTGCGATATAAGGAAATTGATCATTTTGTTTTATATGTTGTTTTTTTCTCTTACATTTGCAAGATGTCTCAATCTAATCCTGTCTAAGAATTTACTGCTGGATTCCTGCTGCCTGATAACGGTTTTACCAAAGCTAAGTGCATTTGTTGTAAACATGGTGAGATTATACCTCCAGCTGTGGTTTGTAATAGTTGTCATGATAAACTTTAACATGCAGAAAATGTTTCCATCAGTAGTAGTTCATTACCTGTTGCTGTTCCCTCAACATCTAATGCACAAGATATACCTGTAAATTTAAAAGAATTTATTTCTGATTCTTTTCAGAAGACTTTGTCTGCCATTCCGCCTTCTAATAAACGTATAAGGTCTTTTAAAACTTGTCATAGAGTTGATGAAATTTCAAATGACCGGCAACATACTGATTTATCTTTCTCTGATGAGGATCTATCTGATTCAGAAGATCCTGCCTCAGATATTGACACTGACAAATCCTCTTATTTATTTAAAATGGAGTATATTCGTTCTTTATTAAAAGAAGTGTTGATTACATTAGATATGGAGGAAACTAGTACTCTTGATATTAAAACTAGTAAACGTTTAAATTCTGTTTATAAACCTCCTGTGGTTATTCCAGAGATTTTTCCAGTTCATGATGCTATTTCAGATATGATTTCTTAGAAATGGAATAGGCCTGGTACTTCTTTTATTCCTTCTTCAAGGTTTAAAAAATTGTATCCTTTGCCAACTGTTAGATTGGAGTTTTGGGAAAAGATCCCCAAGGTTGATGGAGCTATCTCTACTCTTGCTAAACGTACTACTAGTCCTACAGAAGATAGTACTTCTTTTAAAGATCCTTTAGATAGGAAACTTGAATCTTATCTAAGGAAGGCTTATTTATATTCAGGTCATCTTCTTAGGCCTGCAATTTCTTTGGCTGATGTTGCAGCTGCTTCAACTTTTTGGTTGGAAACTTTAGCGCAACAAGTTTCAGATCATGATTTGTCTAGCATTGTTAAATTAATTCAACATGCTAATAGTTTCATTTGTGATGCTATTTTTGATATCATCTAAATTTATGTTAGATATATGTCTTTAGCTATTTTAGCCAGAAGAGCTTTATGGCTTAAATCTTGGAATGCTGATATGACTTCTAAGTCCAGATTGCTATCTCTTTCTTTCCAAGGTAATACATTATTTGGTTCTCAGTTGGATTCAATAATGTCAACTGTCACTGGGGGGGGAGGGAGTCTTTTTACCTCAGGATAAAAAACCTAAGGGTAAATCTAAATCTTCTAACCGTTTTAGTTCCTTTCGACATAATAAGGAACAGAAATCTAATCCTTCCCCAAAGGAATCTGTTTCTAATTGGAAGCCTTCCTCAAATTGAAATAAATCCAAGACATTTAAAAGATCAAAGCCAGCCCCCAGGTCCGCATGAGGGTGTGGCCCTTATTCCAGCTCAGCTGGAAGGGGGCAGATTAAAATTTTTCAAAGATGTTTGGATCAATTCAGTCCATTGTCTCTCAGGGGTACAGAATAGGTTTCAGAGTAAGACCGCCTGTGAGAATATTTTTTCTCTCACGCATTCCAGCGAACACAGGAAAGGCTCAGGCTTTTCTGAAGTGTGTTTCAGACCTGGAATTATCAGGGGTAATCATACCAGTTCCGTTTCAGGAACAGGGTCTGGGGTTTTATTCAAATCTATTCATTGTCCCAAAGAAAGAAAATTCATTCAGACCAGTTCTGGATCTAAAGATTTTGAATCGATATGTAAGAGTACCAACTTTCAAAATGGTGACTATAAGGACTATTCTGCCTTTTGTTCAGCAAGGGCATTATATGTCCACAATAGACTTACAGGATGCATATCTTCATATTCCGATTCATCCGGATCACTATCAGTTCCTGAGATTCTCTTTTCTATACAAGCATTACCAATTTGTTGCTCTTCCTTTTGGCCTAGCAACAGCTCCAAGAATCTTTTCAAAGATTATCGGTGCCCTACTCTCTGCAATCAGAGAGCGGGGTATTGCGGTGTTTCCTTATTAAGACGATATCTTGGTACTCGCTCAGTTTTTATGCTCTGCAGAATCTCACGTGAATCAACTAGTGTTGTTTCTTCGAAGACATGGTTGGAGGTTCAATTTACCCAAAAAGTTCTTTGATTCCTCAGACAAGGGTAACCTTTTTAGGTTTCCAGATAGATTCAGTGTCCATGACTTTGTCTCTTAACAGACAAGAGACGTTTAAAATTGGTTGCAGCCTGTCGGAACCTTCACTCTCAGTCATTCCCTTAAGTAGCTATGTGCATGGAAGTTTTAGGTCTTATGACTACAGCATCGGACGCGATCCCCTTTGCTTGTTTTCATATGAGACCTCTCCAGCTTTGTATGCTGAACTAATGGTGCAGGGATTATACAAGGATATCACAATTGATATTCTTAAATCCCAATGTTTGACTTTCTCTGACTTGGTGGTTACTGGACTGTGATCACAACAGATGCGAGTCTTTCAGGTTGGAGAGCTGTTTGGGGATCTCTGACAGCACAAGGAGTTTGGAAATCTCAAGAGGCGAGATTACCAATCAATATTTTGGAACTCCATGCGATTCTCAGGGCTCTTCAGTTTTGGCCTCTGTTGAAGAGAGAACCGTTCATTTGTTTTCAGACAGATAATGTCACAACTGTGGCATATGTCAATCATCAGGGTGGGACTCACAGTCCTCAAGCTATGAAAGAAGTATCCCGGATACTTGTTTGGGGCGGAATCTAGCTCTTGTCTAATTTCTGCGGTTCATATTCCAGGTATAGACAATTGGGAAGCGGATTATCTCAGTCGTCAGACTTTACATCCGGGAGAATGGTCTCTCCACCTAGATGTGTTTTCTCAAATTGTTCAGATGTGGGGGCTTCCAGAAATAGATCTGATGGCATCTCATCTAAACAAGAAACTTCCCAGGTACCTGTCCAGGTCCAGGGATCCTCAGGCGAAAGCAGTGGATGCATTGACACTTCCTTGGTGTTATCAGCCTGCTTATATTTTCTCGCCTCTAGTTCTTCTTCCAAGAGTGATCTCGAAAATCATCATGGAGCAATCGTTTGTGCTGCTGATGGCTCCAGCATGGCCTCACAGGTTTGGTATGCGGATCTTGTTCGGATGTCCAGTTGCTAACCTTGGCTACTTCCCTTAAGGCCAGACCTTCTATCGCAAGGCCCATTTTTCCATCAGGATCTCAAATCATTAAATTTGAAGGTATGGAAGTTGAACGCCTAGTGCTTAGTCATAGAGGTTTCTCTGACTCAGTAATTAATACTATGTTACAGGTTCGTAAATCTGTTTCTAGAAAGATTAATTATCGAGTTTGGAAGACTTACATTTCATGGTGTTCTTTTAGAATTCCTAGAATTTTACAGTTTCTTCAGGATGGTTTGGATAAAGGTTTGTCTGCAAGTTCCTTGAAAGGACAAATCTCTGCTCTTTCTGTTTTATTCCACAGAAAAATTGCTAAACTTCCTGATATTCACTGTTTTGTTCAGGCTTTGGTTCGTATCAAGCCTGTCATTAAATCAATCTCTCCTCCTTGGAGTCTTAATTTGGTTTTGAAGGCTTTACAGGCTCCTCCTTTTGAGCCTATGCATTCTTTGGACATTAAATTACTTTCTTGGAAAGTGTTGTTCCTTTTGGCCATCTCTTCTGCTAGAAGAGTTTCTCAATTATCTGCTCTCTCTTGTGAATCTCATTTTTTAATTTTTCATCAGGATAAGGTAGTTTTGCGGACTTCATTTAAATTCTTACCTAAGGTTGTGAATTCTAACAACATTAATAGAGAAATTCTTGTCCCTTCTTTGTGTCCTAATCCTAAGAATTCTTTGGAGAGATCTTTATATTATTTGGCTTTGGTGGGAGCTCTGAAATATTATGTTGAAGCTACTAAAGATTTCAGGAAGACTTCTAGTCTATTTGTTATCTTTTCTGGTTCCAGGAAAGGTCAGAAGGCTTCTGCCGTTTCTTTGTCATCATGGTTAAAGCTTTTGATTGATCAAGCTTAGTTGGAGTTGGGTAAAACCCTGCCTCAGAGAATTACAGCTCATTCTACTAGATCAATCTCCACTTCTTGGGCTTTTAAGAATGAAGCTTCAGTTGATCAGATTTGCAAAGCAGCAACTTGGTCTTCTTTGCATACTTTTACTAAATTCTACCATTTTTATGTATTTGCTTCTTCGGAAGCAGATTTTGGTAGAAAAGTTCTTCAGGCAGCTGTTTCAGTTTGATTCTTCTGCTTCTAATTTAAGTTTTTTCTTTTCAATTATGAGACTAAACTTATGATTTGGGTTGTGGATTAATTTTTTTCAACGGAAATGGCTGTTTCTTCTGTTAAGTGTGATCAGTCCACGGGTCATCATTACTTCTGGGATATTACTCCTCCCCAACAGGAAGTGCAAGAGGATTCACCCAGCAGAGCTGCATATAGCTCCTCCCCCCTACGTCACTCCCAGTCATTCTCTTGCACCCAACGACTAGATAGGATGTGTGAGAGGACTATGGTGATTATACTTAGTTTTATATCTTCAATCAAAAGTTTATTATTTTATAATAGCACCGGAGTGTGTTATTACCTCTCTGGCAGAGTTTGAAGAAGAATCTACCAGAGTTTTTACTATGATTTTAGCCGGAGTAGTTAAGATCATATTGCTGTTTCTCGGCCATCTGAGGAGAGGTAAACTTCAGATCAGGGGACAGCGGGCAGATTAATCTGCAAAGAGGTATGTAGCAGCTTTTATTTTCTGACAATGGAATTGATGAGAAAATCCTGCCATACCGATATAATGTCATGTATGTATATTTTACACTTCAGTATTCTGGGGAATGGTACTTCACTGGAATTACACTGTGTACATAAAACTTTAGCCTATTTTGCAGGGACTAGCAACAGGCTTTTTAATAACTCTTAATTTATGTTAAACGTTTTTGCTGGAATGTAAAATCGTTTTCATTTTCTGAGGTACTGAGTGAATAAATATTTGGGCACTATTTTTCCACTTGGCAGTTGCTTGATCTAATTTCTGACAGTTTCTGATCTCTCTCACTGTTGTGTGTGAGGGGGAGGGGCCGTTTTTTGGCGCTTTTGCTACGCATCAAAAAATTTCAGTCAGCAGCTCTTTGTATTTCCTGCATGATCCGGTTCATCTCTACAGAACTCAGGGGTCTTCAAAACTTGTTTTGAGGGAGGTAATTCTCACAGCAGAGCTGTGAGATTGTAGTTGACTGTGATAAAAAACGTTTATTCTGTAATTTTTTTTCTGCTATCAGAGTTAGTTGTCTTTGCTAATGGGAACAAACCTTTGCTAAAGTTGTGTTGTTTACAAGGATTGATGCTATAACTGTTTCAGTTTATTAATTTTCAACTGTCATAAATCTTCTGTGCTTCTTATAGGCACAGTACGTTTTTCATAATATTTTACTAGAATTGTATTCCAAGTTGCAAGTTTATTTGCTAGTGTGTTAAACATGTCTGATTCAGAGGAAGATACCTGTGTTATTTGTTCCAATGCCAAAGTGGAGCCCAATAGAAATTTATGTACTAACTGTATTGATGCTACTTTAAATAAATGTCAATCTGTACAAATTGAACAAATTTCACCAAACAGCGAGGGGAGAGTTATGCCGACTAACTCTCCTCACGTGTCAGTACCTGCATCTCCCGCTCGGGAGGTGCGCGATATTGTGGCGCCCAGTACATCTGGGCGGCCATTACAGATAACATTACAAGATATGGCTACTGTTATGACTGAAGTTTTGGCTAAATTACCAGAACTAAGAGGCAAGCGTGATCACTCTGGGGTGAGAACAGAGTGCGCTGATAATACTAGGGCCATGTCAGATACTGCGTCACAGCTTGCAGAACATGAGGACGGAGAGCTTCTGTCTGCGGCTGACGGTTCTGATCCAAACAGATTGGATTCAGATATTTCAAATTTTAAATTTAAGCTGGAGAACCTCCGTGTATTACTAGGGGAGGTGTTAGCGGCTCTGAATGATTGTAACACAGTTGCAATACCAGAGAAAATGTGTAGGTTGGATAAATATTTTGCGGTACCAACGAGTACCGACGTTTTTCCTATACCTAAAAGACTAACTGAAATTATTACTAAAGAGTGGGATAGACCCGGTGTGCCGTTCTCACCCCCTCCGATATTTAGAAAAATGTTTCCAATAGACGCCACCACACGGGACTTATGGCAGACGGTCCCTAAGGTGGAGGGAGCAGTTTCTACTTTAGCTAAGCGTACCACTATCCCGGTGGAGGATAGCTGTGCCTTTTCAGATCCAATGGATAAAAAGTTAGAGGGTTACCTTAAGAAAATGTTTGTTCAACAAGGTTTTATATTGCAACCCCTTGCATGCATTGCGCCGGTCACGGCTGCGGCGGCATTATGGTTTGAGTCGCTGGAAGAGACCATTAATTCAGCTACTCTGGATGACATTACGGACAAGCTTAGAGTCCTTAAACTAGCTAATTCATTCATTTCGGAGGCCGTAGTACATTTAACTAAACTTACGGCTAAGAATTCAGGATTCGCCATTCAGGCACGCAGAGCACTGTGGCTAAAATCCTGGTCAGCTGATGTTACTTCTAAGTCTAAATTACTTAATATACCTTTTAAAGGGCAGACCTTATTTGGGCCTGGTTTGAAAGAAATTATCGCTGACATTACAGGAGGTAAAGGCCACGCCCTGCCTCAAGACAGGGCCAAACCTAAGGCCAGACAGTCTAATTTTCGTTCCTTTTCGGAATTTCAAAGCAGGAGCAGCATCAACTTCCTCTGCTCCAAAACAAGAAGGATCTGTTGCTCGCTACAGACAAGGCTGGAGACCTAACCAGTCTTGGAACAAAGGCAAGCAGGCCAGGAAACCTGCTGCTGCCCCTAAAACAGCATGAATTGAGGGCCCCCGATCCGGGATCGGATCTAGTGGGGGGCAGACTTTCTCTCTTCGCCCAGGCTTGGGCAAGAGATGTCCAGGATCCCTGGGCGCTAGAGATAATATCTCAGGGATTCCTTCTGGACTTCAAATACTCTCCTCCAAGAGAGAGATTTCATCTGTCAAGGTTGTCAACAAACCAAACAAAGAAAGAGGCGTTTCTACGCTGCGTACAAGAGCTTTTGTTAATGGGAGTAATCCATCCAGTTCCACGGTCGGAACAGGGACAAGGGTTTTACTCAAATCTGTTTGTGGTTCCCAAAAAAGAGGGAACTTTCAGACCAATCCTGGACTTAAAAATCCTAAACAAATTCCTAAGAGTTCCATCGTTCAAGATGGAGACTATTCGGACAATTTTACCCATGATCCAAAAGGGTCAGTACATGACCACAGTGGATTTAAAGGATGCTTACCTTCACATACCGATTCACAAAGATCATTACCGGTACCTAAGGTTTGCCTTCCTAGACAGACATTACCAGTTTGTAGCTCTTCCATTCGGATTGGCTACAGCTCCAAGAATCTTCACAAAGGTTCTGGGTGCTCTTCTGGCGGTACTAAGACCGCGGGGAATCTCGGTAGCTCCGTACCTAGACGACATTCTGATACAAGCTTCAAGCTTTCAAACTGCCAAGTCTCATACAGAGTTAGTACTGGCATTTCTAAGGTCACATGGATGGAAGGTGAACGAAAAGAAAAGTTCACTCGTTCCACTCACAAGAGTTCCCTTCCTGGGGACTCTTATAGATTCTGTAGAAATGAAGATTTACCTGACAGAAGACAGGTTAACAAGACTTCAAAGTGCTTGCCGCACCCTTTATTCCATTCAACACCCGTCAGTGGCTCAATGCATGGAGGTAATCGGCTTGATGGTAGCGGCAATGGACATAGTACCCTTTGCACGCTTACACCTCAGACCACTGCAACTGTGCATGCTAAGTCAGTGGAATAGGGATTACTCAGACTTGTCCCCTTCTCTGAATCTGGATCAAGAGACCAGAAATTCTCTTCTATGGTGGCTTTCTCGGCCACATCTGTCCAGGGGGATGCCATTCAGCAGGCCAGACTGGACAATTGTAACAACAGACGCCAGCCTTCTAGGTTGGGGTGCCGTCTGGAATTCTCTGAAGGCTCAGGGACAATGGAGTCAGGAGGAGAGTCTCCTACCAATAAACATTCTGGAATTGAGAGCAGTTCTCAATGCCCTCCTGGCTTGGCCCCAGTTGACAACTCGGGGGTTCATCAGGTTTCAGTCGGACAACATCACGACTGTAGCTTACATCAACCATCAGGGAGGGACAAGAAGCTCCCTAGCAATGATGGAAGTAACAAAGATAATTCGCTGGGCAGAGTTTCACTCTTGCCACCTGTCAGCAATCCACATCCCGGGAGTGGAGAACTGGGAGGCGGATTTCTTAATTCGTCAGACTTTTCATCCGGGGGAGTGGGAACTTCATCCGGAGGTCTTTGCCCAAATACTTCATCAGTGGGGCAAACCAGAGATAGATCTCATGGCGTCTCGACAGAACGCCAAGCTTCCTCGTTACGGGTCCAGATCCAGGGATCCAGGAGCAGTCCTGATAGATGCACTGACAGCACCTTGGGACTTCAGGATGGCTTACGTGTTTCCACCCTTCCCGATGCTTCCTCGATTGATTGCCAGAATCAAACAGGAGAGAGCATCAGTTATTCTAATAGCACCTGCATGGCCACGCAGGACTTGGTATGCAGACCTGGTGGACATGTCATCCTGTCCACCTTGGTCTCTACCTCTGAAACAGGACCTTCTGATACAGGGTCCTTTCAAACATCAAAATCTAACTTCTCTGAAGCTGACTGCTTGGAAATTGAACGCTTGATTTTATCAAAACGTGGTTTTTCTGAGTCAGTTATTGATACCCTAATACAGGCTAGGAAGCCAGTTACCAGAAGGATTTACCATAAGATATGGCGTAAATACATATATTGGTGCGAATCCAAAGGTTACTCTTGGAGTAAGATTAGGATTCCTAGGATATTGTCCTTTCTTCAAGAAGGTTTAGAAAAGGGTTTATCTGCTAGTTCATTAAAGGGACAGATCTCAGCTCTGTCCATTCTGTTGCACAAACGTCTGTCAGAAGTTCCAGACGTTCAGGCTTTTTGTCAGGCTTTGGCCAGGATTAAGCCTGTGTTTAAAACTGTTGCTCCGCCATGGAGTTTAAACCTTGTTCTTAACGTTTTACAAGGCGTTCCGTTTGAACCCCTTCATTCCATTGATATAAAGTTGTTATCTTGGAAAGTTCTATTTTTAATGGCTATTTCCTCGGCTCGAAGAGTCTCTGAGTTATCAGCCTTACATTGTGATTCTCCTTATTTGATTTTTCATTCGGATAAGGTAGTTCTGCGTACTAAACCTGGGTTCTTACCTAAGGTAGTCACTAACAGGAATATCAATCAAGAGATTGTTGTTCCTTCTTTGTGTCCAAATCCTTCTTCGAAGAAGGAACGTCTTCTGCACAATCTGGATGTAGTTCGTGCCCTAAAGTTTTACTTACAGGCAACTAAGGAATTTCGACAAACGTCTTCCCTGTTTGTCGTTTACTCTGGTCAGAGGAGAGGTCAAAAGGCTTCTGCTACCTCTCTTTCTTTCTGGCTTCGTAGCATAATTCGTTTAGCCTATGAGACTGCTGGACAGCAGCCTCCTGAAAGAATTACAGCTCATTCTACTAGAGCTGTGGCTTCCACTTGGGCCTTTAAGAATGAGGCCTCTGTTGAACAGATTTGCAAGGCTGCAACTTGGTCTTCGCTTCATACTTTTTCCAAATTTTACAAATTTTACACTTTTGCTTCCTCGGAGGCTATTTTTGGGAGAAAGGTTCTTCAGGCAGTGGTTCCTTCTGTATAAAGAGCCTGCCTATCCCTCCCGTCATCCGTGTACTTTTGCTTTGGTATTGGTATCCCAGAAGTAATGATGACCCGTGGACTGATCACACTTAACAGAAGAAAACATAATTTATGCTTACCTGATAAATTCCTTTCTTCTGTAGTGTGATCAGTCCACGGCCCGCCCTGTTTTTTAAGGCAGGTAAATATTTTTTAAATTATACTCCAGTCACCACTTCACCCTTGGCTTCTCCTTTCTCGTTGGTTCTTGGTCGAATGACTGGGAGTGACGTAGGGGGGAGGAGCTATATGCAGCTCTGCTGGGTGAATCCTCTTGCACTTCCTGTTGGGGAGGAGTAATATCCCAGAAGTAATGATGACCCGTGGACTGATCACACTACAGAAGAAAGGAATTTATCAGGTAAGCATAAATTATGTTTTTTATTTTTTATCCCTCCCTTTCTAGTGACTCTTGCGTGGAGTTCCACATCTTGGGTATTGCTATCCCATACGTCACTAGCTCATGGACTCTTGCTAATTACATGAAAGAAAACATAATTTGTGTAAGAACTTACCTGATAAATTAATTTCTTTCATATTGGCAAGAGTCCATGAGGCCCACCCTTTTTTGGTGGTTATGATTTTTTTGTATAAAGCACAATTATTTCCAAATTCCTTTGTTGATGCTTTTTACTCCTTTCTTTATCACCCCACTTCTTGGCTATTCGTTAAACTGAATTGTGGGTGTGGTGAGGCGTGTATTTATAGGCATTTTGAGGTTTGGGAAACTTTGCCCCTCCTGGTAGGAATTGTATATCCCATACGTCACTAGCTCATGGACTCTTGCCAATATGAAAGAAATGAATTTATCAGGTAAGTTCTTACATAAATTATGTTTTTCTGTAGATCAGTTCAGGCAGTCAATTTTCATGTAGGGTCTGCTGACATGGTTTTAGGTTGAGCTTTGGTTCTTTTAGGCGGTATAGTTTGGCATTGAGTATGTTGCTGCCGAGGTTGAGGATTCATGCTTGAGGCGGGTGTGCCGTCTGGGATGGGCAGGTCTTTAGGTGGTGGTATCCCAATTGCTGTACATTGGTCTTGGGCTTCTTCCATTGATTTGCAGGTATGTTTAGTGCCCTGGTGAGTTACTGTAAGAAAGCATGGGAATCCCCACCTGTAGGGAACTCCTCTTTCCCTCAGAAGCAACGTCAATGGTTGGATCTCTCTTCACCTCTGCAGAGTACGGGGAGCTAGGTCAGTGAAGATCTGTATGTGGCAGTTCTGGAAGTTGATTGCTTTATGTTGTCTAGCTGCTCTTAATATGTCCTCCTTTGTTTGATAATCTTTTAGCTTGAGCACTACATCACGTGGCGGTGCTTGGTCTGATGGTCTAGGCCTGAGAGCTCTGTGTGCTCTGTCTATAGCAATATCACCTGTAGAGGGGGTATTCAGGATATGTGAAAATAGGCCTTGTAGGCATTCAGGGAGGGTGTTTGCGAGGATTGATTCTGAGATGCCTCTTAGTCGTAGATTCTGTCTCGTTTCCCTGTTTTCAAGATCTTCTATCTTGTCTTGTAACTGTATTATTAGTAGATCATGAGTTTGTGTGGTAGTTTGGAGGGTAGATATTTCGGATTGGTTTAGATCGTTGTCTTCTTCCAATGTTTCAACTCAGTTACCTATTTCCGTAATTTCTTTTCTCAGATTAACAATTTCCTCCTTTATACATTGGCATACTTGAGACACTAGATTAATTAGATCCTGTTTGGAGGGTATTGTAGCAAGAAGTGCCTTTGAGATCTGTACTGGGTCTTCTATACTGTCCTCCTCATCTTCTGGTCTCTGGGATCCAGATGTTGCAAAGGATAAGGATGTTGTCTGTGGTGTGTCTGAGAGCTTGAAGAATCTGCTCACAGATTGCCATGGAGTAGAAGGTGTTTTGCCTTGCGTGTCTCGCTTTGATTATTTTATTAGGCGACATGATCACGTAGTGATTTTATTTTTGTTATTATAGGGTTCGCTGTCTTTCCCAGAGGAGTATAGTGCTCTTAGATTTAATAATGAGATCTGTGATAGGGTCTCAATATAGGTGCTTAGGTCTTTATGAGTGGTGGGTGCTGCTAGGAGCTTTGAGGGATACACACCGTTGTAGAGTCAGTTATGTAGTTTCAGATGTGGATTCTACTGATATGGCGTGTTTCTAAGCCATTTTGTTAAGGGTGTAATTATTGCTGCACAAGGTGTATACTATGTAGTATCACAAGATTGATGTGCTTTGTAATAAGGTACCAGGCTATGTGGTGTAAGCAGGAGAGGTAATATTGAACTTGCTGCGTTATATGGCGTTCCTTATTACTGCATGCTTTCATATAGTGTTTAGGTGATAGCGGGCATTGATCGAGATATGCACATTTCTCCCGATGTCAAATAGACATGTTTGGCTCTTTTAGCAGTTATAGATCAGTATCATTGCAGCGCCACTGTTTTACATTCTGCGTGTGATACTATAAGCTGGCATCCATTGTAAATGGTGGCGGTCGGCTAGGCCCCGTTTCAGAGCCGAATCAAGATCCCACCTTCCGTGAAGGTTTCTGTGGTCCACTCGCCTACATAAGGTGCTGGATTAGTATGCTAGGCGATTTCTAGGCAACGCTACTGAAATTTCCCCTTGTACTCACGGTATGTCTATGTAGAGAGAATAAGCGCACAGAGCTTTCTAACAGTGCGGCCATACCTCACGGCTGCCGTCTCCACCCCTTGAGCAGTACTTGTTTTGCACTTCTTTTGCCTCACTTTACCTTTCCTGCTTTTTTATTTTCCTCCATCTACTTGGCTACATGTATGACTGAAGATCATCGGAAATGGAAGGGTTTTAAAGCTCTGGTGTGTTGGGGTATCTTTTACCTCCTCCTATTGGTCAGCAGGGGAATTCCCACAGATAATGACTCGTGAACTCTCACCATAATAAAAGAAATTAAGTTATCTGGTTTTGTTTTTGAAGCCCTTATCCCAGTAAAGCTGCTATGACCTTTGCAGTAATCATGCATGGATTTATAACATTTTGTTCTGCTTGTATTCGGCAGGTTTAATAAATACATTTTACACAAACTTTGCAACATATTGCTGCTGAGTGTTTTGCTAAAAGTTTTCTCAATATCTCTTTAGTGGTTCTGGAAAGTGAAACACCTTCCGTTGTTAGATAGGCAATTAGGCAATACAGCCAATATTCCTGATGAATTTTATGTTTCAGATGAATAAATCTATATGGAGGAATTTTCTTAAACTGAAAAACAACTGTGTGATTTTGAGAAAATATTTTACATTTTCTCTTGACAAAATCTATAAGTTCCGTATTTTCTACCCCTCCTAAAGGAGATGCTGCATTGCTTGGCTTTCCTAGATAATTATTTTTCTTACTGATGATCCTGGGGAATTTAGACTCTGGTAACCCGTTTTATGGTTATGACATTGGCAAGAAAGGTAAACATTTTTACTTTGTCATTTGAATTGTTTGTTATTTGGATAATAATTAGACAACCTCATCTCATAGGTCAATATATCAGGAAGTAAATACCTTTTTCTCTCAACATCATTTAAAGAGAATGGTACAAGAAACATAGTCCATCAATACACAGACCAAAATAAAGACAGAACACAGAGGCCTGTTTTGTATTTGAAGTAGACATGCGAATGTGTTACAATGCATGTCGAAAATAGTAACCGGCCGCAGAAGTGAGCTGTTTTTGGGGTCTGGATTTCTTTGTGTGAAAGTGCAACACACAAAGATCTTTGAATATCCATATATTTGTGTGTTGCACTTCCACAAGAAGAAATACGGCTCTGAAAAGAGACAAATGCAGCTGGTGGCAGCCATATTTAGCATTTGTTGTACCACAAATCCACATGTCTAATCTGAAGTCCTCGAATACAATTCTTATGACAAAAAGTTCATGAAACTATTACTGCTGAATGTTTTTCTGGTTTCTTAAGGACCCTTTCTTCCATGTCCCAACAGTAGTGTGCAGAATATGTGCTTTTGGCCTGAGGAATGTTCTGCTCATTTCAGAAATATTACTAAATTACCTGGATGACATTCTGCTTGTTGCCAACTTTGATAAAGAAGCCTTTGTACTAATGGAAGAATTATTGGGGGGGGGGTTTCAATACCAAGTAAAAAAAACTGTTGACAACCAAATTAAAACCAATTTTAGGAACAGTTTTTAATACCAGAAAAGGTATGGTACCTTTTCCTAATCAATCTGCTACTACACAAATAGTTGTCAGTGTGATCCTCAATGAAAATCTTGGAGCAGCTGGCATTCACAATCTGTATGGTAAAGTGTGCAAGATGGAAAATGTGTCCATTTCAGCAATACATTCTAAAGAAATTTAGCAAGATATCAGCTGTCCGAGAGTAAGGTGTCCATCCTTTGAAACTCCATGCTTCCTCCTGTAAAACTCCCTACATCCCTACTTTACCTATAAAACTCACTCCTCCATCCTTTAAAACTCTTTGCTGCCTCCTATAAAACTCCCTCCTTCCTCCTCCCTTGTGTAAAACTCCTTTGTCTAAAATTACCTGCTTCATCCTCTGAAACTCCCTTTTGTAAAACTGCCTCTTTTCTGCTCCTTTCTCCCTGCTCCATGCTGCCTCTTCTATCCTTCCTGTCCCATTCTTCCTACTTTGTCCTACCTGTTGACTCCTCCCTGCTCCATGCCACCTCCTCTGCTGCCCCTGCTGCCTCCTACCTGCTTTCTCTTCCCTGTTCCATGCTTCCTCCTACCTGCTCCATGCTGCCTCGTCCGTGCTTCCTCCTCTGTCATCCCTGCTCCATGCTGCCTCCTCCTTTCTACATGCTGCATCATCTGTCCTCCCTGATCGATGCTGCCTCCTTCCGTCTCCTTGCTGCACCATCTGTGCTCCCTGCTCCCTGCTGCCTCCTAATCCTAAAAAAAATCACCATGAAGTAACATAGTAACATAGTAGATGAGGTTGAAAAAAGACCGAAGTCCATTGAGTTCAACCTATACAAATCTAAAATACTTACAAAAAGCTCCAGTCAACCTTAAATAATCCCACTAAAAGATGACCCATTTAATACTAGCAATCATATCTATTAATTTTGTTTATAGACAGAAATGTATCCAAACTATTTTTAAATGTATCTAGGGTATTGGCATTTACTACCTCCTTTAGTAATGAGTTCCACAATTGTATTGCTCTTACAGTGAAAAAACATTTCCGTTGCAGGAGATTAAATCTCCTTTCCTCCAACCCTAAATTGTGACCTCTTGTCACAATCAATTTTCTTGGAATAAACAGAGCTTCTGCCATCTCTGTATATGGGCCTTGAATATATTTATATAAAGTAATCATGTCACCTCTCAATCGCCTTTTTTCTAAAGAAAACAGACCCAGTTTGGCTAGCCTCTCATCATAACTTAAATTCTCCAATCCCCTTATTAACTTTGTGGCCCTTTTCTGAACTTTTTCTAGTTCTGCAATATCTTTTTTTGCAATCGGTCCCCAGAACTGCACTCCATACACAAGATGAGGTTTTACCAGGGCTTTATATAATGACAGAATTATGCTTTCCTCCCTTGAATCAATGCCTCTTTTAATACATGCTAGTATCTTATTAGCCTTTGAAGCCGCTGCCCTGCATTGTGCACCCATCTTTAGCTTGTTATCTAAAACTACTCCCAAATCCCTTTTCTCCTCTGTTTGGCTATGTCTTGTTCTTGTTGCCTGCTTATTTTTACTTCCAAAATGTAGAACCTTGCATTTTCCCATATTAAATAATTTTTGCAGATCCCTTTGTAACGAAAGTTCATCCTGCTCTGACCTAATGACCTTACTTAGTATCATCTTCAAAAATAGAGATGTCTCTATTTAATCCTTGCTCCAAGTCATTTATAAAAGTATTAAAAAGAACAGGGCCCAGTACTGATCCTTGGGGGACTCCACTGATTACCTTTGTCCAATCTGAGTATGATCCATTTATTACTACTTGTTGCTCCCTATCTTTTATCCAGTTATTTATCCATGAGCTAACATTTTCAGGTATTCCCAGTCCCTTCATTTTGTGCATTAATCTCTCAATTTAAAAAAATAAAATGACCATAAAAAATATATCTAGTGGGGGCCCCCGGAGTGATACCTTATGTATGGAATGCAAAACAAAAGTTGTTATCATTAATATAGTGTCATCATTGTATGCAGTGGCAAGTTAAAAATAGCCTTCTCCCTTGGGGCTAGCGGCCGAAGCTGTGGGGGAGACAAAAGTCAGAAAAGCCTTATACAACACATGTCAACCTATACTTGACTGAAAACTCCATATCTAACATAACGATATCATTCATAACACACAGGAAAGCGCTTGCATATGCTTAATCTATAAACCTAAAGCCATGCTCTCTTTGAGTTAGCACCATTGCTCAATATTACTGAACTAGTACACATACCCAAGCGTGGAGTGATAAAAATGATGCTTCAAAAGGTATAAATCTCTACTAGATAATTCTTAATTACCCTCTGTTCACCATGACTCAGCTGGAAAACCTATTAGTTATTTTCAACCTCAAATAGCACTGTAATACAGTTTTTTTATATGTCTTCAGTTCTGGCTAATGCACCCTACTATACAATTGTAATTAATCAAGCATACCTGTATTTTGTGATGCACTTGTTTGTTTGTGTCTTTATATAATGTTAATCCCTGATTGTAGTAAATTCACAATACTAAGGTCCAAGAGTGACCTATATCAAAGACAAGGGGAGAAAATAATGAGGAAAGAACTCTTCCAGATACATTCTTATTTGTCAAATATGATTTTAATATCTTAAACCTTGTTTGCTAAATATGCTGCAAATATTTGGAGCCTTGTATGTACATCACAAACTTTCTTCTGTATGTATACCCTTTTATCCTCAATAAAAAAGTATATTAATATATATATATATATATATATATATATTCTTCTTAAATGGAAAGAGTCCACAGCTGCATTCATTACTTTTGGGAATTAAGAACCTGGCCACCAGGAGGAGGCAAAGACACCCCAGCCAAAGGCTTAAATACTCCTTCCACTCCCCTCATCCCCCAGTCATTCTTTGCCTTTCGTCCCAGGAGGTTGGCAGAGAAGTGTCAGAATTTATTTTGTCTCTTATCTAGGGTAGTACTCTTCGGCATGTGACTGGAGTTTTAAGTAGTCCTGTCAGTCTCTCAGTGAGGGCTTGGATGAAAATTAGAGTCCAGAGATGCAGGAAGAGTCTTTCTGCGAAACCATCCCGACTCATGTTAACAACTCCTCAAGCAATCGGCGTTGTCGAACTTTGCTCCGCTGCCTGCTTTCTTCTCTCAAGTCCATGGCGGAGGCGATGCTACTATCCGTCACACTTGAAAGGCCGTGTTCCACGGCGTAGATTCCGGTAAGATTGTTTCATTTTATTTTCTTTATGAATGTACTGTAATACAAATGTGTTCCCGAGAGGCTACCACCTTGCGGGTCTAACTTAACATAAGGGTCTCAGTGAGTCTTCTTTAGTATCTTGGAATCAAGGGTTAATATCTCCTGAGGGGGGGTTATTGAACAGGGGGGTTTATAATCATGTTTGCTATGTGATTCAACCTGCTTATGTGTGGTGTTTACGGGCTCGTGGTTGGAACATTGAGGCCTTTGGAAGTGACGCAACCTTATGGTTGGGCGTGCTTTTTTGGACTGTACGGTTCACCTTGTGGTCGGGCGTGGTTACGCTCTATCTTCCATTTCCGCATTCCCGACCGTGTGGCGAAGGAGAAATTCTAGTTTGTAGGGGTCTAGTCATAGGAGGTGGTGAGTGCCCCAGCCATTGTGGGTGTCAGGGGCCATTTTTGTTTTACTTCTTTAAGTCCATATTTGCATTTCCTCTATCCAGTTATGGAGGATTCTGATGCTGAGACTGTGCAAATTTCAGATTCAGTTATGAAGGATTCTGATACTGAGACTATTTTAATTTCAGATTCTGCGTCCAGTGAAGAATTCGGATTGGCCTCGTTGACACATGTCAACCAGTTTTGTTCTGTATGCCATAAGAGAGCGCCTTGTTCCTCGGACTCGGGGAATCAAGGGACAGCTGAGCCATCCGCCTCTGGGGGTACCGTCCTCCGAGAGGCGAGATCACTACCACTCCATACTTCTACACATGCGGGTAACCCCGTTTATGATTATTTCTCCATGCAGGGTGGCGTGTTCCCCCCGGAGGTTGGAGCACGTTTTTGCTTCCACATACTTTTGGCGATTATTCGTCTGCAGAGTCCAGACGTTTCTGCGCGTTTGTGTTCGTTCCCTATTGTCCCGGGTCTACCACCTTGGGGAGGGCCTGTACAGTTCCCTGCGGGGGTGTAACTGTCCCTGAGTGTTCTGTGATGGTGCAAACAAAACACAGAAGGGCGCCTCCTAGTGTAATATCGTACAAGCAGTATATATATATATATATATATATATATATATATACAATGGCAATAGACTGGTACTCACAAGTGTGGCAGCACTCACTCGTGCTTAGTGGTACCTACTGGGATCTCTCAGTGTCCCAGCACACTGTTCTTGGGCTCTCACACACCTCTGTCAGGGGCTTAGTCTCCAACAGCAAAAGAACAGGCTCTCAGTCAAGTGATAAGTATAAAATCACTTTTAATAAAATAGTAAAAAAACACAGTGTACAAAAAGTTCCCACTATGTATTAAAATCATGCAACTAGTTACTCAGCTGGCACGCTGTTTCCTCGGGCATCTAAAAACTGACTGAGAGCTCTAACCTATAAACTAAACATAACCAATGAAAACACCATTGTATTGTTACACCCCTACACGCAGCTCTTAGCCTAATTGATTTTCTACTTAACCCTTCATATCTCCCATAGATAGAGATATATGTTTTTAGATGCCTGAGGAAACAGCGTGCCAGCTGAGAAACTAGTTGCATGATTTTAATACATAGTGGGAACTTTTTGTACACTGTGTTTTTATACTATTTTATTAAAAGTGATTTTATACTTATCACTTGACTGAGAGCCTGTTCTTTTGCTGTTGGAGACTACGCCCCTGACGGAGGTGTGTGAGAGCCCAAGAACAGTGAGCTGGGACACTGAGAGATCCCAGTAGGTGCCACTAAGCACGAGTGAGTGCTGCCACACTTGTGAGTACCAGTCTATTGCCATTGTATATATATATATATATATATATATATATATATATACTGCTTGTACGATATTACACTAGGAGGCGCCCTTCTGTCCTTTTTTCTGATCTACTTCTGGGAAGGAGCGGCCGTTATCTGAGGACAAAGACACCAAGGAGTGCTAAACCAAGTTGAAGTTTCATCTTTAGAGACTGATCACACCTTGGACTGATAAGTCATACATTTAATATGCAATAATTATAGTCACCATTTATATTTTTTATTGTTGGGGGAATTATTTAGGTTGTAGGGAGTCCCTAAAGACACTCAAACAATACTAAAAAGAATCTGTGGCGCTTAAAGTAAAGCTAAAATAATCACTAATGGCTATATGAGTAGTGGTCTAATTTATATATATAAAGATAAGATGGCTAAAATGTTAATTTTAATGATTACAATTCATATAAAAAAAAATAATTAAAATAGACTCTATACAGATATATATGTTAAAATAATAATATGTGTTGCAAAAATGATAAAAACACAGCTTCTAGCAAAGATACATAAAAAACAAGGATGCATAAAGAACGAAGGTAAAATACAGGAGACCATACAGTTAAATGGCCATTAGATATGCAATCAACTTGCAATAGGAGCAAGTGTACAAAATAACACAGTGTAGTAAACTTGATATAGAGAGCGATATATGCTTCAAAGTTCAAACAGTCAGTTTTAGAGAGTCAATTTAAAGTTGTATTTCCCCAGCAATGCTCATCAATCCTAATGCATGGGGATACGTGAGACAAGAAATGGACTTGTCAAAAGCAAATCAATTTTTCAGGTTAGGTATTACACTTTTTACTTACACCGGAGGGTGTCTAGCAGCTCTCTGGGTGCCGGTCTCGGTTACTGTACTCCTCTTGCACCCCGGTTGTGGTTGGTGGGTGTTTGCAGACACTTCTGCCAGTTTATTTTTCTACCGCCCGGGTGTCATTGCACAGCAGTAATTCCTGTTCGAATGCAATTTTGCCGGATGGCTTTATTGACAGCGTCTCGGTTTAGGCAGCGTGTAGTTCAGGTAACTACGGATCCTCACAAGGGAAAAAAAGGAGCAACGCGTTTCGGCTTACAAGCCTTTGTCAAGCTCTTGTGTCCTCGGGGCTTTTCCTTTCAAATTTTTCTCGGCTTCGGACGAAGCTGGTTTTTTTTGTTGGCAGTGGTTTCAGGCTTGGTGCCCTCAGAATGGGCCGCTTAATGTATCCTCCCGTCTTGGCATTCATTGTCCTCTATAGCTTGGGTATTGTTTTCCCAAAAGTAATGAATGCAGCTGTGGACTCTTTCCATTTAAGAAGAAAAATATAAATTATGCTTACCTGATAATTTTCTTTTCTTCTGATGGAAAGAGTCCACAGCTCCCCACCCGTAATTTTTATGTGGGGCGTCCTTATTTTATTCTTCTGGCACCTTTTACCCTGATATTTCTTCTACTGTTCCTTGTTCCTCGGCAGAATGACTGGGTGATGAGGGGAGTGGGAGGAGTATTTAAGCCTTTGGCTGGGGTGTCTTTGCTTCCTCCTGGTGGCCAAGTTCTTAATTCCCAAAAGTAATGAATGCAGCTGTGTACTCTTTCCATCAGAAGAAAAGAAAATTATCAGGTAAGCATAATTTATGCTATTTACAATCTAGAGCAGGGGTGACGGACCATTTTGTAAATGTACAAATTGACAATAATCTAAAGAAAAAAAGATATGAACAAATTAAGCTGGATTGTTGATCTTTAGTAATTTATTACACACTACAGTTGCAGCCAGTTTAATCAAGCAGTATGGTCAGAGGCAGAGTGCTAACAAATTTGTTGAGTGCCATAGGTTTGCGGTCCCTGATTTAAGAGGATCCCAGGTATAGCTTTGTATGATGAACATAAAAGAATTGTTTTAGTGTAAATAGTTATTTTCTATTTTGTGCTTAGACATTGATAACAGAGTCTTTACTTCTCATTATTAAAAGTCTAAGTAGTATTGAAAAGTTGTGCATTATAAGATCACTGTGTATGAGTGTTATTACTACTGAATTTTACAATAATTAAGACAATTTTAAAACAAGAGCTTTTAATATTCGTTTCTTTAACTCTGCAGATGGGGAAAGAAGATTTTAGCGGTCAATGGGAGAATTTATTTGACATTCAGAATACTTTTATGCGTGATTTTGTGGATGATAATCTAGATCAGGATGATAGAAGTTCCAGGGAGTCAGAGGAGACTGATACTATTGCTGAGGATATAATAGTTTATGGAGAAAATGAATGGCGACCTATTGGAGATCATGTGCATGAAAAGGAAAGTAATTTAGAGCTTCGACAGGTCCTTGACCAGGTAAAATGATCCAGTTACTCAGAACATACAGTATAACGCACTTTGTATATACAGTCAGGTTCACTGGCAACTAAGGTACAAACTTTCATTATTATTTATGTTAGAATGAAGGGAAATAAAACTCCTTGCAGTTACAAAATATATCCTTCATCTTGCAATATATAAAATACCATATGAGTTTAAAAAACCCTGTTTGCTGCTATTGTTCTTAAAGGGACAGTATACTGTAAAATAGTTTTTCCCTTAATGTGTTTACAATTGCTTTTTTTACCAACTGCAGAGTAAAAAATGTATGAAAATTAGCTTTTTAAGGTTTATTTCTGTATATTAAAGCTCGGATTTTGTGTTTTGAAGCCACAGCCTAATAAAATAGGTTGAGCTTGTAGGTATGATCAGATCTCATTACTGTATCACATTGTGCACATATACCTGCTTCTTTATCTTATATCTGTCCTTAAAACAATCACCAATACTTTGAGAGAACAATGGAAAATCAACATTTTACTACCTTATCTCTGCTTTATCACACTGGGAGTGTAATTTCTTCTGCTGGCTGTGTTTACAAAGCTTATCTATAGCTGGTACGCGCGGCCACAAACTTTCAGAATAGGTGGGGATACCACATGCTAAATTAACAATTTCAAATGCCAATATAAGGGTAAAGGAGCTACTTGTAAACAATTTAATACACTCCAGCAGGTAAAGTGGATCATTGGGAACAAATTAAAGGGGAGAAAATTTTTGAGTAAACTGTCCCTTTAATGACCAAAGTCCCCCACCATATTTGGAACTTGCTACTGTCATTTTATTAACAAAACTACAAATAGGTAGCAGGGTTATCCTTATGTGCACTACCAGTTCTTCAAATTGGACAAACACACAATTCCCTTCCATAAGGCAGGGAAAGTCCATGACTTTATTCATTACTGTTGGGAAATACAACACCTGGCCACCAGGAGGAGGCAAAGACACCCCAGCCAAAGGCTTAAATATCCCTCCAACTTCCCATATCCCCCTGTCATTCTTTGCCTTTTGTCACAATAGGAAGTGGCAGAAAAGTGTCAGAAGATTTGGATAGGCTTTTAATTATTTTAACCTTGGAAGTTGTGCATTTCTTCTATTTTAACACAACCAAATTGAGCAATACATCGAAGTTGCTAAACTAAGATACGCTCACAGCAAACTTTTCAAACCAAAGAAAAAGTCCCAGGAAGGATCCGATCTGACAGTGTACTAGCCACTGATTTAAGTGCTAGCAGGCGAGATTGTACTGGTCACAGCACAGTACCACAGCTATTGGTAAGCGCATTACCTCTTTGCTTTTGTATCTATCCTTTTGAAACAATATTACGCTATGTGGCGCCCTCTCCATCTCTTTCTCTAAACAATTACATCTCCGCTCTCTGGGAACAAGAGGAGCTGCCTTCACAGAGACATCGACGATCAAGATCAAGATTACCACACACAAACGGACTGCAATTTATTTTTTCCACAGCCATCAGCAGAGTAAGATATACTCGATAAAGACTGAGTAACTATTTGCGAGAACACTATATGTTTGGGATTTTATTTCCTTTTTATTGCATGTCTTTTATGTTTATGTTTATAACAGCGCGCCTTTGTATCCCCTTATGAGATACTATACCACTCTTCAAAATGGAACTGGAGTTTTAAGTAGTCCTGTCAGCCTCTCAGTGAGAGCATGGATGAAGGTAAGAGAGATGCAGGGAGAGTCTTTCTGCAAAACCATCCCGACTCATATTAACAGCTCCTTGGCAATCAGCATTGACGAGTTTCGCTGCTACTATCTGTCACACTTGAAGGGCCGTGTTCCTGTTCCATGGTGTAGATTCCGAAAAGATCGCTTCATTTTACTTCATTATGTGTATGTGATGTTAACGAAGAAGGTAGGGTCCCAGTGGGACTCTTTTTATCTTAAAATAGGAATCATGGGTTAATATCCCCTGAGGGGGGTTATTGAACATGGGGGACTTTAATCATGTTTGTTATGTGGTTCTATCTGCTGATGTTTAGTAATACTTTAGGCTCATGGCCTTTCGGAACATTACGGCCTTATCAACAATTGGCGCAATCTTAGATTTGCGCGCCCTTTCCATCTAAAGGGGAGGAGAGTCTCACGGCTTCATTCATTACTTGTGGGAATTTAAAACCTGGCCAACAGGAGGAGGCAAAGACACCCGAGCCAAAGGCCTAAATACCTCCCCCACTTCCCTCATCCCCCGGTCATTCTTTGCCTTTCTTCACGGGAGGTTGGCAGAGAAGTGTCTGAAGATTCGGAGTATTCCCTTATGGAGGGTTGTACTCTTCGGAATGGGACTGGAGTTTTAAGTAGTCCTGCCAGACTCTCAGTGAGAGCTTGGGTGAAAGCTAGAGTCCGGAGATGCAGGGAGAGTCTTTCTGCGAAACCATCCCGACTCATTTTAACAGCTCCATAAGCAATCAGCGTTAAGTTTCACTGCCTGATTTCTACACTCAAGTCCATGTCAGGAGCGATGCTACTACACTGTCACACTTGAGAGGCCGTGTTCTTGTTCCACTGCATAGATTCTGGTAAGATCGTTTCATATTTTTATACATATAATGATAACGCAGAAGACAGGGTCACAGTGTGATACCTTTTATCTTTATAGAATCAAGGGTTAATATCCCTGGTAGGGGGATTATTGAACAGGGGGGGTCTGTAAATAATATTGTTTATTGTGTCATTGCTGCGATATGTGTGAGATGAGGTTCTGGCAATGGGTGGGCTTTTAGTTTAATTTCCGGGAGTATTTGCACGGCCAATTTGGCATGTTTTTCTCCCTAGTGCAGGGGCGGTCCTGCAAGGCATTCCTTCTGACCGGGTGTGGCCTATTCAACTTCCTCTGCTTGACCGGTGGTTGCAGGAGACAAAACGGTTTTTGTGGTCTGGGTCATAGGAGGTGGTGAGTGCCCCAGCCATTGGAGGTTATAAAGGTGCCATTTTTCAAATAATATATCTAGTCCGTAATAAAGGTGCAAACTATGGAGGACTCTGACGCGTTGGAGGGTACTCCCTCTTTAACAAAGTCTCATACCTGTGTTTATTGCGAGGAGGTTCTGGTTTATCCGTCTGCTCAACTATGTTCCACATGCCTTGATAAAGTTATGACATCTAGAAAGAATAGGATGTCTAGTACTACTGAGCCATCCACCTCTGAGGGTTCCCCGTCCCGTGAGGTGCGTTCCCTACATTTATCTCCGATTACACATGCAGCACCCCAGGGCACGACCATTTCTCCTACGGGAGAGATCCGTTGGCTGCCAGATTTTGCGGATCAACTGCAAACGGCGGTGTCTAAGGTAATTAGTGCCTTACCACATTCTGCTAAACGCAAGAGTAAGGTAAAATATGGCGATCCAACCCAGGGGTCATATACTCCAATGGATATTTCGGAAAGATCATCCACTGACGAGGACGACTCAGACTCTTCGGAGGACGTTCCTTCTGGGTCGAAGTCTATGGCATCTAAAGCTCCGACTTCAGAGGAGCCTAACTTTAGGTTTAGGATGGAAAATTTGCGCTTTTTGCTGAAGCAAGTGCTTGCTACTCTCGACGTTCCGGAACCAAAACTACCGGAGGAACCTTCGATTCCTAAGCTTGATAAAGTATATGAGGACAGGGTGGTGCCTCAGACCTTCCCGGTTTCTGTTAAGATGGCTAACATTATTAAGAATGAATGGGAGAGATTAGGTCTTCCTTTCCCCTTCTTCTTCCTTTAAGAAGCTGTTCCCCGTCCCAAACTCTCAGCTCGAACTTTGGGGGACTGTCTCTAAGGTGGATGATGCTATCTCTACACTCGCGAGGCGGACAACGATTTCTCTTGAGGATAGTTCGTCGTTTAAAGAGCCCATGGATAAAAAGTTAGAAAATACGTTAAAAAAGATGTTTCAACAGGGTTTGTTTTTCAGCCAGTAGTGGCAGTTGCTGCAGTAGCTGCAACATATTGGTGCAGTAGCTGTAACATATTGGTGCAAATTTCTGTTGGACATGGTCGAGAGGTAGACTCCCCTCAACGAGATACAGGATAGAATTAAGGCCTTGAGGGTCACTAATTCTTTTATTTGTGATGCCAATATGCAAACCATTGGCCTGAATGTTAAGGAATCAGGTTTTTCCGTACTAGCCCGCAGTCGTGGTCTGCGGACATGACCTCTAAGTCTAGACTGCTATCCCTTCCCTTTCAGGGACTCGTAGTTCCTTAGCAATTAAGAAGTATCTTGGAATTCATATCCTGTCTATTTTTTACGATTATAGACATTTGGAAGGTGGATTATCTCAGCCGTCAGTCTTTACATCCGGGAGAGTGGTGTCTCTATACAGATGTGTCTTCTCCATTTCCCAGGTACCTTTTCAGGTCCAGGGATCCTCAGGTGGAGATGGTGGATGCATTAGCAGTGTCTAAGATTTGCAACCTGAATATATTGGAACAGTGCCATGTGTTTCTGATAGCATCAGCATGGCCTCACAGGTTTGGTATGTGGATCTTGTTCGGATGCCAGTTGCCATCCTTGGCTGCTTTCTTTTTGGCCAGCCCTCTTGTTTTTGGGGCTATTTTTCCATCAGGATCTCAAATTTCTAATTTGGGGATATGGAAATTGATTAGTGTTTAGTCATAGAAGTTTCTCTGACTCAGTTTTTATCGCTATGTTGCAGGCTGATAAGTCTGTTTCAAGGAACATGTATTATCAGGTTTGGAAAACCTGTATTTTATAGTGTTCTTCTCATAAATTCTCTTGGCATTCTTTTAGAATTCCTAGGATTTTTCAGTTTCTTTCATGTAATTAGCAAGAGTCCATGAGCTAGTGACGTATGGGATATACATTCCTACCAGGAGGGGCAAAGTTTCCCAAACCTCAAAATGCCTATAAATACACCCCTCACCACACCCACAATTCAGTTTTACAAACTTTGCCTCCGATGGAGGTGGTGAAGTAAGTTTGTGCTAGATTCTACGTTGATATGCGCTCCGCAGCAAGTTGGAGCCCGGTTTTCCTCTCAGCGTGCAGTGAATGTCAGAGGGATGTGAGGAGAGTATTGCCTATTTGAATGCAGTGATCTCCTTCTACGGGGTCTATTTCATAGGTTCTCTGTTATCGGTCGTAGAGATTCATCTCTTACCTCCCTTTTCAGATCGACGATATACTCTTATATATACCATTACCTCTGCTGATTCTCGTTTCAGTACTGGTTTGGCTTTCTACAAACATGTAGATGAGTGTCCTGGGGTAAGTAAATCTTATTTTCTGTGACACTCTAAGCTATGGTTGGGCACTTTTTTTATAAAGTTCTAAATATATGTATTCAAACATTTATTTGCCTTGACTCAGAATGTTCAACATTCCTTATTTTTCAGACAGTCAGTTTCATATTTGGGATAATGCACTTGAATTAATAATTTTTTTCTTACCTTCTAAAATTTGACTCTTTTTTCCCTGTGGGCTGTTAGGCTCGCGGGGGCTGAAAATGCTTCATTTTATTGCGTCATTCTTGGCGCAGACTTTTTTGGCGCAAAAAAATCTTTTCCGTTTCCGGCGTCATACGTGTCGCCGGAAGTTGCGTCATTTTTTGACGTTATTTTGCGCCAAAAATGTCGGCGTTCCGGATGTGGCGTCATTTTTGGCGCCAAAAGCATTTAGGCGCCAAATAATGTGGGCGTCTTATTTGGCGCTAAAAAATATGGGCGTCGCTTTTGTCTCCACATTATTTAAGTCTCATTTTTTATTGCTTCTGGTTGCTAGAAGCTTGTTCTTTGGCATTCTTTCCCATTCCTGAAACTGTCATTTAAGGAATTTGATCAATTTTGCTTTATATGTTGTTTTTTCTCTTACATATTGCAAGATGTCTCACGTTGCATCTGAGTCAGAAGATACTACAGGAAAATCGCTGTCTAGTGCTGGATCTACCAAAGCTAAGTGTATCTGCTGTAAACTTTTGGTAGCTATTCCTCCGGCTGTTGTTTGTATTAATTGTCATGACAAACTTGTTAAAGCAGATAATATTTCCTTTAGTAATGTACCATTGCCTGTTGCAGTTCCCTCAACATCTAAGGTGCAGAATGTTCCTGATAACATAAGAGATTTTGTTTCTGAATCCATAAAGAAGGCTATGTCTGTTATTTCTCCTTCTAGTAAACGTAAAAAGTCTTTTAAAACTTCTCTCCCTACAGATGAATTTTTAAATGAACATCATCATTCTGATTCTGATGACTCTTCTGGTTCAGAGGATTCTGTCTCAGAGATTGATGCTGATAAATCTTCATATTTATTTAAAATGGAATTTATTCGTTCTTTACTTAAAGAAGTACTAATTGCTTTAGAAATTGAGGATTCTGGTCCTCTTGATACTAATTCTAAACGTTTAGATAAGGTATTTAAATCTCCTGTGGTTATTCCAGAAGTTTTTCCTGTTCCTAATGCTATTTCTGCTGTAATTTCCAAAGAATGGGATAAATTGGGTAATTCATTTACTCCTTCTAAACGTTTTAAGCAATTATATCCTGTGCCGTCTGACAGATTAGAATTTTGGGACAAAATCCCTAAAGTTGATGGGGCTATTTCTACCCTTGCTAAACGTACTACTATTCCTACGTCAGATGGTACTTCGTTTAAGGATCCTTTAGATAGGAAAATTGAATCCTTTCTAAGAAAAGCTTATCTGTGTTCAGGTAATCTTCTTAGACCTGCTATATCATTGGCTGATGTTGCTGCAGCTTCAACTTTTTGGTTGGAAACTTTAGCGCAACAAGTAACAGATCATGATTCTCATGATATTATTCTTCTTCTTCAGCATGCTAATAATTTTATCTGTGATGCCATTTTTGATATTATCAGAGTTGATGTCAGGTTTAAGTCTCTAGCTATTTTAGCTAGAAGAGCTTTATGGCTTAAGACTTGGAATGCTGATATGGCTTCTAAATCAACTCTACTTTCCATTTCTTTCCAGGGTAACAAATTATTTGGTTCTCAGTTGGATTCTATTATCTCAACTGTTACTGGTGGGAAAGGAACTTTTTTACCACAGGATAAAAAATCTAAGGGTAAAAACAGGGCTAACAATTGTTTTCGTTCCTTTCGTTTCAACAAAGAACAAAAGCCTAATCCTTCATCCTCAGGAGCAGTTTCAGTTTGGAAACCATCTCCGGTCTGGAATAAATCCAAGCCTGCTAGAAAGGCAAAGCCTGTTTCTAAGTCCACATGAAGGTGCGGCCCTCATTCCAGCTCAGCTGGTAGGGGGCAGGTTACGTTTTTTCAAAGAAATTTGGATCAATTCTGTTCACAATCTTTGGATTCAGAACATTGTTTCAGAAGGGTACAGAATTGGTTTCAAGATGAGACCTCCTGCAAAGAGATTTTTTCTTTCCCGTGTCCCAGTAAATCCAGTGAAAGCTCAAGCATTTCTGAATTGTGTTTCAGATCTAGAGTTGGCTGGATTAATTATGCCAGTTCCAGTTCCGGAACAGGGGATGGGGTTTTATTCAAATCTCTTCATTGTACCAAAGAAGGAGAATTCCTTCAGACCAGTTCTGGATCTAAAAATATTGAATCGTTATGTAAGGATACCAACGTTCAAGATGGTAACTGTAAGGACTATCTTGCCTTTTGTTCAGCAAGGGCATTATATGTCCACAATAGATTTACAGGATGCATATCTGCATATTCCGATTCATCCAGATCATTATCAGTTCCTGAGATTCTCTTTTCTGGACAAGCATTACCAGTTTGTGGCTCTGCCGTTTGGCCTAGCTACAGCTCCAAGAATTTTTACAAAGGTTCTCGGTGCCCTTCTGTCTGTAATCAGAGAACAGGGTATTGTGGTATTTCCTTATTTGGACGATATCTTGGTACTTGCTCAGTCTTTACATTTAGCAGAATCTCATACGAATCGACTTGTGTTGTTTCTTCAAGATCATGGTTGGAGGATCAATTTACCAAAAAGTTCATTGATTCCTCAGACAAGGGTGACCTTTCTGGGTTTCCAGATAGATTCAGTATCCATGACTCTGTCTTTAACAGACAAGAGACGTCTAAAATTGATTTCAGCTTGTCGAAACCTTCAGTCACAATCATTCCCTTCGGTAGCCTTATGCATGGAAATTCTAGGTCTTATGACTGCTGCATCGGACGCGATCCCCTTTGCTCGTTTTCACATGCGACCTCTTCAGCTCTGTATGCTGAATCAATGGTGCAAGGATTACACAAAGATATCTCAATTAATATCTTTAAAACCGATTGTTCGACACTCTCTAACGTGGTGGACAGATCACCATCGTTTAATTCAGGGGGCTTCTTTTGTGCTTCCGACCTGGACTGTAATTTCAACAGATGCAAGTCTCACAGGTTGGGGAGCTGTGTGGGGATCTCTGACGGCACAAGGAGTTTGGGAATCTCAGGAGGTGAGATTACCGATCAATATTTTGGAACTCCGTGCAATTTTCAGAGCTCTTCAGTTTTGGCCTCTTCTGAAGAGAGAATCGTTCATTTGTTTTCAGACAGACAATGTCACAACTGTGGCATATATCTATCATCAAGGAGGGACTCACAGTCCTCTGGCTATGAAAGAAGTATCTCGAATTCTGGTTTGGGCGGAATCCAGCTCCTGTCTAATCTCTGCGGTTCATATCCCAGGTATAGACAATTGGGAAGCGGATTATCTCAGTCGCCAAACGTTGCATCCGGGCGAATGGTCTCTTCACCCAGAGGTATTTCTTCAGATTGTTCAAATGTGGGAACTTCCAGAAATAGATCTGATGGCGTCTCATCTAAACAAGAAACTTCCCAGGTATCTGTCCAGATCCCGGGATCCTCAGGCGGAGGCAGTGGATGCATTATCACTTCCTTGGAAGTATCATCCTGCTTATATCTTTCCGCCTCTAGTTCTTCTTCCAAGAGTAATCTCCAAGATTCTGAAGGAATGCTCGTTTGTTCTGCTGGTAGCTCCGGCATGGCCTCACAGGTTTTGGTATGCGGATCTTGTCCGGATGGCCTCTTGCCAACCGTGGACTCTTCCGTTAAGACCAGACCTTCTGTCTCAAGGTCCTTTTTTCCATCAGGATCTGAAATCCTTAAATTTAAAGGTATGGAGATTGAACGCTTGATTCTTGGTCAAAGAGGTTTCTCTGACTCTGTGATTAATACTATGTTACAGGCTCGTAAATCTGTATCTAGAGAGATATATTATAGAGTCTGGAAGACTTATATTTCTTGGTGTCTTTCTCATCATTTTTCTTGGCATTCTTTTAGAATACCGAGAATTTTACAGTTTCTTCAGGGTGGTTTAGATAAGGGTTTGTCCGCAAGTTCCTTGAAAGGTCAAATCTCTGCTCTTTCTGTTCTTTTTCACAGAAAGATTGCTGTTCTTCCTGATATTCATTGTTTTGTACAAGCTTTGGTTCGTATAAAACCTGTCATTATGTCAATTTCTGCTCCTTGGAGTTTGAATTTGGTTCTGGGAGCTCTTCAAGCTCCTCCGTTTGAACCTATGCATTCATTGGACATTAAATTACTTTCTTGGAAAGTTTTGTTCCTTTTGGCCATCTCTTCTGCCAGAAGAGTTTCTGAATTATCTGCTCTTTCTTGTGAGTCTCCTTTTCTGATTTTTCATCAGGATAAGGCGGTGTTGCGAACTTCTTTTGAATTTTTACCTAAAGTTGTGAATTCCAACAACATTAGTAGAGAAATTGTGGTTCCTTCATTATGTCCTAATCCTAAGAATTCTAAGGAGAAATCGTTGCATTCTTTGGATGTTGTTAGAGCTTTGAAATATTATGTTGAAGCTACTAAGTCTTTCCGAAAGACTTCTAGTCTATTTGTTATTTTTTCCGGTGCTAGAAAAGGCCAGAAAGCTTCTGCCATTTCTTTGGCATCTTGGTTGAAATCTTTAATTCATCTTGCCTATGTTGAGTCGGGTAAAACTCCGCCTCAGAGGATTACTGCTCATTCTACTAGGTCAGTTTCTACTTCCTGGGCGTTTAGGAATGAAGCTTCGGTTGATCAGATTTGCAAAGCAGCAACTTGGTCCTCTTTGCATACTTTTACTAAATTCTACCATTTTGATGTATTTTCTTCTTCTGAAGCAGTTTTTGGTAGAAAAGTACTTCAGGCAGCGGTTTCAGTTTGAATCTTCTGCTTATGTTTTTTCATTAAACTTTATTTTGGGTGTGGATTATTTTCAGCAGGAATTGGCTGTCTTTATTTTATCCCTCCCTCTCTAGTGACTCTTGTGTGGAAAGATCCACATCTTGGGTAATCATTATCCCATACGTCACTAGCTCATGGACTCTTGCTAATTACATGAAAGAAAACATAATTTATGTAAGAACTTACCTGATAAATTCATTTCTTTCATATTAGCAAGAGTCCATGAGGCCCGCCCTTTTTTTGTGGTGGTTATGATTTTGTATAAAGCACAATTATTCCAATTCCTTATTTTATATGCTTTCGCACTTTTTTATCACCCCACTTCTTGGCTATTCGTTAAACTGAATTGTGGGTGTGGTGAGGGGTGTATTTATAGGCATTTTGAGGTTTGGGAAACTTTGCCCCTCCTGGTAGGAATGTATATCCCATACGTCACTAGCTCATGGACTCTTGCTAATATGAAAGAAATGAATTTATCAGGTAAGTTCTTACATAAATTATGTTTTCTTCAGGTTGGTTTGGATAAGTTTGTCTTCAAATTTTTTTGAAGGGACAAAAATCTGATCTTTTCTGTTTTATTTCCTAGAAAGATTGTTTAAACTTCCTGATATTCACTGTTTTGTTCAGGCTTTTTGGTTTGTATCAAGCCTGTTCATTTATTAATTCTCCTTTCTCTTGTTAAGTGTATCCAGTCCACGGATCATACTTGTGGGATATTCTCCTTCCCAACAGGAAGTTGCAAGAGGATCACCCACAGCAGAGCTGCTATATAGCTCCTCCCCTCACTGCCATATCCAGTCATTCTCTTGCAACTCTCAACTAAGATGGAGGTCGTAAGAGGACTGTGGTGTTTTATACTTAGTTTATTTCTTCAATCAAAAGTTTGTTATTTTTAAATGGTACCGGATTGTACTGTTTATCTCAGGCAGTATTTAGAAGAAGAATCTGCCTGCGTTTTCTATGATCTTAGCAGAAGTAACTAAGATCCTTTGCTGTTCTCACATATTCTGAGGAGTGAGGTAACTTCAGAGGGGGAATAGCGTGCAGGATTTCCTGCAATAAGGTATGTGCAGTTCAAATATTTTTCTAGGGATGGAATTTGCTAGAAAATGCTGCTGATACCGAAGTAATGTAAGTAAAGCCTTAAATGCAGTGATAGCGACTGGTATCAGGCTTATTAATAGAGATACAAACTCTTATAAAAGTGTATTTTAAAACGTTTGCTGGCATGTTTAATCGTTTTTTACATATGTTTGGTGATAAAACTTATTGGGGCCTAGTTTTTTCCACATGGCTGGCTTGAATTTTGCCTAGAAACAGTTCCCTGAGGCTTCCCACTGTTGTAATATGAGTGGGAGGGGCCTATTTTGGCGTTTTTTTGCACAGCAAAAATTACAGACACAGACATCCAGCTTCTTCCTGCATGATCCAGGACTTCTCTGAAGGGCTCAAAAGGCTACAAAAGTCGTATTGAGGGAGGTAAAAAGCCACAGTAGAGCTGTGGCAGTTGTGACTGTTTAAAAAAACGTTTTTGTCATTTGTTTTTGGTATTAAGGGGTTAATCATCCATTTGCAAGTGGGTGCAATGCTCTGCTAACTTATTACATACACTGTAAAAATTTCGTTAGTGTAACTGCATTTTTTCACTGTTATTTCAAAATTTGGGAAAATTTGTGTTTCTTAAAGGCGCAGTAATGTTTTTTATATTGCTTGTAAACTTGTTTTAAAGTGTTTTCCAAGCTTGCTAGTCTCATTGCTAGTCTGTTTAAACATGTCTGACACAGAGGAACCTACTTGTTCATTATGTTTGAAAGCCATGGTGGAGCCCCATAGGAGAATGTGTACTAAATGTATTGATTTCACCTTAAACAGTAAAGATCAGTCTTTATCTATAAAAGAATTATCACCAGAGGGTTCTGTTGAGGGGGAAGTTATGCCGACTAACTCTCCCCACGTGTCAGACCCTTCGCCTCCCGCTCAGGGGACGCACGCTAATATGGCGCCAATTACATCAGGGACGCCCATAGCGATTACCTTGCAGGATATGGCTGCAATCATGAATAATACCCTGTCAGAGGTATTATCTAGATTGCCTGAATTAACAGGCAAGCGCGATAGCTCTGGGGTTAGGAGAGATACAGAGCGTGCAAATGCTGTTAGAGCCATGTCTGATACTGCGTCACAGTATGCAGAACATGAGGACGGAGAGCTTCAGTCTGTGGGTGACATCTCTGACTCGGGGAAACCTGATTCAGAGATTTCTAATTTTAAATTTAAGATTGAGAACCTCTGTGTATTGCTTGGGGAGGTATTAGCTGCTCTGAATGACTGTAACACAGTTGCAATTCCAGAGAAATTGTTTAGGCTGGATAGATACTTTGCGGTGCCGGTGTGTACTGACGTTTTTCATATACCTAAAAGGCTTACAGAAATTATTAGCAAGGAGTGGGATAGACCCGGTGTGCCCTTTTCCCCACCTCCTATATTTAGAAAAATGTTTCTAATAGACGCCACTACACGGGACTTATGGCAGACGGTCCCTAAGGTGGAGGGAGCAGTTTCTACTTTAGCAAAGCGTACCACTATCCCAGTTGAGGACAGTTGTGCTTTTTCAGATCCAATGGATAAAAAATTGGAGGGTTACCTTAAGAAAATGTTTATTCAACAAGGTTTTATTTTACAGCCCCTTGCATGCATTGCGCCTGTCACTGCTGCGGCGGCATTCTGGTTTGAGGCCCTGGAAGAGGCCATCCAGACAGCTCCATTGAATGAAATTATTGACAAGCTTAGAACGCTTAAGCTAGCTAACTCATTTGTTTCTGATGCCATTGTTCATTTGACTAAACTAACGGCTAAGAATTCCGGATTCGCCATCCAGGCGCGTAGGGCGCTATGGCTTAAATCCTGGTCAGCTGACGTGACTTCAAAGTCTAAATTACTCAACATTCCTTTCAGGGGCAGACCTTATTCGGGCCTGGCTTGAAGGAAATAGCGAGGCATAGCGGTGGCTCCGTATCTAGATGACATCCTGATACAGGCGTCAAGCTTTCAAATTGCCAAGTCTCATACAGAGATAGTTCTGGCATTTCTGAGGTTGCATGGGTGGAAAGTGAACGTGGAAAACAGTTCTATATCACCACTCACAAGAGTCTCCTTCCTAGGGACTCTTATAGATTCTGTAGAGATGAAAATTTACCTGACGGAATCCAGGTTATCCAAACTTCTAAATGCTTGCCGTGTCCTTCATTCCATTCCACGCCCGTCAGTGGCTCAGTGCATGGAAGTAATCGGCTTAATGGTAGCGGCAATGGACATAGTGCCATTTGCGCGCCTGCATCTCAGACCGCTGCAATTATGCATGCTAAGTCAGTGGAATGGGGATTACTCAGATTTGTCCCCTCTACTAAATCTGGATCAAGAGACCAGAGATTCTCTTCTCTGGTGGCTTTCTCGGGTCCATCTGTCCAAGGGTATGACCTTTCGCAGGCCAGATTGGATGATTGTAACAACAGATGCCAGCCTTCTAGGTTGGGGCGCAGTCTGGAACTCCCTGAAGGCTCAGGGATCGTGGACTCAGGAGGAGAAACTCCTCCCAATAAATATTCTGGAGTTAAGAGCAATATTCAAGGCTCTTCTAGCTTGGCCTCAGTTAGCAACCCTGAGGTTCATCAGATTTCAGTCGGACAACATCACGACTGTGGCTTACATCAACCATCAAGGGGGAACCAGGAGTTCCCTAGCGATGTTAGAAGTCTCAAAGATAATTAGCTGGGCAGAGTCTCACTCTTGCCACCTGTCAGCGATCCACATCCCAGGCGTAGAGAACTGGGAGGCGGATTTTCTAAGTCGTCAGACTTTTCATCCGGGGGAGTGGGAACTCCATCCGGAGGTGTTTGCTCAACTGGTCCATCGTTGGGGCAAACCAGAACTGGATCTCATGGCGTCTCGCCAGAACGCCAAGCTTCCTTGTTACGGATCCAGGTCCAGGGACCCGGGAGCAACGCTGATAGATGCTCTAGCAGCTCCTTGGTTCTTCAACCTGGCCTATGTGTTTCCACCGTTTCCTCTGCTCCCTCGACTGATTGCCAAAATCAAACAGGAGAGAGCATTGGTGATTCTGATAGTGCCTGCGTGGCCACGCAGGACCTGGTATGCAGACCTAGTAGACATGTCATCTCTTCCCCCATGGACTCTGCCTCTGAGGCAGGACCTTCTAATACAAGGTCCTTTCAATCATCCAAATTTAATTTCTCTGAGACTGACTGCATGGAGATTGAACGCTTGATTCTATCAAGGCGTGGCTTCTCCGAGTCAGTCATTGATACCTTAATACAGGCTCGGAAGCCTGTCACCAGGAAAATCTACCATAAGATATGGCGTAAATATCTTTATTGGTGTGAATCCAAGAGTTACTCATGGAGTAAGGTTAGGATTCCTAGGATATTGTCCTTTCTCCAAGAGGGTTTGGACAAAGGCTTATCAGCTAGTTCTTTAAAAGGACAGATCTCTGCTCTGTCTATTCTTTTGCACATGCGTCTGGCAGAAGTTCCAGACGTCCAGGCATTTTGTCAGGCTTTGGTTAGGATTAAGCCTGTGTTTAAAACTGTTGCTCCCCCGTGGAGCTTAAACTTGGTTCTTAAAGTTCTTCAGGGAGTTCCGTTTGAACCCCTTCATTCCATTGATATTAAACTTTTATCTTGGAAAGTTCTGTTTTTGATGGCTATTTCCTCGGCTCGAAGAGTCTCTGAGTTATCTGCCTTACATTGTGATTCTCCTTATCTGATTTTTCATTCAGACAAGGTAGTTCTGCGTACCAAACCTGGGTTTTACCTAAGGTGGTTTCTAACAGGAATATCAATCAAGAGATTGTTGTTCCATCATTGTGTCCTAATCCTTCTTCAAAGAAGGAACGTCTTTTGCATAATCTGGACGTAGTCGGTGCCTTGAAGTTTTACATACAGGCTACTAAAGATTTTCGTCAAACATCTGCCCTGTTTGTCGTTTACTCTGGACAGAGGAGAGGTCAAAAAGCTTCGGCAACCTCTCTCTCCTTTTGGCTTCGGAGCATAATACGCTTAGCCTATGAGACTGCTGGACAGCAACCCCCTGAAAGGATTACAGCTCATTCTACTAGAGCTGTGGCTTCCACCTGGGCCTTTAAAAATGAGGCCTCTGTTGAACAGATTTGCAAGGCTGCGACTTGGTCTTCGCTTCACACCTTTTCAAAATTTTACAAATTTGACACTTTTGCTTCTTCGGAGGCTGTTTTTGGGAGAAAGGTTCTTCAGGCAGTGGTTCCTTCTGCTTAATCCTGCCTTGTCCCTCCCATCATCCGTGTACTTTAGCTTTGGTATAAGTATCCCACAAGTAATGGATGATCCGTGGACTGGATACACTTAACAAGAGAAAACATAATTTATGCTTACCTGATAAATTTATTTCTCTTGTAGTGTATCCAGTCCACGGCCCGCCCTGTCCTTTTAAGGCAGGTCTAAATTTTAATTAAACTACAGTCACCACTGCACCCTATGGTTTCTCCTTTCTCGGCTTGTTTCGGTCGAATGACTGGATATGGCAGTGAGGGGAGGAGCTATATAGCAGCTCTGCTGTGGGTGATCCTCTTGCAACTTCCTTTTGGGAAGGAGAATATCCCACAAGTAATGGATGATCCATGGACTGGATACACTACAAGAGAAATAAATTTATCAGGTAAGCATAAATTATGTTTTTTTGGAGTCTTAATTTGGTTCCAGGATTTTGTAGGCTCTTTCTTTTGAGCCTATATTTTCTTAAAGATTATCTACTTTCTTGGAAAGTATTGTTTCTTTTGGCTATCACTTCTGCTAGAAGATTGTCTGATTTATCAGCTCTCTCTTCTGTGTCTCCTTATCTGATTTTTTTCATCTAGATAAGTTGTTTTGTAGACTTCTTTTTTTCCTAAGGTTGTGCATTTGAACAACATTTGTGGAGAAATTGTTGTTCCTTCCTTGTTTTCTAATCCTAAAGAATTCTTTGAGAGTTCTTTACATCCTTTGGATGTGGTAAGAGCTTGTAATTCTTTATCGAGGTTATTAGGATTTCAGAAGACTTCTAGTCTATTTGTTGTTTTTCTGGTTTCAGAAAAGGTTAGAAAGCCTTTGCCATTTCTTTGGCATCCTCGTTAAAGCTTTTGTTTTGCAAGGCTTTTTTGGAGGCTGGGTAGGTTCCGCCTAAGAGATTTACAGCTCATTCTGCTAAATTCAGTCGCCATTTCTTGGGCTTTTTCAGAGTGAAGCTTAAGAAGATCAAATTTGCAAAGCAGTATTTTGTTCTTCTTTGCATACTTTTGTTGTTTTTACCATTTAAATGTATTTTGTTTTCTTTCTAAAGCAGTCTTTGGTAAAAAAAAAAAAGTTATTCAGGCAGCTATTTTAGTTTGATTCTACTGCTTTTGATTTAAGTTTTTTCAAGGAAAACTTAATTATGGTGTGAATTTAATTTCTCAGTGGAAATAGCTGTTGTTGTTTTTTTTATTTTTTATTATGAATTTATTACAAACAAGATAAATATACATTCACATATTTTATATGTAGAAAACCTTATAAAAAAAGATTACATATTCTAATATACAGGTGTATTGCCATTTAGGCTAACACTCTCTATAAAAGTCCTATTGAGCTGTTGTTGGGTATTTCTATCCCATACGTCACTAGCTCATGGACTCTTGCCAATTAAATGAAAGAAAACATAATTTATGTCAGAACTTACCTGATAAATTCATTTCTTTCATATTGGCAAGAGTCCATGAGGCCCACCCTTTTTATGGTGGTTATGTTTTTTTTTTGTATAAAAGCACAATTATATTTCCAGTTCCTCTTTTTGTATGCTTTTCTACTCCTTATTTCTCCAACATTGGTGTGTCCGGTCCACGGCGTCATCCTTACTTGTGGGATATCTCTTCCCCAACAGGAAATGGCAAAGAGTCCCAGCAAAGCTGGCCACATAGTCCCTCCTAGGCTCCGCCCACCCCAGTCATTCTCTTTGCCGTTGCACAGGCAACATCTCCACGGAGATGGTTAAGAGTTTTTTGGTGATTAAATGTAGTTTTTATTCTTCTATCAAGTGTTTGCTATTTTAAAGTATGTACTATTTACTCTGAAACAGAAAAGGATGAAGATTTCTGTTTGTGAGAGGAAGATGATTTTAGCAGACAGTAACTAAAATCGATTGCTGTTTCCACATAGGACTGTTGAGATGAAGTAACTTCAGTTGGGGGAAACAGTTAGCAGACTTTTCTGCTTAAGGTATGACTAGCCATATTTCTAACAAGACCATGTAATGCTGGAAGGCTGTCATTTCCCCTCATGGGGACCGGTAAGCCATTTTCTTAGTCAAACAAACAGAATAAAGGGCTTAATATGGGCTAAAAAACTGGTAGACATTTTTATGGGCTAAATCGATTGCTTTATTTGGGCATTTTATTCATATTTATGCTGACAATTCGCATTTATAAACTTGGGGAACGTTTATTTAAACGGCAGGCACTATGTTAGACACCTTTTCCAGTCAGGGGGCCTTCCTAGTTGTAGACTGAGCCTCATTTTCGCGCCATTACTGCGCAGTTGTTTTTTGAGAGCAGGGCATGCAGATGCATGTGTGAGGATCTGAAATTTGCTGGAAAAGCTTCTAGAAGGCGTCAATTGGTATCGTATTCCCCTCTGGGCTTGGTTAGGTCTCAGCAAAGGCTATAGCTGGGACTGTATAGGGGTTAAATTTGTAAACGGCTCCGGTTCCGTTATTTTAAGGGTTAAAGCTCTGAAATTTGGTGTGCAATACTCTTAATGCTTTAAGACACTGTGGTGAAATTTTGGTAATTTTTGAACAATTCCTTCATACTTTTTCACATATTCAGTAATAAAGTGTTTTCTGTTTAAAATTTAAAGAGACAGTAACGGTTTTGTTTTAAAACGTTTTTTGTGCTTTATTGACAAGTTTAAGCCTGTTTAACATGTCTGTGCCTTCGGATAAGCTATGTTCTATATGTATGAAAGCCAATGTGTCTCCCCATTTAAATTTATGTGATAATTGTGCCATAGCGTCCAAACAAAGTAAGGACAGTACTGCCACAGATAATGAAATTGCCCAAGATGATTCCTCAGATGAGGGGAGTAAACATGATACTACATCATCTCCTACTGTGTCTACACCAGTTTTGCCCACACAGGAGGCCCCTAGTACATCTAGCGCGCCAATGCTTATTACCATGCAACAATTAACGGCTGTAATGGATAACTCCATAGCAAATATTTTATCCAAAATGCCTACTTATCAGAGAAAGCGCGATTGCTCTGTTTTAAACACTGAAGAGCAGGAGGGCGCTGATGATAATTGTTCTGTCATACCCTCACACCAATCTGAAGGGGCCATGAGGGAGGTTTTGTCAGATGGGGAAATTTCAGATTCAGTAAAAATTTCTCAACAAGCTGAACCTGATGTTGTGACATTTAAATTTAAATTAGAACATCTCCGCGCACTGCTTAAGGAGGTGTTATCTACTCTGGATGATTGTGACAACTTGGTCATTCCAGAGAAATTATGCAAGATGGACAAGTTCCTAGAGGTTCCGGTGCACCCGACGCTTTTCCTATACCCAAGCGGGTGGCGGACATAGTAAATAAGGAGTGGGAAAAGCCCGGCATACCTTTTGTTCCCCCCCCTATATTTAAGAAATTATTTCCTATGGTCGACCCCAGAAAGGACTTATGGCAGACAGTCCCTAAGGTCGAGGGGGCAGTTTCTACTCTAAACAAACGCACTACTATTCCTATCGAAGATAGTTGTGCTTTCAAAGATCCTATGGATAAAAAAGATTTTTGTACAGCAAGGTTACCTTCTACAACCCATTTCGTGCATTGTTCCTGTCACTACAGCAGCGTGGTTCTGGTTCGAGGAACTAGAAAACTCGCTTAGTAGAGAGACTCCATATGAGGAGGTTATGGACAGAGTTCACACACTTAAGTTGGCTAACTCTTTTATTTTAGATGCCGCTTTGCAATTAGCTAGATTAGCGGCGAAAAATTCAGTGTTTGCTATCGTGGCGCGCAGAGCGCTTTGGCTAAAGTCTTGGTCAGCGGATGTGTCATCCAAGACAAAATTGCTTAACATCCCTTTCAAAGGTAAAATTCTATTTGGACCAGAATTGAAAGAGATTATTTCAGACATCACTGGGGGAAAGGGCCACGCCCTTCCACAAGATAGGCCTTTCAAGGCAAAAAATAAGTCTAATTTTCGTTCCTTTCGCAATTTCAGGAACGGACCGGCCTCTAATTCTGCATCCTCTAAGCAAGAGGGTAATGCCTCACAACCCAAACCAGCCTGGAAACCGATGCAAGGCTGGAACAAGGGTAAGCAGGCCAAGAAGTCTGCCGCTGCTAACAAAACAGCATGAAGGAGAAGCCCCCGATCCGGGACCGGATCTAGTGGGGGGCAGACTCTCTCTCTTTGCTCAGGCTTGGGCAAGAGATGTTCAGGATCCCTGGGCGCTAGAAATAGTTTCTCAGGGTTATCTCCTGGAATTCAGGGAACTACCCCCAAGGGGAAGGTTCCACATGTCTCACTTATCCTCAAACCAAATAAAGAGATAGGCGTTCTTACATTGTCTAGAAGACCTGTTAAAGATGGGAGTGATACACCCAGTTCCAATAAAGGAACAAGGAATGGGATTTTATTCCAATCTGTTCGTAGTTCCCAAAAAAGAGGGAACTTTCAGACCAATTTTGGATTTGAAGATCCTAAACAAATTTCTCAGGGTACCATCGTTCAAGATGGAAACCATTCGAACGATTCTACCCACTATACAGGAAAGTCAATTTATGACTACCGTGGATCTAAAGGATGCGTACCTACATATTCCTATCCACAAAGAACATCATCAGTTCCTAAGGTTCGCTTTTCTGGACAAGCATTACAAGTTTGTGGCCCTCCCATTCGGGTTAGCCACTGCTCCAAGGATTTTCACAAAGGTACTAGGGTCCCTTCTAGCGGTTCTAAGACTGAGGGGCATTGCAGTAGTACCTTACTTGGACGACATTCTAATACAAGCGTTGTCTCTGTCAAAAGCAAAGGCTCATACAGACATCGTTCTGGCCTTTCTCAAATCACACGGATGGAAGGTGAACATAGAAAAATTCTTCTTGGGAACAATAATAGATTCCTTAGAAATGAGGATTTTTCTGACAGAGGTCAGAAAGTCAAAACTTCTAAGCACTTGTCAAGTTCTTCATTCTGTTCCTCGTCCTTCCATAGCGCAGTGCATGGAAGTAGTAGGGTTGATGGTTGCAGCAATGGACATAGTTCCTTTTGCACGAATTCATCTAAGACCATTACAACTGTGCATGCTCAAACAGTGGAATGGGGACTATACAGACTAGTCTCCAATGATTCAAGTAGATCAGAAGACCAGAGATTCACTCCGTTGGTGGCTGACCCTGGACCATCTATCCCAGGGAATGAGCTTCCGCAGACCAGAGTGGGTCATTGTCACGACCGACGCCAGTCTAGTGGGCTGGGGCACGGTCTGGGAATCCCTGAAAGCTCAGGGTCTATGGTCTCTGGAAGAGTCTCTTCTCCCGATAAACATTCTGGAACTAAGAGCGATATTCAATGCTCTCAGGGCTTGGCCTCAACTAGCAAAGGCCAGATTCATAAGGTTCCAATCAGACAACATGACGACCGTTGCGTATATCAATCATCAGGGGGGAACAAGGAGTTCCCTGGCGATGAAAGAAGTGACCAAAATAATTCAATGGGCGGAGGATTACTCCTGCCACCTGTCTGCGATCCACATCCCAGGTGTGGAAAACTGGGAGGCGGATTTTCTGAGTCGTCAGACATTCCATCCGGGGGAGTGGGAACTCCATCCGGAGATCTTTGCCCAAATAACTCAATTATGGGGCATTCCAGACATGGATCTGATGGCGTCTCGTCAGAACTTCAAGGTTCCTTGCTACGGGTCCAGATCCAGGGATCCCAAGGCGACTCTAGTAGATGCACTAGTAGCACCTTGGACCTTCAACCTAGCTTATGTATTTCCACCGTTTCCTCTCATTCCCAGGCTGGTAGCCAGGATCAATCAGAAGAGGGCCTCAGTGATCTTGATAGCTCCTGCGTGGCCACGCAGGACTTGGTATGCAGACCTGGTGAATATGTCATCGGTTCCACCATGGAAGCTACCTTTGAGACAGGACCTTCTTGTTCAGGGTCCATTCGAACATCCAAATCTGGTCTCCCTCCAGCTGACGGCTTGGAGATTGAATGCTTGATTCTATCGAAGCGTGGGTTTTCAGATTCTGTGATAGATACTCTGGTTCAGGCCAGAAAACCGGTAACTAGAAAGATTTACCATAAAATATGGAAAAGATATATCTGTTGGTGTGAATCCAAAGGATTCCCATGGAATAAGATAAAAATTCCTAAGATTCTCTCCTTTCTACAAGAAGGTTTGGAGAAAGGATTATCTGCAAGTTCTCTAAAAGGACAGATCTCTGCTTTATCTGTCTTACTACACAAAAGACTGGCAGCTGTGCCAGATGTTCAAGCATTTGTTCAGGCTCTGGTTAGGATCAAGCCTGTTTACAGACCTTTGACTCCTCCCTGGAGTCTAAATCTAGTTCTTTCAGTTCTTCAAGGGGTTCCGTTTGAACCTTTACATTCCATAGATATTAAGTTACTATCTTGGAAAGTTTTGTTTTTGGTTGCAATTTCTTCTGCTAGAAGAGTTTCAGAGTTATCTGCTCTGCAGTGTTCTCCGCCCTATCTGGTGTTCCATGCAGATAAAGTGGTTTTGCGTACTAAGCCTGGTTTTCTTCCTAAGGTTGTTTCTAACAAAAATATTAACCAGGAGATAGTTGTACCTTCTTTATGTCCGAATCCAGTTTCAAAGAAGGAACGTTTGTTACACAATTTGGACGTAGTCCGTGCTCTAAAATTCTATTTAGAGGCTACAAAAGATTTCAGACAAACACCTTCCTTGTTTGTTGTTTATTCTGGTAAAAGGAGAGGTCAAAAAGCGACTTCTACCTCTCTTTCCTTTTGGCTTAAAAGCATCATCCGATTGGCTTATGAGACTGCCGGACGGCAGCCTCCTGAAAAAATCACAGCTCACTCCACTAGGGCTGTGGCTTCCACATGGGCCTTCAAGAACGAGGCTTCTGTTGACCAGATATGTAAGGCAGCGAATTGGTCTTCACTGCACACTTTTGCCAAATTTTACAAATTTGATACTTTTGCTTCTTCGGAGGCTATTTTTGGGAGAAAGGTTTTGCAAGCCGTGGTACCTTCCGTTTAGGTAACCTGATTTGCTCCCTCCCTTCATCCGTGTCCTAAAGCTTTGGTATTGGTTCCCACAAGTAAGGATGACGCCGTGGACCGGACACACCAATGTTGGAGAAAACAGAATTTATGCTTACCTGATAAATTACTTTCTCCAACGGTGTGTCCGGTCCACGGCCCGCCCTGGTTTTTTAATCAGGTCTGATTAATTATTTTCTCTAACTACAGTCACCATGGTACCATATGGTTTCTCCTATATATTTCCTCCTGTCCGTCGGTCGAATGACTGGGGTGGGCGGAGCCTAGGAGGGACTATGTGGCCAGCTTTGCTGGGACTCTTTGCCATTTCCTGTTGGGGAAGAGATATCCCACAATTAAGGATGACGCCGTGGACCGGACACACCGTTGCAGAAAGTAATTTATCAGGTAAGCATAAATTCTGTTTTTATCACCCCACTATTTGGCTATTCCTTAAACTGAATTGTGGGTGTGGTGTATTTATAGGCATTTGAGGTTTGGGAATCTTTGCCCCCTCCTGGTAGGAATCTATATCCCATACGTCACTAGCTCATGGACTCTTGCCAATATAAAAGTATTGAATTTATCAGGTACATTTTTACATTATGTTATTAAGTTTTTGCCTTTGTCTAATATTTGAACCATGTTACTGAAAGAGACTGGTAGTATTAATACTGTGTTTTTAGATTAATTTGGCTTAATTGTATTCTGGGATTTAATTTGTTAGTCTGGGTTTTCCTTAAGATTTCCCATATAATAAATCTTAAGTGGTGGCAGCTTAGAGATAGTTTAGTGTGGGTGGCATTAAAGCAGAGTTTTGGCATTTTTTCTAAGTCTAGGACAGACTAGAGTGTGTTGTTAACCCTTACACACACTGAACTAAGTCACAGGCTTGCCTGGAGTGGCTGGTTAAGGTGGAAAGGGTCTATTAACTTTTTCTATGTCAAACAAGTGACTGGTGCAGGGTTGGTTAACCCTGGTCATCACAATGATACATTTTGCCCTATATATTAATATGTATTTTTATTTTGTCAATTAGTATCTGATTAAACTCTTGTTTTTGGAGAACAATTTACCTATAAGAAGTATACTCATCTTTTTTTCCTTTTATATTGTTGATTTTGTTAACTCAGTTTTTTTATTAAATGATATATTCAAACATTTCTGTAGTGGTTATCGCCATTGTGTTGCATGTCTATCACAGGTTAAATTGTCAGTTCTTATAAAAGAAAACTTTTTGTGTTTAATTAAATCTTTTTGTTGTTACTGTTTTGCCTGATTTTAAAAGCCAAAAAAGAAAAAGAACAGCACAGAACAGCACAGAATCATAAAGGTGTCATATTGTTTTATTCGTGTTTACAAATAAGATTCACTCACAAAATACCAAGGGGTCACAGGTACCTCTGGAGATTTGAGGCAAGTATCTCTGGAGATGGCAAGAGGCAGATAATTTTTAGAAAAATACAATTTATTTCCAGAATTCTAGATATGTTCATGTTTAATTGGTATTTCTTGTTAACATTATCTTATCAGTATATTATATAACTTTTTTGTAACTATTTTAATGTATCCCCCGGAAAAAATTGTATGTATCTATATACAAAAAAGTGCTGTACACGTTAGTTTTAAATTATTGTGTTATCAGTTATATTTGTTATGGATTGAGGTATAAATCAAATAATACCACTCCGAGAATGATTATATGTTCTGGAATTTGTATTTGAATGCTACAGATCTTGTGGGTTTAAATATGGAGTTGATGGTAACTTGTTTATCTAAGATTGATCATCATTTTATGTAAGGTTTTAGATTTAATAATTGGTTCATTATTGTTGCTGTGTTATTCTTTCTTATTTGTGGAAATAAGGTAAGATGTTTTATCAACTTATTCAATTAGATGTTCATATTTACATTTTCATTGCTTGATACAATACCATGTGCATGTGTGTGTATATATATATATATATATATATATATATATATAAAATACCATCCGATGTACAGTGTTACCCTCCTAAGGACATCTGCCTGGGTGCAAGCATACAATGAATACTCCTGGAAAAAACAGATGCACTCTCAGGTCTTTTAGTGAAGAAAAGTTAACAATCTTTAATGGAACGTTTTCAGGGACTTCCTCCCCATTATCAGCATGGGGAGGAAGTCCCTGAAAACGTTCCATTAAAGATTGTTAACTTTTCTTCACTAAAAGACCTGAGAGTGCATCCGTTTTTTCCAGGAGTATATATAGATATATATATATATATATATATATATATATAAATATAGTATATATATATATATTTATTTATTTGTTTGTATGTGTATGCCTGCGTTTGTCTATCTCTTTTTCCATCTTAATATGGGAAGAGTCCACAGCTGCATTCCTTACTTGTGGGAAATACTGAACCTGGCCACCAGGAAGATGCAAAGACACCCCAGCCAAAGTCTTAAATAGCTCCCCCACTTCCTCATAACCCCAGTCATTCTTTACCCTTCATCACAGAAGGTTGGCAAAGAAGTGTTAGAAGATTTCGGAGTAGTCTCTTATGGAGGGTAGTAGTCTTTGAGATGGCACTGGAGTTTTAAGTAGTCCTGTCAGCCTCTCAGTGAGGGCATGGATGAAAGTTAGTCCGGAGATGCAGGGAGAGTCTCTCTGGGAAACCATCCTGACTCATATTAACAGCTCCATAGGCAATCGCCGATGACGAGTTTAGCTGCCTGCTTTTTTCACTCAAGTCCATGTCAGAAGCGATGCTACTATCTGTCACACTTGAAGGGCAGTGTTCCTGTTCAACAGCGTAGATTCTGGTAAGATTGTTTCATATTTTATACATGTATGATAACGCAAGAAGACAGGGTCACAGTGTGACTCCTTTTATCTGTATAGAATCAAGGGTTAATATCTTCTTAGGGGGATTATTGAACAGGAGGTATAATCTTATATGTTTATTTGATTTTATGCTGCTTTTATGTGTGATATGTTATGGGCTCATAAGCTGTTATGGAATATACAGGTTTCACTTTCACTTTGAGAGCCATGCAGCTTACAAGCTTGGTGCGCTTTCTCATAGTAGGGAAGGTTCTGCATTGTGCACCATGTGATTCATTCCCTTTTTCCTGCCCGGGTGTCAATCAGAGAGGAATCATAAATCTCTGTACTGTCTGGGTCATAGGAGGTGGTGAGTGCCCCAGCCATTGGGGTATAAAGGTGCAGTTTTTTTAAATAAAATAAGATGTTTTATTTCTCTATTTCTCCAGTTATTGCACTAGCGATGGAGGATTCTGTTACTTTAGAGGGCACTCCCTTTATTCCTAATGAGTAATTCCTGTTTATATGGTGAGGAGGCCTTAGTTCCACCCTCTTGATTATGTTCCATATGCCTTGATAATGTGATAATATCGAACATGTTTGAAACCACGGAGCCATCTACCTCTGAGGAGTTGTCGTCCATTGAGGTGCGTAAACTACATTCTTATATCTCTACATATGCAGTTTTCCCGTAGCATTGCTGATCCTCCACCTGGAGGGGGCCTTTTTTCACCAGACGTTACTGCGCAGTTCAGACGGCAGTGTCTGCTGCCTTTAATGCTTTACCTCGCCCTGCTAAGCGCAAGCGAAAGGTTACATATTACACTCCTTCCCAGAGTACATCAGATAATTTATTGGATTTAACTGAGGGTTATCCGAGGATGAAGTTCTTTCTGAGACTTCAGAGTATGAGCATTCTGGGTCGGAGTCTGCTGCCTCTAAACCTCCGGCTGCGGAGGATCCAGACTTTAGTTTAGGAATTTGCGCTTTCTTCTAAAGGAAGTTTTTGGCGAATTCAGAGGTTCCAGAGGCCAAATTGCATGATGAACCTTTAATTCCTAAATTGGATAGAGTTTGAGGATCCTTATCCTTTTCTGCTCCTGTTAGATGGCGAACATTATTAAGAATGAATGGCACAGGATTGGATTCCTTTAACCCCTCTTCTCCCTTTACCAAATTGTCCCCGGTCCTGGACTCTTAATGGAGTTGTGAGGTTCCGTCCCTAAATGGGATGGCGTTAACTTCACCTTTGCTAAACGTACTACTATCCCGCTTGTGGATAGTTCTTCGTTTGAAGAGCCCATGGATAAAAGATGGAAACTCTGTTAAGAAAGAGGTTTTCAACATACGGGATATTTGTTTCAACCAGTGACGGCTGTTGCCGCGGTTACTAGAGAAACTACCTTCTGGTGTAACTCCTTATAGGATTTGATCGGGGTGGAGGATCCCCTCAATGTTACTCAGAAAAGATTTACGGCCTTGAGGGTTGTTAATTCTTTTATCTGTGCTGCTATTTGGCCGTTTATTCACTTGAATGCTACGGCTTCAGCTTTTTCTGTTCAGGCCCGTCGGGCTCTGGCTGATGTCATGGTCTGCGGATATGACTTCTAAGTCTAGACTTCCTCCCTCCCTTTAAGGGAATGATTTTGTCTGTCCAGGCCTGGACTCAATTATCTCCACGGTCACAGGGGGCAAGGGTGCCCTCCTACCACAAGAGTATATGAACTAATTTAACAGACTATTTTCGTTCTGATAAAACCCATGTCAGCAGTCCTCCGCTATGCCAGAGCAAACCAAGAGCTCTTGGAAGTGGCTCAGTCCTGGTAAAAAAAACCCAAGCAGAGCAAGAAGCCTGCCAAGTCTACTTCGGCATGAATGGGCGGTCCCCGGTCCTCTTCTAGATCGTGTAGGGGGCAGTATGTCGCTCTTTTCAGTTGCTTAGTTCAGGGACGTGCAGGATCCATGGGTCCTGGAGATCATAGCTCAGGTTTACAAGAGATGTTTTAAGTCTCAGCCACCCAAGGGCAGATTCCTCCTGTCTTCCTGACCAGAAAGGTGGGAAGCCTTTCTGGGGTGTGTACAGGATCTGTCCTCTAGGAGGTATTGTCCCGGTGTCTATCGCAGTGAGAGGTTTGGGATACTATTCAAACTTTTTCGTGATCCCTAAGAAGGAGGGAACTTTCCGTCCGATTCTGGACCTAAAGTGCTTAAGCAGGTTTTTAAATGTCCCCTCGTTTAAGAGGGAGACAATAAGGTCCATTCTTCCCCTCGTTTGAGAGGGGTAGTTCACGACCACGATAGATTCCTGGACCAGCCCTTCCAATTTATTGCTCTTCCGTTTGGTCTAGCTAAAGAAATTTTTCAAAGAATGGACCATTCGGAATATCTCCTCTGTCTTCTTCGATCCCATCGATGACAGATAATCTAGAGAGAGTTCTCTTGTATCAAGTACCATGGTAGAATTCTCGGGTTCTATACTAGTCTCCATAGACATGAGAATATTTCTAACAGACCAGAGACGTTGCAAGCTAGCTTCAACATGTCTTGCCCTCCAGATCTCCTTAAGGCCATCTGTGGCTCAGTGTATGGAGGTGATTGGTCTCATGGTGTCCAGCTTGGACATCATTTTCTTTGCCAGGTTTCACTTTAGACTGTTTTAACTGCGCATGCTAAACTAGTGGAACGGCTATCATTCGGATCTGTCTCAACAGATTTCTCTGGACAACCAATCGGGAGAATCATTCTCTTGGTGGTTTTGTCCGGATCACTTGTCCTGAGGGACGTCCGTCTCAAGACCATCCTGGGTGATTGTGACTACGGTTGCGAGTCTGTCAGGATGGGGAGCCATTTGGGGTGCCAGGAAGGCACAGGGCATCTGGTCTCAGGAGGAAAAACTCCTGATCTCTTTTTGGATCTTCGGGCAATATACAATGCTCTGAAGGCTTGGCCTCTGCTGGGTACGTCACAGTTAATCAGATTCAAATCAAACATTATTTCTCCAACATAGGTGTGTCCGGTCCACGGCGTCATCCTTACTTGTGGGATATTCTCTTCCCCAACAGGAAATGGCAAAGAGCCCAGCAAAGCTGGTCACATGATCCCTCCTAGGCTCCGCCTTCCCCAGTCATTCTCTTTGCCGTTGCACAGGCAACATCTCCACGGAGATGGCTCAGAGTTTTTTGGTGTTTAAAATGTAGTTTTTATTCTTCTATCAAGAGTTTGTTATTTTAAAATAGTGCTGGTATGTACTATTTACTCTGAAACAGAAAAGAGATGAAGATTTCTGTTTGTAAGAGGAAAATGATTTTAGCAACCGTTACTAAAATCGATGGCTGTTTCCAAACAGGACTGTTGAGAGGAATTAACTTCAGTTGGGGGAAACAGTGAGCAGACTTTGGCTGCTTGAGGTATGACACATTTCTAACAAGACTTGGTAATGCTGGAAGCTGTCATTTTCCCTATGGGATCCGGTAAGCCATTTTCTTAATTTTCAATATAGGAATAAAAGGGCTTCACAAGGGCTTTAAAGACTGGTAGACATTTTTCTGGGCCAAAACGATTACTTTATAAGCATATTTAATGGTTTATAACTTTGGAGAGTTATTTTAATCTTGGGAATTTTATTAAAAAAACGGCAGGCACTGTATTGGACACCTTTTTCACTGAGGGCCTTTTCTAGTCATAGGCAGAGCCTCATTTTCGCGCCACTAATGCGCAGTTGTTTTTGAGAAGCAAGGCATGCAGATGCATGTGTGAGGAGCTCAGATCCACTGAAAAAGCTTATTGAAGGCGTCATTTGGTATCGTATTCCCCTCTGGGCTTGGTTGGGTCTCAGCAAAGCAGATACCAGGGACTGTATAGGGGTTAAATGTAAAAACGGCTCCGGTTCCGTTATTTTAAGAGTTAAAGCTTTCAAATTTGGTGTGCAATACTTTTAAGGCTATGACACTGTGGTGAAATTTTGGTGAATTTTGAACATTTCCTTCATACTTTTGCGTATATTCAGTAAAAAAAGTGTGTTCAGTTTAAAATTTAAAGAGACAGTAACGGTTTTATTTTAAAACGTTTTTTGTGCTTTGTTATCAAGTTTATGCCTATTAACATGTCTGAACTATCAGATAGACGATGTTCTGTATGTTCGGAAGCCAAGGTTCCTCTCCATTTAAATATATGTGTTGAATGTGACAAACAAAGTAGGGACAATGATGCCACTGATAATAATGTTGCCCAAAATGATTCCTTAAGTGAGGGGAGTAAGCATGGTACTGCATCATCTCCTTCTATGTCTACACCAGTCTTGCCCACTCAGGAGGTCCCTAGTGAATCTAGTGCGCCAATCCTCCTTACTATGCAACAATTAACGGCTGTAATGGATAATTCTATTAAAAACATTTTAGCCAAAATGCCCACTTATCAGCGAAAGCGCGACTGCTCTGTTTTAGATACTGAAGAGCATGAGGACGCTGATGATAATGGTTCTGACATGCCCTTACACCAGTCTGAAGGGGCTAGGGAGGTTTTGTCTGAGGGAGAAATTTCAGATTCAGGAAAAATTTCTCAACAAGCTGAACCTGACGTTATTACATTTAAATTTAAATTGGAACATCTCCGCGCTCTGCTTAAGGAGGTGTTATCTACTCTGGATGATTGTGACAATTTGGTCATTCCAGAGAAATTATGTAAGATGGACAGGTTCCTAGAGGTCCCGGTGCCCCCCGAAGCTTTTCCTATACCCAAGCGGGTGGCGGACATTGTAAATAAAGAATGGGAAAGGCCCGGCATACCTTTTGTCCCTCCCCCTATATTTAAGAAATTATTTCCTATGGTCGACCCCAGGAAGGACTTATGGCAGACAGTCCCCAAGGTCGAGGGGGCGGTTTCTACTCTAAACAAACGCACCACTATCCCTATAGAAGATAGTTGTGCTTTCAAAGATCCTATGGATAAAAAATTAGAGGGTTTGCTTAAAAAGATGTTTGTTCAGCAAGGTTACCTTCTACAACCAATTTCATGCATTGTTCCTGTCACTACAGCAGCGTGTTTCTGGTTCGAGGAACTAGAAAAGTCGCTCAATCAAGCATCCTCTTATGAGGAGGTTATGGACAGAGTTCAAGCACTTAAGTTGGCTAACTCTTTTACCTTAGACGCCACTTTGCAATTAGCTAGATTAGCGGCGAAAAATTCAGGTTTTGCTATTGTGGCGCGCAGAGCGCTTTGGCTGAAGTCTTGGTCAGCGGATGTGTCCTCCAAGAACAGATTGCTTAACATCCCTTTCAAGGGGAAAACGCTGTTTGGCCCTGACTTGAAAGAGATTATTTCAGACATCACTGGGGGAAAGGGCCACGCCCTTCCTCAGGATAGGTCTTTTAAGGCTAAAAATAAAACAAATTTTCGTCCCTTTCGCAGAAACGGACCAGCCTCGAATTCTACATCCTCTAAGCAAGAGGGTAATTCTTCTCAAACCAAGCCAGCCTGGAGACCGATGCAAGGCTGGAACAAAGGTAAGCAGGCCAAGAAGCCCGCTACCAAGACAGCATGAGATGCTGGCCCCCGATCCGGGACCGGATCTGGTGGGGGGCAGACTCTCTCTCTTCGCTCAGGCTTGGGCAAGAGATGTTCAGGATCCTTGGGCGCTAGAAATAGTTTCTCAAGGTTATCTCCTGGAATTCAAGGAACTACCCCCAAGGGGAAGGTTCCACAGGTCTCAATTGTCTTCAGACCAAATAAAAAGACAGGCATTCTTACATTGTGTAGAAGACCTGTTAAAAATGGGAGTGATTCATCCTGTTCCATTAGGAGAACAAGGGATGGGGTTTTACTCCAATCTGTTCATAGTTCCCAAAAAAGAGGGAACATTCAGGCCAATTTTGGATCTCAAGATCCTAAACAAATTTCTCAAGGTCCCATCGTTCAAGATGGAAACCATTCGGACAATTCTTCCTACCATCCAGGAAGGTCAATTCATGACCACGGTGGATTTAAAGGATGCGTATCTACATATTCCTATCCACAAGGAACATCATCGGTTCCTAAGATTCGCCTTTCTGGACAAGCATTACCAGTTTGTGGCACTTCCATTCGGACTAGCCACTGCTCCAAGAATTTTCACAAAGGTACTAGGGTCCCTTCTAGCGGTGCTAAGGCCAAGGGGCATTGCAGTAGTACCCTACTTGGACGACATACTGATTCAAGCGTCGTCTCTACCACAAGCAAAGGCTCATACGGACATTGTCCTAGCCTTTCTCAGATCTCACGGGTGGAAAGTGAACGTAGAAAAAAGTTCTCTATTCCCGTCAACAAGAGTTCCCTTCTTGGGAACAATAATAGACTCCTTGGAAATGAAGATTTTTCTGACAGAAGCCAGAAAATCAAAACTTCTAAGCTCTTGTCAAGTACTTCATTCTGTTCTTCTTCCTTCCATAGCGCAGTGCATGGAAGTAATAGGTTTGATGGTTGCGGCAATGGACATAGTTCCTTTTGCGCGAATTCATCTAAGACCATTACAACTGTGCATGCTCAGACAGTGGAATGGGGATTATACAGATTTGTCCCCGACGATCCAAGTAGATCAGAGGACCAGAGATTCACTCCGTTGGTGGCTGACCCTGGACAACCTGTCCCAAGGGATGAGCTTCAGAAGACCAGAGTGGGTCATTGTAACGACCGACGCCAGCCTGGTGGGCTGGGGCGTGGTCTGGAAACACCTGAAGGCTCAGGGTCTATGGTCTCGGGAAGAATCTCTTCTCCCGATAAACATTCTGGAACTGAGAGCGATATTCAATGCTCTCAAGGCTTGGCCTCAACTAGCAAAGGCCAAATTCATAAGGTTTCAATCAGACAACATGACGACTGTTGCATATATCAACCATCAGGGGGGAACAAGGAGTTCCCTGGCGATGGAAGAAGTGACCAAAGTAATTCAATGGGCGGAGCTTCACTCCTGCCACTTGTCTGCAATTCACATCCCAGGAGTGGAAAATTGGGAAGCGGATTTTCTGAGTCGTCAGACATTTCATCCGGGGGAGTGAGAACTCCATCCGGAAATCTTTGCCCAAATAACTCAATTATGGGGCATTCCAGACATGGATCTGATGGCGTCTCGTCAGAACTTCAAGGTTCCTTGCTACGGGTCCAGATCCAGGGATCCCAAGGCGACTCTAGTAGATGCACTAGTAGCGCCCTGGACCTTCAACCTAGCTTATGTGTTCCCACCGTTTCCTCTCATTCCCAGGCTGGTAGCCAGGATCAATCAAGAGAGGGCTTCGGTGATCTTGATAGCTCCTGCGTGGCCACGCAGAACTTGGTATGCAGACCTGGTGAATATGTCATCGGCTCCACCATGGAAGCTACCTTTGAGACGGGACCTTCTTGTTCAAGGTCCGTTCGAACATCCGAATCTGGCATCACTCCAACTGACTGCTTGGAGATTGAACGCTTGATTTTATCAAAGCGTGGGTTCTCAGATTCTGTCATTGATACTCTTATTCAGGCTAGAAAGCCTGTAACTAGGACAATTTACCATAAAGTATGGAAGAAATATATCTGTTGGTGCGAATCGAAAGGATTCCCATGGAACAGGGTAAAAATTCCTAAGATTCTATCCTTTCTACAAGAGGGTTTGGAGAAAGGATTATCTGCAAGTTCTTTGAAGGGACAGATTTCTGCTTTATCTGTTTTACTTCACAAGAAGCTGGCGGCTGTGCCAGATGTTCAGGCTTTTGTTCAGGCTCTGGTTAGAATCAAGCCTGTTTACAAACCTTTGACTCCTCCTTGGAGTCTCAATTTAGTTCTTTCAGTTCTTCAAGGGGTTCCGTTTGAACCCTTACATTCCGTAGATATTAAGTTATTATCTTGGAAAGTTTTATTTTTGGTTGCAATTTCTTCTGCTAGAAGAGTTTCAGAGTTATCTGCTCTGCAGTGTTCTCCTCCTTATCTGGTGTTCCATGCAAATAAGGTGGTTTTGCGTACTAAACCTGGTTTTCTTCCGAAAGTTGTTTCTAATAAAAATATTAACCAGGAGATAGTTGTGCCTTCTTTGTGTCCAAATCCAGTTTCAAAGAAGGAACGTTTGTTGCACAATTTGGATGTAGTTCGTGCTCTAAAATTCTATTTAGAGGCTACAAAGGATTTCAGACAAACATCTTCCTTGTTTGTTGTTTATTCTGGTAAAAGGAGAGGTCAAAAAGCAACTTCTACCTCTTTCTCTTTTTGGCTTAAAAGCATCATCAGATTGGCTTATGAGACTGCCGGACGGCAGCCTCCTGAAAGAATCACAGCTCATTCCACTAGGGCTGTGGCTTCCACATGGGCCTTTAAGAACGAGGCTTCTGTTGATCAGATATGTAAGGCAGCGACTTGGTCTTCACTGCACACTTTTACCAAATTTTACAAATTTGATACTTTTGCTTCTTCTGAGGCTATTTTTGGGAGAAAGGTTTTGCAAGCCGTGGTGCCTTCCATCTAGGTGACCTGATTTGCTCCCTCCCATCATCCGTGTCCTAAAGCTTTGGTATTGGTTCCCACAAGTAAGGATGACGCCGTGGACCGGACACACCTATGTTGGAGAAAACAGAATTTATGTTTACCTGATAAATTACTTTCTCCAACGGTGTGTCCGGTCCACGGCCCGCCCTGGTTTTTTAATCAGGTCTGATGATTTAATTTCTCTAACTACAGTCACCACGGTATCATATGATTTCTCCTATGCAAATATTCCTCCTTTACGTTGGTCGAATGACTGGGGAAGGCGGAGCCTAGGAGGGATCATGTGACCAGCTTTGCTGGGCTCTTTGCCATTTCCTGTTGGGGAAGAGAATATCCCACAAGTAAGGATGACGCCGTGGACCGGACACACCGTTGGAGAAAGTAATTTATCAGGTAAACATAAATTCTGTTATCATCAGTGGCTTATATCAACCATAAGGGGGGGAACGAGAAGCTCCCTAGCTATGAGGGAAGTATTTTGGATTCTGGTGGGGGGGGAGACCCGCATTTGTTCTCTGTCAGCAATCCGCATGCCGGGTGTGGACAACTGGGAAGCAGATTTCCTCGGCAGACAATACTTTTCATCTGGGAGAATGGTCTCTCCATCCAGAATGTTTGCAGAGATTTGCAAGAGGAAGATCTTATAACGCCTCAATACCAAGCTACCCAGATAGTGGTCGAGGTACAGGGATGTATTAGCAATGCCTTGGAGGTTCAACCTAATTTATCCTTTCCAACCGTTACCACTACTTCCTAGTGTAGTGGCTCGAGTCAAGCAGGTGTCAGTGATACTGACTACTTCGTCTTGGCCGTGAAGGATATGGTTCGCATATCTAGTGGGGATGTCATCATCTCCTCCGTTGAAGTTACCTTGTCGCAGGGATCTGCTGACCAAGGTCTCTTTGTTCATCAATGTCTAGATTCTCTGAGGCTGACTGCGTGGAGATTGAACGCTTAGTCCTAGCCAAGAGAGGGTTTTCTGAGAGAGTTATTTTCACTCTCATTCAAGCTCGTAAACTGGTTGCTCGTCGCATCTATCATAAGGTGTGGAGTACCTACTTATTCTGTTCTCCAGGATTACCTGGAGAAGGGCTTTTCTGCAAGTCCCCTGAAGGGACAGTTTTTGGCCCTGTCTGTGTTACTGCACAAGAGGTTTGCCAAGCTTCCAGATGTGCAGCCATTTGTTAGGGCTCTGCTGGGATCAGACCTGTGTTTAGATCTAAGGCTCCTCCTTGGAGTTTAAATCTTGTCCTTAAGGTTTTGCAACAGGCTCCGTTGCAGCCTATGCATGAAGTAGACATTAAATTGTTGTCTTGGAAGGTTCTTTTTCTACTAGCTATTGTTTCTTTGTGCAGAGTCTCTGAGATTGCTGCCTTGCAATGCGACCCTCCTTATCTGGTGTTTCATGCCTATAAGGCTGTTCTACGAACCAAGTTAGGTTTTCATCCTAAGGTTTTGTCAATTCGCAACATCAATCAAGAGATTGTGGTTCCTTTCTTATGTTCTAATCCTTCTTCATCGAAGGAACGTTTACAACGTATTTCTGGATGTGGTTTGTGCCTTGAAGTTCTATCTTTGGGCCACGAAGGAATTTAGACAAACCTCTTTCTCTGTTCTTTCTCTTTTCCGGGAAGCGTAGGGGTCAGAGCCTCTTCAACCTCTTTATCTTTTTGTCTGAGGAGTGTCATCTGTTTAGCATAGAAACAGCGGGACATAAGCCTCCTCTGAGGATTACGGCTCATTCTACGAGAGCAGTGGTTCCTCTTGGGCCTTCAAAAATGAGGCCTCTATGGATCTTAGATTTTTGCACCTGGGCCTGTGGTTTTTAGTTATGCCTCTGGCTCATGGTGTATTTAAGGTAGCTGGATAACACAGATATTAGAATTGTAGTCAGGGCACTTGATGGGATAAAAAAAAGTGCAGCTAGGTAAGCACAGCAATTTGAAACCTGCACTGACTTCTACCCTATTGTTGTCTCCAAGCTGAATATACATAAGAATATTTTTGCACAAATATTGCACTGTGATACCTATTTTGTACTCTATATGCAGCCGTGTTCAATCTGTGAATCTTTTGCTTCCCATAATAAAAATAAATAATAAAAACAAATGTTGCCCGTTATGCTGTTGATCTTTAGAGCAATGCTGATGTTGCATTACATTTTACTGGTCTAACTGGATAATTTTTATACAAAAGTGAATTCTTCATCATTTCAATAGTAGTTTTTTTTAAATTGGCAAGTATTAGTGCCCCTCTACTTTTTACTATGTAACTCCCCCACCCACCCACCACCACCACCATCACCAACACCACCACCATCATATATTGTTTCCAGAGACGTTTATGAATGCAGATGTGGAAAAAAAGTATTACCCTTCCACTTTTTTAGTAAAATACACAATTTTCTCTCAACTAAGTAAAAATGGACAAATGTATTTGGTATCCACAATTCTTTATTTCAAATGTAATAGAATAGAAACTTCACTTTTGACATAAGACTTCAAATATTACTTTAAACAGTAAAACAAATGAGAATGGCATGGACAAAAATATTGGTGCTCTTAACATGATTTCTCTTGTAAGGTGTATCCAGTCCACGGATCATCCATTACTTGTGGGATATTCTCCTTCCCAACAGGAAGCTGCAAGAGGATTACCCACAGCAGAGCTGTCTATATAGCTCCTCCCCTAACTGCCACTACCAGTCATTCTTTTGCAGCTCCTGACAATATAGGAAGTAGCTAGAGAGATGTGGTGAATTTATGTAGTTTATCTTCAATCAAAAGTTTATTATTTTCAAATGGTACCGGAGTTGTACTGTTTTTGCCTCAGGCAGAAAGTTGAAGAAGAGTCTGCCTGTGGTTTTTGATGATCTTAGCAGGTTGTAACTAAGATCCATTGCTGTTCTCACACATAACTGAAGAGATGAGGTAACTTCAGCTGGGGAATGGCGTGCAGGGTCTCCTGCTATGAGGTATGTGCAGTTTAAATTTTTCTTGAGAAATGAATATGCTAGAAAATGCTGTTAATACCGGATTTATTTAAGGTAAGCCTGATTACAGTGATTTAATAACGACTAGTATCATGCTTGCTATAAAAGGTAATATTCTTATTACTTTCTCACATTACTGAAAATAAGATAACGTTTGCTGGAAGTGTTTAAACGTTTTTTTCTACATATTGGTGATAAAACTTTATTGGGGCCCAGTTTTTTCCACATGGCTGGCTAGATTTTGCCTAGGGATAGTTTTTTATGGCCCTCTCACTGTGAGTACAGGTTGGGAGGGGCCTAATTTCAGGCCTAATC